>NW_011495020.1:5286702-5307710 GCF_000754665.1 Bison bison bison
ATAGGACTCCTCCAAGTCGATAGCGCGGAGAAGGCAAGGGCACCCCACTCCAGTACTCTTGCCTGGAAAATTCCATGGACGGAGGAGCCTGGTGGGCTGCCGTCTATGGGGTCGCACAGAGTCGGACACGACTGAAGCGACTTAGCAGCAGCAGCAGCAGCAAGTCGATCGCGTGCCTTGCTAGACCTTCTCGGCGCGGGGATAAAATCCTGCCCAGTCCTGGTCCCTGCCGCGGATTAGCCTTCACCCGTTAGGGGGATGCCTTCACCTAAACTCCAACGACAGGCACAATTGCAACTTTCCCTGTCAACCACCCAACACAATTAACTGTTGCTCCCACACCCATGCCCAGATGTGTAGACCCTCATAATATACTCAACCCGCTATGATGATATAACATCATGATGTTTTGATCCCGTGAGTTATAACTCATCCCTTCAAAAAACTTAATTATTTGTTTGTATGTCTCTCCCTGCCGTCCCCAGTTGTGAATTCCTGGAGTCAGACATTATTTTACTCAGCCACGTTTCTCTAGCACTAACCGCAATAAACATTTGTGAATGGAATTAAATTCAAATCAACTCGTTTTACAGAGCTTGTTCATAAACAGAAAACACATGGTCAAAGTGTAGAATTCTGTTTCTCGTGTGAAACCTTGTAGATGATCAGAGAGGAGCTCATTTCCTCTTTTCTGATTACTGCTCTAGCAAGTAGGACTTTCGTTCTGAAAATGTATTGTTTTTGCCGATTACCTAACTGCTTTGTGGGTTGTGAATACTTTGTACCCATTCATGTATTGTTTTAACCGTTTCTGTTGTGTCTTGTCTGCCTTCCAGTGTGCTTTAAAAAAAGTTGTTTTGTGGAATTTCTAAGAGGAAGTGAGTTAGGCTCTGTAGATGGTTTTTGTGGTCTCGAAGACGTACATTTAAATACATTTTTTTCCTGAACAACAAATATCTTTTTAAAATCACAGCAAAATGACTATGCAGTGGCCATCCAGCCCAGATAACTCTTTGTCCCAAATGCATAGCAGTTAGAAAATGTAAGAACCAAAGTCAAAGAAAGTTTAAAAAGTAAGTGGGATACTGAAGTTATAGGCCAGTTTTGCTCCAGGTAACGTGGAAGACCAGAGCAAGTTCACTGTTGCAAGGCCTGGGGTCAGGGTCCCTGGTGCACACCCAAAGTTGTTGCTGCTCACCACCCAGGTCCTTGGCTTCAGAGGAGCATCAGGGCTAGGGAAGCAGAAAGAAGTAGAAATTGAGCTTGTTCTGGGCTCTCCCCAAATCACCAGGGGACAGGAGTCCTGAACTGGGGTCAATCCTGGTAGGCCTACCCTCAAAATTAATAATCAGGAGGTAGAGCCAGATTGGACCCAGGTCTCCCAAATTGCAGGCAGACTCTTTACCGTCTGAGCCACCAGGGAAGCCCATGAATACTGGAGTAGGTAGCCTATCCCTTCTCTGGGGGAACTTCCTCACCCACTAATCCGAAGGGAGTCTCCTGCATTTCAGGTACCAGCTGAGCTACCAGGGAAGCCCCAGAGAAAAAGAACCTTTCACTGAAAATGAGCTTGCAAACCAAAAACAATCAAGAAATCTGATGCTAACAAAGCCAACAAAATAAAACATCAAAACATGAATTCTTGGGTTTCCCTAGTAGCTCAGTGGTAAAGAATCTGCCTGTCAGTGCAGGAGACATGGTTTAATCCCTGATCCAGGAAGATTCCACATAGCTCAGAGCAACTAAGCCCATGCGCGACAACTGCTGAGCCTGTCCTCTAGAGCCTGGGAGATGCAGCTACTGAGCCCATGTGCCCCCGCTGTTGAAGCCCGTGTGTCCTCGAGCCCATGTGTCCTCGAGCCCGTGTGTCCTCAAGCCCGTGCTCCCCAGCAGGAGAAGGACCTTGGTGAGAAGCCCCAACAGCAACTAGAGAGTAGCCCTCACTCGCCACAACTAGAGAAAAGTCTGCACAGCAACAAAGACCCAGCACAGCCAACAATAAATAAAATTTTTAAAACCCATGAATTCTCTCTAGATGAAAGAGGCTGATGAAGCTTTTAAAATGCATATATGTAAGGTGATCTGGATCAAAGTTTTTCAACGTTGGCATTTTGGACACTTTGGGCTGAATAATTCTTTGCTTCAGAGGGCCTGTCCTGTGTGTTGTAGAATGTCGAGCAGCATTCCTGGCTTCTATCCACTAGATGCCAGTACCATCCACCAAGTTGTGACAACCAAAAATCTCTTCAGATAGTGCTGACTGTCCCTTGGGAGGCAAAACCACTCCTGGTTGAGAATCAATGGTCTAGATAGATGGAAGAAGTAACTGCCATTAGAAAGAACAAGAATTGTTAAATGAAACAAGAACAGATGCATATGAGAGGGAACCAGTCAGAAAATCTGGAAATTAAAATTACAGTCATCAAAAACTTTACATTATTAAGTGGAATGAAATGTAGATTATAGTTAAAAGAACCAGAGAATTTACCTAGAACCCATTTCTTTGCAGACATATATTTAGAACACAATTAAGAAATACAAACACTAGCTCGAGAGACTCAAAAGAGGCACTAGAGGGAATAGCAGCTATGGCAGGCAGACCTCCCCACCAAAGATACCCACACCCAAATTTCTGGAACCTATAAATATCTTATACTACTTGGCAAGAGGGACTTTACAGATGTAATTAAGGTTGTTAAAGGCCTAAAAATAGGCAGATTGTCCTGAGTTTTTCAGGTGGGCCCAATGTATTTACACAAACCCTTAAAAGCAAACAAGTGTGAGCAGGACTTGACAGATGTTGGGGGTCTGAAGATGGTGGGTGCATGTGATGAGTGCAGGGATCCTAGGGGAGCTGAAGGAGGCTAACAGCCCATAGGGACTCGTGAACCTCAGCCCCAAGAACAGGGAACTGAGTGCCTGCCAACAACTGGAATGGACGAGGAAGCAGATTTCTTCCTCTATTTTCTTACCTCCAGATAAAAACTCAGATTGCTGACACCTTGATTTTGACAGCAGAGCCCACTTGGACTTCTGACCTACAGAACTATGAGATAATAAATTTGTGTTGTCTTAAGGTGCTATGTTTATGGTGACTTGTTACTGTAGGAAGAGAAAAAACGACTCAGCAGAGAAGCAAGATTTGAAGAGATAATAGCTAAGAATTTTCCAGAACTGAATCAAGGTACAAATCTTCAGATGAAAAATTTGCATCATTCTAGTTAAAGATGGTGGATTAAACGTATATGTTAACTTTAGCCTCTCTTCCTTCCTCCCTCCCTCAGTGCTTCCTTCTCTCCATCCCTCCCGCCTTCATCCTTCTAGAATGATGATAAAGGAATTTTAAAGATACGTTTTAAAAGGCTTTAGAACAAAGAGAATAGCAGTGGAGATGAGATCGATAAAATTTCGGGGCTGGCAAGCAGTTGTCAACAGGAAACTGATTTCTCAGCCTTGAAAATTTTGAATTCCAACCAGCAGTGGGGAAAGTGAAGAAGCCACCTAACTATTCTGCAGAAACCTCAAAGGCCCAGGGACTGGTGGCACCAGGTAGCCCTGCTGGAGCTAACAGCAGCACAGCTGTTTTTGGTAGAATGCTTCCTACTGTCTTGCTCCATAGACAGTCTGGAGCTGGTTTTGCGTGGTTTCACCTTCTCCAGGAGTAGATGCTTTGCCTCCTGACCTTTGTTACTTCATTACAGGTCCACCAGCAGGATGGATCAGTTGCAGGCTAAGCAAACTCTGTGGGTAAAACAAACAGGCATTATTCATACTGGACATCAGCAAGTTATTTACTGACTGCTATCAATGTGTGAGCTCTCCAAATAGTAAGGAGAAAGACGGCTGAGAAAGCTTCTAGACACGGTGATACACATGCTTGGTGTGTATGGCTCTCGCTTGCTTGGTGTAAGTCCATTTTGTCCCTTCCATACTTTTACTCCCTGTATTAGCTTCCTCAGCTGCCATTGTGTGCCTGCGAGCGTGCTAAGTCACTTCAGTCATGTCTGACTTTTTGCAACTCTATGGATTGTAGCCCGCCAGGCTCCTCTGCCCGTGGGATTCTCCAGACAAGAATACTGGATGAGTTGCCATGCTCTCCTCCAGGGGATCTTCCCTACCCAGGGATCAAACCCACATCTCCTGTGTCTCCTGCATTGGCAGGCGGGTACTTTACCATCAGCACCACCCGGGAAGCCTATGGCTGCCCTTATACATGATCACAAACTAGGTGGCTTACCACAACAGAAATGTATCCTCTCAGGGGTCTGGAGACCAGATGTCTGAAATCAACGTGTTGTCAGGGCTGAGCTCCCTCTAGAAGTTCTGGAGGGGTGTCCTTCCCTCCCTTGTCCAGCTCATGGTGGCTGTTGGCATTCTCTGGCTTCCTTAGTTTGTGACATCATCACTCCCATTTCTGCCTACACCTTTTCTTCTCCTCTGTATCCTCGAATCTCCCACATGTGTTTTTTTAAGATCTGTTAATGTTTCTGATGGGTACCATTTTTAAAGTCTTTATTGAATTTGTTACAATATTATTTCTGTTTTCTGCTTTGGTTCTTTGGCCCTGAGGCATGTGGGATCTTAGTTCCGCAACCAGGGCTTGAACCTGCACTCTCTGCATTGGAAGGCTCAGTTTTAACCACTGGACCATCAGAGAAATCCTCTGTTAGTTTAGTCGCTCAGTCGTGTCTAACTCTTTGCGACCCCATGGACTGCAGCAGGCCAGGCTTCCCTGTCCATCACCAATTCCCATGAGCTTGCTCAAACTCAAGTCCATCAAGTCAGTGATGCCATCCATCAATCTCATCCTCTGCCATCCCCTTCTCCTCCTGCTGTCAGTCTTTCCCAGCATCAGGGTCTTTTCCAACGGATCAGTTCTTCGCATCAGGTGACCAAAGTTTCAGCTTTGGAGTTTCAGCTTCAGCATCAGTCCTTCCAATGAATATTCAGGACTAATTTCTTTTAGGATTGACTGGTTGGATCTCCTTGCAGTCCAAGAGACTCTCAAGAGTCTTCTCCAACACCACAGTTCAAAAGCATCAATTCTCTACTGTCCAACTCTCACATCCATCATGGATACTGGAAAAACCATAGCTTTGACTAGATGGACCTTTGTTGGGAAAGTAATGTCTCTGCTTTTTAATATGCTGTCTAGGTTGATCATAGCTTTTCTTCCAAGGGGCAAGTGTCTTTTAATTTCATGGCTACAATAACCATCTGCAATGATGTTAGAACCCAGAAAAATAAAGTCTGTCACTGTTTCCATTGTTTCCCCATCTATTTGCCATGAAATGATGGGACCAGATGCCATGATCTTCATTTTTTGAATGTTGAATTTTAAATCAGTTTTTTCACCTTTCACTTTCATCAAGAGGCTCTTTAGTTCTTCTTTGCCATAAGGGTGGTATTTATAAAGACACTTATCATTGGATTTAGGACCCACCCAGATAATCCAGGTAATCTCTTCACCTCAAGGTCTTTAACTTAATCACATCTACTATGATCCTTTTTCCAAATAAGGTAACATTTACTTGTTCTGGGGATTAGGATGTGGACATATCTCTTGGGGGGCTACCATTCACACGACCATATTGCCCTAGTTTTTGACTTTTTTATTTAGTCTGGGTGAGCAGGAAGACAAAAGACCGTATCATATACCCTACAGAGCCTTACACTTGCATAAAGGTTTTTCATGTTTGTTTCCTTCTTGTTTTTCCTCCTTCACTCCCTCTTTGTTTCACTGAAAAGCTGAAAGCTTTCCACCTTGGCTTATTTGTTTAGTTATGACTGAGGTGAGAGAGGGATGGAGGAGGCAGTCTAGGTAAAAGTGAAAGAATTCAATGAAGTGTAAAAGCGTTTTCCTACCATCCCTGTAGAGCGAATTAGAGCAGCCCAGCAAAATATGAAATAGCCTCTCATCAAAAGTGAAATAATAAAGCCAGCCTCTAGGGAAAATATCACATATTATCAAATACGTATTCTTAAACACTAGATCATACTCTGAGTGACTTCATGCTGAGTTCCCAAGAGGTCAAAGGAAATTGCATCTGACTGAGTGAACAGCAGAATCTCATCTTCCATCTCAGTCTCCCCTGGATAGCATAAAGTATTGTAAAATAGTGGGCAAAACTGCCCAGATTATTCAAATTGTGTTTTTCCTTTCTTCTTATTTTTATAGTTCTTGGCTGAGAGCATTTCAATGAATTTAAATGAGTGCTTTGTGATAGAACTCTATGTAGTGTTAAGGGTTGAATTATGTCCTCCCTGAAATTCATATGTTGAAGTCCTAGCCCCTTAGAGTGTGATCTTATTTGGAAATAGAGTCATTGCAGGTGTCACTGATTAAGATGAAGTCACACTGGTATAGGATGGACCCCTAATCCAGTATGCCTGGTGTACTGATAAAAAGAACACACTATGTGAAGAGAAATAGACACATGCAGAGAAAAGACAACATGAAGGCACAAGAAGCAGGCTTTCCCGGTGGTTCAGTGGTGAAGAATCCACCTGTCAATGCAGGAAACACTGGAGGCGTTGGCTTAATCCCTGAGTCCGGGAGATCCCCTGGAGAAGAGCATGGCAACCCACTCCAGTATTCTTGCCTGGGAAATCCCACGGACAGAGGAGCCTGGTGGGCTACAGTCAATGGGTTTACAAAGACTGGGACACGACTGAGTGACTGAGCACCAGCACCACCACACCTGAACCACTAAAGCTGATTTAACTGGAGTCAGGATTGTCAAGCAAAGGGAGAAAATGTGAATTAGATATTAGGTTACTGGGCTGAAGAAGAGTTCACAGTTCAGATTCTGGGTGAAATAGATGAGAGTATCTGGAATTCAGATCCCCACCAGAATCTATGCTGGGTACTTGGTCCTTCCAACCACACTAGCTTAAATGATCTTGAGCCAGTGCTCCCATCTGGGAAACCACTTCTCAAAAAAGTAGGGAACATCTGGGAATTAGAAATGACTGTCTGTGCTTGATTGCTTCTTTAAATCCAGTATGCAGGTTAACTTTGTGAGTCTTCCTTGCCTTGGGCTTCCTGTGGAAAGTATGTTCTTCACTCTCAAGAGAAACTTAGATGAGGCCTGTCATTTCAACACATTCTTAGTGTATGTCTCCTGTATTTCTGGTTCCCATGACCAACAAAGTTTTTAGAGATTTCAGACATCCCAAAGATGTACACTTCTCTTTGGATTGACGCTCTGCCTCTTCTACCATAGTAGCCTTATCTATAGCCTTGCTTGCTTTAGAAAATACTTGAATAAGAAACACTGCTGCTGAAGCAGCTTATTAAAAAAAAAAAAAGAAGAAAGAAGAATAACTTCTACAAGTCAGGAACTCATCTTTAAGCACTTTCAAATGAATAGATAGTCTTTCTATTTTTGCTGTTTGGGGTACCAGGTTTTGGGGACTCTCAGAATTTACTGTCCCAGTTCAAACATTTCCATTAGAAAGCAGGCTGCTAGCTCTGGGGGCTTCCCCTCAAAGTTCATAGTTCAGCTAGTGCAGAATGAATGTCTGCTTTGAATCAAAGCAGCTGGTGTCAGGGGCTCATTGTGTTGGCAGCGAACCCCAGAAAGAAAATCTTTTTCCATTCTCTCCATCTCTGATGCTTCATGGGGTATCAAGAGTCTTGGCTGTTTGCATTCCCTTTTAGAGAAAAGGTCCACTGCCTTTCTCTATCTGGTTTGGAACTTCCCCTTCCTGGCACATTTCTGGACTGCATGTATATGCATAGCTACTTATTAATCTGTGAAACCTAATCACTTACCCACTGGGAGAGGCTAGCATTTGTTTTAAAGAAGCATTGTTTTGAAGTAAGTCAAAGAGAAAGACAAATACCCTAGGATGTCACTTACATAAGAAATCTAAAATACGATTCAAATAAATCTGTCTGTGAAACAGAAGCAGAGTCAAGGACACAGAGAATAGACTGGTTGTTTCCAAGGAGGAAGTGGATGGGAGAGGGTAGAAGTAGGAGTTTGGGATTAGAAGATGAGAGCTGGTAAATATAGAATGAATGGACAGTAGAGTCCTACTGTATAGCACAGGGAACCATATTCAATATCCTGTCATAAGCCATAATGGAAAAGACTATGAAAAAGAATATATGTGTATGTGTGTAACTGAGTTACTTTGCTGTACAGCAGAAATTAATACATTGTGGTTCAACTATACTTTGATAATAAATGAAGTATAAAAAAGAAGCATTGATGATCCAGTGGTTAAGACTCTGTCCTTCCAACGCAGAGGGTACGGATTGGATTCCTGGTCAGGGAACTAAAGATCCCATATCCTGCACAGTGAGACCAAAAAAATTGAAAAACACAAAATTTAAGGGAATTCCCTGGTGGGCCACTGGCTAAGACTTTGCACTCCCAATGCAGGGGGCTAGGGTTCAATTCCTGGTCAGAGAACTAGATTCCACATGCGGCTTCATGCTGAAACTAAGAGTTCACATGCCGCACGCTGCAATGAAGACCTGGCGCAGCCAAATAAATTTTAAAAATTTTTTAAAGAAGCATTGTTTCTTAAGAGGGTAATTTCTATCTGGACTTTGAAGGGAGTGTGATTATACGCCCCCCTCCTTTACCTCTCACTTTTTAATAAAAGATAAAATCAGATCTTGAAGCTGTTGGGTCATGGTTCTTCAGAATACTTCTACCCTGGGGGCATTTCCGGTTCTAGTTCCGGCTTCTCCATCTAGTATTGGAGTTCCTTGAAGCAGTCTCTCACAGACACTTCTTACTGAAGACTCTGAGGGTGATTGACACATTCTTGGTTTTTCAAATAATCATTCACGTCACTTCCCCAAACTCTGGAGTTTAAATTCCTTCCTCTGGGCTGGTTCTGGAGATGGATGTCTTTTGACACAGCTTAGATTTAGGAGTCTTTCAAGTCTCGATTCAGTCTGTGGTGCAGCCCCGCGAAACTCTTCTGTATGAATGCCCCATGGAAAACGTTACCAAGTCGAAACACATGTCCTGGGGTATTTAAACTCTTATCCTGACTCAGCCATAAAAAAGAATGAAATAATGCCATTTTCAGCAACATGGATGGACCTAGAGATTATCATACTAAGTGAAGTAAGTCAGAGACAAACACTACCTAATATCACTTACATGTAGAATCTAAAAAATAGTAAAAATGAATTTATTTACAAAACAGAAACAGACTCACAGACATAGAAAGGAAACTTATGGTTACCAAAGAGGAAAGGTGGGGGAGGGGGGATAAATTGGGAGCATAGGATTGGTAGATGCTAACTACTATATATAAAATAAACAGCAGGGTGTATTGTGTAGCACAGGGAACTATATTCAATATCTTGTAATAAACTATAATGCAAAAGAATTAGGAAATGTGGATTCACATATATATAAAAACAGATAACTTTGGTGTACACCTGAAGCTAACAAAATATTGTTATTTCCATTAAAACAAAGCAAAGCGAAAGCTCTCACCCTGCCACCTTTCCGAGTGGGAGGCTGGCAGAGAGGTGCTGTAATGCTGGATAGTCATTTGGCCACACTGAAATTCCCAAAGAGAGTGCTTGCCAGTGCTTAAAACCAAAATCCCTGGACACTTCAAAATTAGAGAATCTGGTGAATTTAGCACAGAATATCCATTCTTGCTCCAGTGTACCCCCAAATACTCTCTATCTTAATGTTAAAACAAAGCAAACACTCGAAGCCCAGACCAAGGGTGATTTTCACGTGAAACCAGGTGGGATGCTATAGAGAATAAGGGGCGAGCTGTGTGGTGAGCCGCCTGTGACCAGGTCACTGAGGACTGGGGCTCAGTGCCCTTTACCTGAAGGTGGAGCCCATCTCTTCCCACCTGCGTGAGGCCATCCTCTGCTCCCCTAGGGATCAACCATGAGGATGTCCTACAGAGCCTGGAGGACATACATATTCAGGTGTCCATTATAAGCATCTTTTCACTATTACACATATTTTAAACACCCCTTCCTGTCTCAGTGCCACCAGTGGCCCAGTTCCATCCATTCTGAGTAGAAAAGCAGAGACTGCCAGTACTTTCCTTAGGCTCCCCTTCCTCTCTATCCATATGGAATTTCCCCTACCCTTCCTGTACATTTCACCGTTGTGGATGGATTTCAGGGCTTGAATTTTATCCAATATACAGTGGAGAATTATTCAACATGTTTTAAACTGAAAATTACAAGATGAAATTAGTCTGGGGAAAGTGAATCTGCGTAGTAGAAGAATCAAAGGGTGAATAGTGTAGAGAACAATATTATCTAGGACAAGAGATTATTTTAACGATGAGATTAAGGCCTGAGGGAAAAGTGAGAAATACTACAAAGAAAGAGTGGGCAGGGCTCAGTGAGGGGTCAGCCTCTCGAAGAGAAGTAGTGGAAGGAATCCAGGCAAATGTTAAGGTTTTGAGTTTCAGAAACTGAAGAATGTGCTGTCGTGCAGCCCCCTGGGTATAGAGTCAGGAGGCCACCTTGAAATGTGATGGGGGGGGCGTCCTTGGTGGTCTAGTGGTTAAGAACCTGCCTTGCAATGCAAGGGACACAGTTTAGATTCCCTGGTCTGGGAAGATCCCAGGTGTCATGGGGCAACAAACAAGGCCTGTGCACCACAACTACTGATCCAGTGAGCTGCAACGAGAGAAGCCACTGCAATGAGAAACTGCAATGGAGAGCAGCCCTGACTCACCTCAACTAGAGAAAGTTCTCATGCAGCAAGGACCTACCACAGCCAAATAATAATAATAATAATAATATTAATCAATTTTTTAGAAAAAGAAAAATAAATGTGTTGGGGCAGGAAAGGGGTAAGAGGTGGATGGTAAGTGTGGTCTGGGAGGTAAGAGGCTCAATGTAGTGCAAAAAATGTCCCCGCATGGCACAATGAGAAAGATGTTCGGTTTTTTCCCTCAGTCCTGGAACAAGGCATCTCAAGTTCTTAGAACTTCTTGAGTGACAGGGTAACAGGAGCAACTTTGTTCTCATGAGATGACTCCAGCAGGACTCTCCATCGCTGCAGGATGGGGCTGGCCACCAGAAAGGCCAAGCCTCGATTAGAAGCTTGGAATTTTCAGCCCCACTCCTAGTCTCTGAAAGTGAGAGAGGGGCTGGAGAGTGAGTTAACCACCAAGAGCCAATGATTTAAGCAATCAGTCCTGTCTACTGGAAATCTGTAACAACCCAACACTTTGGGAATCAGAAAGCCTCTAGGTTGGTGAACACATCAGGAACAGGAAGGGCAGAGTTCCTGGAGACGGCTTGGGCTCTCCCTGCCCTTTCCCCGCTTCCTTGTCCTGTGCATCTTTCCCATTTTGGCTGTTCCTGAAGTGTATCCTTGCTAAAAAATTGGTATAGTAAGGAACGTGTCTTCCTGAGTTCTGTTCTAATAAACTATCTAACCTGAGAGGGGGTTATGCTGCTGCTGCTGCTGCTAAGTCGCTTCAGTTGTGTCCAACTCTGTGCGACCCCATAGATGGCAGCCCACCAGGCTCCCCCATCCCTGGGATTCTCCAAGCAAGAACACTGGAGCGGGTTGCCATTTCCTTCTCCAATGCATCAAAGTGAAAAGTGAAAGTGAAGTCGCTCAGTCGTGTCTGACTCTTAGCGACCCCATGGACTGAAGCCCACCAGGCTCCTCCATCCATGGGATTTTCTAGGCAAGAGTACTGGAGTGGGGTGCCATTGCCTTCTCCAAGAGGGGGTTATGGGAACCCCCAATTTATAGCTGGTCAGTGAGAGGTATGCGGGCCCCAGAACTTGTGACAGGCATCTGAAGTAGGACTGTCCTGTGGGACTGAGCCCTTAACCTGTGGGGTCTGTACTAACTCCAAGTAGTAAATGTCACAATTGACATTGAGTTTTGGACCAGTTGGTGTTCAGAGAGTTGGAGATGTGGTTTTGGAAAAGATACCATGTATTTGGATGTTAGGAGGAGAAAAAAAAAACAAAAACAAAGTCTCATTTGGTGTTTAAAATGTTGTGAGTAAAGATAACTCACCAGGAAAGAGTTGGCTGTATGCAGGTAACATTAAGGAGAAATCTAGAAGTAAACTGAGGCTTCTCTTTCAGGTTTCTGCTCTATATTTCTGAAACATATTCTATATAACTGGATGTTGCTGACTCTAATGTTGTCACAGACTATTCTGTTTCCCCTTTTAGACTGTGAGCTCCTGACAGTATACAGAAGACTAACGGGTTCTTCTTTGTGTCCATAACTCAGGCAGAGTGTCTGGCACTTAATGAGAGATCATTGAACAGAACTGAATGGAACTGGGTGAACCTGGCCTCCATACAAGTCCAGCATATAGCACAGCTGCCTTCTTTCAGTGACTGGCCTGAAGATGGGCCTAAAAAATATCAGCATTACTGCCAACTAATTCAGGTCCTTTTGTTTAAGCAGCAGGGACTTAATTTCCCTGTTGCCACAGGTATAGGTTTGGCTGGCAATCTGATTATTTCCTGGCAATTAAGGATAATGGTACTTAACAAGAAATGTCAATAACCTCAGATATGGAGATGATACCACCCTTATGCAAAAAGTGAAGAGGAACTGAAGATCCTCTTGATGAAGGTGAGAGAGGAGAGTGAAAAAGCTGCTTAAAACTCAACATTCAAAAAATGAAGATCATGGCATCCGGTGCCATCACTTCATGGCACATAGATGGGGAAACAATGGAAACAGTGAGAGACTTTATTTTTCTGGGCTCCAAAATCACTGAATATGGGGACTGCAGCCATAAAACTAAGAGATGCTTGCTCCTTGGGAGAAAAGCTTTGACCAATCTAGACAGCATATTAAAAAGCAAAGATATTACTTTGCTGACAAAGGTCCATATAGTCAAAGCTATGGTTTTTCCAGTAGATGTGTATGGATATGAGTGTTGGACCATAAAGAAAGCTGAATGCCAAAGAATTGATGTTTTTGAACTGTGGTGTTGGAGAAGACTCTTGAGAGTCCCTTGGACTGCAAGGAGATTAAACCAGTCCATCCTAAAAGAAATCAGTCCTGAATATTCATTGGAAGGACTGATGCTGAAGCTCCAATACTTTGGCCACCTGATGCAAAGAACTGACTCATTAGAAAAGACCCTGATGCTGGGAAAGACTGAAGCCAGGAGGAGAAGTGGGCGACAGAGGATGAGATGGTTGGATGGCATCACCAACTCGATGGATATGAGTTTGAGTAAACTCCGGGAGTTGGTGATGGACAGGGAGGCCTTAGGTTCTGCAGTCCATGGGATCATAGAGTCGGACACGACTGAGTGACTGAACTGAACTGAAGGATAATGGTTACAATAGTTCCAGTCTGTCTGGAGACTTGCAGTGAGCCTCTGTAGTGACTTAGCTACAAAATGTTAAGAAAAGCTATTCTTCAGCAGCAGAGACACTGGGAAAATTACTGTAAAAAGGGTGAGCCCCTTTTAAAAGCACGATGCCAAAGCATTTTGATGATGGAATACTTTATTTTGTAAGACATCAGAATGCTCATTTCATAATGTTAATGCAAGGAGCTACTTCTTTTAATCCCCTTTTGTAGATATGCATCAAGCAACAAAGGTTTACTGTTTAGCATAGGGAACTATAGTCGATATCTTATAATAACCTATGATGGAAAATAATTTAAAAATAAATGTGTATTTGTGTAACTGAATCATCTTGCTGTGCACCTGAAACATTGTAAGTCAACTATATTTCAGTAAAAAAAATACATATTAAAAAAATTCCCTTTTGGAGTCAGTAAGAGTAAAGATAATAGTGGGGGTTCTGCATGAATAAAAAGATTGATAAACATTATATATTTTGAAAATATTCCACATGCTCTAACTTTCAAAAGAACCTTCAATTGTTCTATGGCCAAAAGACAAAGGATAAACTGGGGAAAATGTTCCAACTATTTCCATAGATCTAATATATAAAAAACTCCTATAAATTGATAGTAAAATGACTAACATGATAGATTATATCAGGAAAACAATTTTTAAATGGGAAAGGTATGAAAATTCAATTGCTCAAGTGGTTCTTTAATCATGTGACAAGAGAAACTCACTGAAAGTAAGAGATATAAATTAAACCATAGACATGTGAAGGATGAGTAGGTAGCCAAATGAAGGATGGAGTAAGACAAGCAAAGAGGCTAATAAACTAATAATAGCCATTGGGTATTGAGTGCTTGCTAGGTTCTGTTCTAAGTGCTATGCATGCTTTACAGGTATTATTTCATTTAATCACCATAATAACCCAATAAAATAGGAAGTATTGATATCCACCTTTTACAAACAAGATTAAAAAATTTACTAGAAATCACAATGTAAGTGATAAAGTCTTGACTTCAATTCCAGAAGTTAAAACAACTCTGAATTTGGTAGACTATCAAGGAAGAGAACTCTACAGGATAATGGCTAGAAAGAGAATATTCAGATGGTGATCAATTAAACTTGGTGGAGATATAGAATTTTCAGGGTCCTAAAATCTCAAACAGACCAACTTTCTAAATCAAATGCAAATTTCTTCTGCAAATCCTCCAACAGATGGCCATCGCAGCTGCCACCTGACTATTTCCAAAGACAAGAGGACTCACGACTTTTCAAAGCAGCTCATTGTGTTGCTGAAATCTCTGTTAGAAAAAGTCTTCTTTATACGATGCTAAAATATGCCTCTTCTTGCATGTGAGAAATCAAAAGAAAGTGTATCTTTCCCCTTATCTGTAGGATGACCTACCAGAGTACTCAGATTCTTCCACCTTTGCTCATATGATATGGTTTCCAAGCCCATCACTTCTCCAGCTATCTCCTTAAGATCAGAAATACTCTAGTTTCTCGGTTTTCTTACCCAGAAATGATTGAATCAGATTAGGGCTTTCAACCTGTTCCAATGTGCCAGTATCACTGAGTCACATTCTCCAGTGAAGAACCATGCATGAGCCTCTTTCTACAGCTGATCGGTTTTTAATATCTATATTTATGTACATTATCCTGAATGCAAATATGGGGTTTCTGGAGCAGAGATAAGTTTTTATTACATCAATGACTATCTTTGCCCAGGTTAAGATGAATGGAGTCAGATGCTCCCCTGTACGTACCCGACTCTGTACTGCAGGAGAGTAACCCCATACCCCAATAAGAATCTCAGGGATGAGAGGAAAGGGAGAGAAAGGGAGGGAAAGCTCTTCTGCCTAATTAACACTAATTTCCCTTGGGAAGATAAGGGAAAGTTCCGGTGCTCTTACCTTCTGGAATATAAATAGATGTCTCTGGGGGAAGGAAGACAAGTGATTTGTCTTCCTCTGGTTTACAGGTCCTGATTCCAGATTTTGCCCCCATTTGAAATGTAAACATATACCTCCAGAGAGGTAAATCTTTCCAGAGTCGTCTCACTAACTATTCTGTCATAGTCATAATTTAACTTCCAATGCCTGTTAAGCTAGGTTCTGGTAAGACTTGCTTGGAAAGTCCTAACTGTGCAGAAATGTGAAAATACTTGCTGACTTGGACTCCAAATCTGCCTGTCTCTCCCTGTTTCTTTGTCGCTCTCTCACCTCTCATGGCTTCCAGGGATTCAGCCTGAGTACCAATCAATATGGGCTTCCCCGGTGGCTCAGACAGTAACGAATCTGCCTTCAGTGCAGGGGACCAGGGTTTGACCCCTGGGTTAGGAAGATCTTCTGGAGAATGGAATGGCAACCCACTCTAGGATTCTTGGCTGGGAAATTCCATGGACAGGGGAGACTGGTGGGCTATTAGTTTGTGGGGTCACAAAGAGTCAAACACGACTGAGTGACTAACACTTTCACTTTTCACTAGTCAACATGCATTTGACTAATAAGTATCAGAATGCCTGACTAAGAAGTGGTTAGGTAATAAAAGCATTTTGTGGTTAAAATGCTTGACATAATGACACAAAATGCTTGACACTTGACAAAATGAAGAAGTGAAGTGAAGTTGCTCATTTGTGTCTGACTCTTTGCGACCCCATGAACTGTAGCCTACAAGGCTCCTCTGTCCATGGAATTTTCCAGGCAAGAGTACTGGAGTGGGTTGCCATTTCCTTCTCCAGGGGATCTTCCCAACCCAGGGATCAAACCCAGGTCTCCCGCAATGCAGGCAGATGCTTTACCAACTGAGCCATCAGGGAAGCCCACTTGACAAAATACCTCCAGTATTTTATACAGTAGCGAGTATAGCCTAATACAGTAGCCAGCCCTGCTTTGGTTTGCAGTTCAATGGAGCCATCAAGGACCTGACAGCTGTCATGCTTCCATTCTTTCTTCTCAGTAGGTGAATTTCATCCTCGAACCTTTTGCCCCTTGGTCACAAGACAGCTGCCACAAGTCTAAGAAACAGGTCTGCATGTATCAGCACCCAAAACAAGAAGTGAGGGCAGGCAACAGGGATTTCATGACAAGGTTTTTTCCTCATAGGCCTCTTTCTCATCAAAGAGAAATGTCTCCCAGCAGCAACTGGTGGAGTTTCCTTTATGGGCCAGAACCAGGTTCCAGGCCCAACCCTAGAGCAGTCGCTGGCAAAGAAACATGAATCGGTTATGACGTGGTCTCACACCAAGCTAGGGTTCTATTAACAAGTGTTAGAAGTGATCCATGAATTTTTGGAGAACTTCTCTCTTCATCTCAAATCAAGAGAGAGGAGACATAAATTTGTGCCCCCCTGAACAAAGGAGAAGGAAATGGCAACCCACTCCAGTATTCTTGTCTGGAGAATCCCAGGGATGGAGGAGCCTGGTGGGCTGCCGTCTGTGGGGTCGCACAGAGTCGGACATGACTGAAGCGACTTAGCAGCAGCAGCAGAACAGAGGAGAGAATCCTCAGTAAAGGGTGCCCTCTCAGACTTCATGGTACCTTTTCCACACAAGATGTGAGATCTTGGTTCCTGTACCAGATCCTGTGGATTGGGTCGCTTGGCATCCACTCCAGGCTCCTGACATGTCTGAGAGGCTAGAAAGCTGAAGGTCGTGTTTCCAGGACTGCCTTCAGTAGGGGTCCCACCGTCACCTGCAGCTATGTGACACTTGCCTTAGGAACCAGATGGAGGAGGGAGAGCGTGGGATGGAGGCATCCACTTGGCTGCGTGGGTGGTGGAGGAGGCAGCTTCAGGCACTGCTGGCAGCACTGTTGTTCAGTTGCTCAGTAATGTTCAACTCTGTGCAACCCCATGAACTGCAGCACACCGGGCTTCCCTGTCCTTCAGCATCTCCTGGAGTTTGCTCTAACTTATGTCCATTGCGTCAGTGATGCCATCCAACCATGTCATCCCCTTCTCCTCCTGTCTTCAATCTTTCCCAGCCTCAGGGCCTTTTCCAATGAGTCAAATGTTTGCATCAGGTGGCCAAAGTATTGGAGATTCAGCTTTAGCATCAGTCCTTCCAATGAATATTCAGGATTGATTTCCTTTAGGACTGCCTGACCACAAAGGAGATGTGATCTTGGGAGTGGGAGCTGTTTCTAGAAGCTTTTCCTAGAGCCTGTTCTTCCAACCTTTGCATACAATTTTGTAAGTCTCTAACAACCTGGTTTTAAGTCCATTTCCATTGAAATGGGATATAGAGGGGTTTCCCTGGCCTAAAACTAAACCCTAACAGAAAAAGGTCCCGTCTAGGAAGGTGTGCAGGAAGACTAGGAGTCTTGTGCTGAGGGAAGCTGGGGCTGCTGCCTGTCTGGGGCCAGAGGAAGGAGTAAGAGACCAATGAGATGCATTGACTCCTGGCAGGTGAGCTGCAGGTGACAGACACTCAGGGAAGGGAGGAGTGTCTCCAAAGCATTCGAAACAACAAAGAAAGAGTCAGGTTTAAACACCTGAGAGCAGAAGCTGGTGCCCAGAAATGCTGGTCAAATAAGAACTTTCCAGCCTCTCTGCTCCTCTCCCCACTTTAGCAGTTTGAATAGAGGAGGAATTGAAGTAGGCCTGCGGAAAGAGAAAGCAAGGGTCCCTTCCCCTTCTTTCTCTGCCCAAGTTGAGCCCAAGCTGGCAAAGGGTGAGAACATTGACTACTGAGCCATGTTTCAAGTTCTGCTTATGACAGGGAACTGCCATAGGCATTTCAATGACTGACCAAGGACTTATTCCACTTCACAGACACCAAAAAAAATCATGGGTTCTGCCCCAGTTATTATCCAGGGGCAAGAAGAAGAACTGGATGTGAGGAAATAAAACTTATATTTTGAGCCCTTCTGAGCAAACTATATACTTCTTATCTAAACCTCTGATATAAATAAGCATGGTGACTTCTTTTGGCTTTTTTTTCCCTCAAAGTCAGGAAAAATCATGTGAAGAGGAAGTGTCTAATACACAGAAAATCTGCCTTACCTCACTCTTCCTAACTCACCGAAATTGGGTGATAGAGAATAGAGCTTTCAGGAATATCCTCTACAGAGATTTATGGTCTCAAAGAAGCATTACTGTTGTTGTTCAGTCGCTAAGTCCCATCCAACTCTTTGCGGCCCCATGGACTGCAGCATGCCAGGTTTTCCTGTCCTTCACTCTCTCTTGGAGTTTACTCAAACTCATGGCTTTCCTGGTAACTCAGATGATAAAGAATCCACTTGCAATGCAGGAGACCACAGTTCAATTCTTGGGTCGAGAAGATCCTCTGGAGAGGGATAGGCTACCTGCTCCAGTAACCTTGGGCTTCCCTGGTGGCTCAGATGGAAAAGAATCGACCTGCAATGCTGGAGATCTGGGTTTGAGCCCTGGGTTGGGAAGATCCCCTAGAGAGGGGAATGGCTACCCATTCCAGTATTCTGATCTGGAGCATCCCATGGACTATATAGTCCACAGGGTTGCAAAGAGTCAGACACGACTGAGCAACTTTCACTTTCACGTCCATTGACTTAATGATGCCATCCAACCCTCTCATCCTCTTTGCCCCCTTCTCCTTTTCCTCCTGTCCTCATTCTTTCCCAGCATCAAGGTCTTTTCCAATGAGTTGGTTCTTTGCATTAGGTGGCTAAAGTATTGGAGTTTCAGCTTCAGCATCAGTCTTTCCAATGAATATTCAGGGTTTATTTCCTTTAAGATTGACTGAATCTCCTTGCCGTCCAAGGGACTCTCAAGAGTCTTCTTTAGCACCACAGTTTGAAAGCATCAGTTCTCAGAAAGCATCAGTGCTCAGATTTCTTTTGATGTATAAAAATGTTCAAGGGAAAAATGCTCAAGGAGAGTTTTAGAAATCAGTGGAGGCCAAACCAGTGATATTTTAAGGAATACCCGTTAAGTTTCCAGTTGATGACATGCCCAGTCATTTCAAAATCAACTATGCTCTCTCTCCCAGCCCCTCAGCACATGTGGGTTGATTTCACTGGGAGGACCAAATCCTGGGGGGTATTCTGTGGGTCTGATCTGATACAGTAATTATTTCTGTGCACAGAGCTCCCACAGGGAGCTGAATCTTAATTGATTTTTAGACTTACTTAGCAGGACTGTGCATTTAACTTACATCACATCTCAGAAGTTTGGAGCAAGTGTGGTCCCTTGTTAACTAGTCCAGCCTTCTTCCCCTGTCCCTACCTGCTGGTAAGGAGTAAAAACAATTAACTAAATCTAACTGAGTAATTGAAATACATTCATGAGGGATGTTAGAATGTCTAAGATAAGAGCACAGTCCACCAGATTTCTCACCCTCTGGGCTCTAAGATGTGAACAGGGGTGTGCATGTCGGGGTGGAAGGCTGCCTGACCTTGTAGCTGAGGAAGACTGTGGTCCATGGGAACCTCTGCTAGGTCTGCCTGGTTGTTCTTGGTGTCTTTGGCATTGCAGCTGATGCCTGTGTCTGGTGTGATGTCTGGGTCTCTTTCTGTTCCTAGTTGGCCCTCTCTGACTCTCTCTGCCTCCTCAGGGCTTCTCCCAAAACAACCTGTTCCTTTGACTTTCGGCTGTGACTCCCGCCTCATCCCAGCCCATCCTGCAGGCCTTCACCTACCTCACTGGCACTGGGGATCCCCACCAGATTCTCAGAGAGTCTCAGTCACAGGACCCAGTTAGGAGAGACTAGCCAATTCTAAAGTTAAACCTTATGACCTCCCTCTGTCTGGTCATGCTGGACCCTCTAGGGTTGATATGAAGCAGCCTGAAATGAGGCCTCTTCTCAGTCTCAAATGAGGAGTGGAGATAAGAACTTCCTTCCACCTTAGATGCCTTCCCCAATTTCATACCACGTGCCCAGGCTGTGTCTGGCAGCACTGTCCCTCTGTTGCTCTTTTCTCCCACAGTCCTGGGGCTGAAGAGTAATGGCTTCCCTCTCTGTTCTTTTGTAACACACCTCACTTCCACTCCAGCAGAGAAATGACTGAGCCATGTCATCTAGGCTTAGTAGCAAATGAATGGAGGATGAAGGCAGATAAAAGAATTTAGAAAATCCCCTCTCAATATAATAGCCTGGCTTTTAAACTATTGTTTAGCTGCACAATCTTATTTTGAAGGTTGTCATGCATGCGAAGTCGCTTCAGTTGTGTCCGACTCTTTGCGACCCTGTGCTCTTTTGTCTGTGGGATTCTCCAGGCAAGAATATTGGGTGGGTTGCCATTTCCTTCTCCAGGGGATCTTCCCAACCCAGGGATCGAACATGCGTCTCTTACGTCTCCTGCATTGGCTAGTGGGTTCTTTGTCACTAGTCCAACCTGGGACTCCCCTTAAGGTCAGAAACTGAGTGTTAATTATGTCTTTCTCTTTGCATTACATGTAAATTGCTTAGAGCAGTGCCTGGTGCCTGGTAAGCAATCAATATTCTCATTCTGTAATAGATCTTTTAGTATCCTGAGACTGGTTGATGTCTTTGGCCAACACATAGAAGAATATGTGCTAGGAAAAGCGAGAGAGAAAAATTATGTTAATAATATCTAAGATATTAACCTTATTAACATTTCATTTTACCATATTTCAAAATTATCAACTAGTATATGCTTGTAGAGGAATTCAAAATATATAGATTACAAAAGTCCCAATAAAATTTTAAATTTTGTTCTGTTCTGCTATTTTACACTTTTCTCTAAAAACAATGA
>NW_011495020.1:5307810-5340513 GCF_000754665.1 Bison bison bison
TAAAAACAATGACTGTAAGCATTTTGGTTGGATATTTTTACTTGCCCATCTCTACCATTACACTGAGTTTTTGATCTTGTCTTTGTAGCCTCACAGGTCATTAGTGTTTGATGAATGAATAAATGATTGAATAATGATCATATAAGTAAATGAAATATCTTTAAAATGTATTGTTATGTAAATTTGTTAAAATGCTACTTTAGTTACTTTTTGGACTTTCTTCATAGGATTACATGTGATTCAAATACAACAGCGATTTAATTATGATGCTTTGCGTACAGTTTTCTTTTAAATGCTTCCCATGATGCTTCAGGAACCTTATACTGAGTAATAGAATTGTTGCAGGAAGGGGGGCCCCTTCCAGGGCCTGAAACTGGGCTCTTGTCTAACACTCAGAAATGAATTGTCTGAGGAGACACATGTGCTGACACCCGGGTGGAGAGCAGTAGGGTAAGGGAACCCAGGAGAACTGTTCTAAGTCTCGGATTTTATGGTGATGGGATTAGTTTCCGGGTGGTCTTTGGCCAATCATTCTAATTCAGTCTTTCCTGGTGGCACAGGCATTGCTCAGCCAAGATGGATGCTAGCAAGAGGGATTCTGGGAAGTGGACGGACATACGGTGTCTCCTTTTGACCTTTCCCCAACTCTTCCAATTGGTGGTGGCTTATTAGTTCCATATTCCTTACCAGGATCTCCTGTCATAAAACAACTCATGCAAACCGGTTACTGTGGTGCCTGGCCAGGGTGGGCGGTTTCAATCAGTGTGCTTCCCCCAACAGAATGAGAAGTTTGGATGATGACAAGGCAATTCATTAAGGCTTTTTTGTTTTTATGTGACTATCTGATCTCATAGCAGTAATGCCCAGAGCTTTCATGGCTTATTTTATTTTTGATGTGTTATAAAGCATAGCCTATACATACTCTGTTATCTAATATGCTCAAGTAAAATGAACTGTGATGATTGATCATTTGGATTTGTCAATGTTCTAAAAAGTAGTAATAGAATTCTAAATTAAAAAAGACATAACTTTGGCAGTGTGATTAAAATGAAGGAAGAGACATACCAATCTGGTGAACAGACTACTGGTCTTATGAGTAAGAAACAGGACCCAGTTCATATCTAGTCTCCAGGATCAGTGAATGAGATTCTTTCCCAGGTCATTTAGCAGAATTTGTTGATAATGTCTAAGATATTAACCTTATTAACATTTCTTAGAAGGCTGGTTGAGGCTGCTGCTGCTGCTGCTGCTTCTGCTAAGTCACTTCAGTCGTGTCCAACTCCCCACAGCCGACAGCCCACCAGGCTCCGCCGTCCCTGGGATTCTCCAGGCAAGAACACTGGAGTGGGTTGCCATTTCCTTCTCCAATGCATGAAAGTGAAAAGTGAAAGTGAAGCCGCTCAGTCGTGTCCGACTCTTAGCGACTCCATGGACTTCAGCCTCCCAAGCTCCTCCGTCCATGGAATTTTCCAGGCAAGAGTCCTGGAGTGGGGTGCCATTGCCTTCTCCGTGGTTGAGGCTAGAAGACATCTCTGCTTTGCCTCACAGGATTTTGAAAGGCTAATGAAACAACATTAGCAAGTTACTAAGGACTTTGTGGGTAATGGCTTCACAAAGGCCTTGATAGACTTCCTCTATCCTGAGAAAATGTGTGTGTGCATGCCTGGTGGGTGACTGGGTCCTGGTGAGGAACGGATCCGTGTCAGGTGTTGTCACCTTGTAGCCCAATCATGTTGCTCCATTTCATCCACTCACCCTGGAGATTTGAGTCTGATTGCTCGACCATTGCTAAGAAATGCATTGTTGACTCACTTCTTAAAATTGAATGCTTATTAGCACCGTGCTAAACATTTTACATCATCTGATTTAGTCCTTATGATGAACCTATGAGACAAGCACTACTCTTTCCTTTTTACAAATTAGGACCTGAAGCACAAAAGCTAACCTAACTGAACAAGATCAGATAGCCCGAGAGAGGCAGGGTTTGAGCCCTGTTCTAACTTCAGAGTCTGAACTCTTAGCTCAGTGTTACACTATTAACTGATCTTCATGGGTGCTACCCAATGGGTGGGTGGCAGTAACTCCTCATGCATGTCTCAATTCCTTTATCAGACCGCAGATACATCTAACTCCTCTGAGCTATTACAACACTGTATCATTTATTTGGCAAATATATTGTCTTATACAGTTTATTTGATTCTGCATATAAACATATTTTCAGTTCAGTTCAGTTGCTCAGTCATGTCCAACTCTTTGTGACCCCATGAATCACAGCATGCCAGGCCTCCCTGTCCATCACCAACTCCCGGAGTTTACCCAAATTCATGTCCATCAAGTTGGTGATGCCATCCAGCCATCTCATCCTCTGTTGTCTCCTTCTCCTCCTGCCCCCAATCCCTCCCAGCATCAGGGTCTTTTCCAATGAGTCAACTCTTCACATCAGGTGGTCAAAGTATTGGAGTTTTAGCTTCAGCATCAGTCCTTCCAATGAACACCCAGGACTGGTCTCCTTTAGGATGGACTGGTTGGATCTCCTTGCAGTCCAAGGGACTCTCAAGAGTCTTCTCCAACAACACAGTTCAAAAGCATCAATTCTTCGGCGCTCAGCTTTCTTCACAGTCCAACTTTCACATCCACACATGACCACTGGAAAAACCATAGCCTTGACTAGACAGACCTTTGTTGGTGAAGTAATGTCTCTGCTTTTGAATATGCTATCTAGGTTGGTCATAACTTTCCTTCCAAGGAGTAAGCGTCTTTTAATTTCATGGCTGCAATCACCATCTGCAGTGATTTTGGAGCCCCCCAAAATAAAATCTGACACTGTTTCCACTGTTGCCCCATTTATTTCCCATGAAGTGATGGGACCAGATGCCATGATCGTAGTTTTCTGAATGTTGAGTTTCAAGCCAACTTTTCACTCTTCTCTTTCACTATCATCAAGAGGCTTTTTAGTTCCTCTTCACTTTCTGCCATAAGGGTGGTGTCATCTGCAAAGCTGAGGTTATTGGTATTTCTCCCAGCAATCTTGATTCCAGCTTGTGCTTCTTCCAGCCCAGTGTTTCTCATGATGTACTCTGCATATAAGTTAAATAAGCAGGGTAACAATATACAGCCTTGACGTACTCCTTTTCCTATTTGGAACCAGTCTGTTGTTCCATGTCCAGTTCTAACTGTTGCTTCCTGATCTGCATACAGGTTTCTCAAGAGGCAGGTCAGGTGGTCTGGTATTCCCATCTCTTTCAGAATTTTCCACAGTTTATTGTCTGCACTAATTGGGGATCTTTGGTGGCAAGCTATAGAAACTAACTTCAACTAACTTAAGGGCTCCCTACTACTCTCTGACTGCAATATGGGAAGAATATTGGGTGATTCACAGAATCAGAAGAGAACCACTTGATCTTGGGAAGATCAAAAACAAGGGCAACTTTGGAGATCTTTATAGAAGACTTTTATGGGTGTTCTCTTTTGGTGTGAAATGGACATGATTTAACTCTAAGTACTTTCATTCAAGCAGTGTCACCTGCCCAGATTCACATTCCTGGCACAGATGGACAGTCTGATTGGCCCAGCTAGTCCAATCATCTGCCTAATCTTTGTAGAGCATGGGGACTCTGATGGATAACCTTACAGGATCCAAATTATCCTACTGTGATATAGGAAGAGACACAATCTATGTCTAGATTATTGTGATTATTTTATATCCCCTGATGCAATATTATAATTTATCAGGCAGAAAAGACAATCTATGGTACAAAGACAAGGCTAAGAGGCAGGAAATTATTAAGGCAAGGGACCCAGAGAATAAGCAGAGAAATCACAATTCTTAGGATGATGATGCCCTAGGAAGAGGACATAATTTCAGCCTCCATCAGTAAAAGTTAAAGTATTCATCTATTGCACTCTCTTGGCTGTTCCTCTGCTCTCTTCTAGAGAACTATTCTCTGTGATAAATTTTATGGTTTGAACAATCTTACAGCAATTACTCCTCCTGAATAAACAAATATGGAAATGAATTTTTATGAACACAAGTTATATGTAGTTCATTTCATTTATAGCTGTAGTTAAACTTGGCTTTTAAAAAGCTAAGTAAAATTATAATGAGTGAATTTTAATACATACCACTTTAAGATTTTTTTTTTTCCAAATTAAATTTAGGGCCTACAAACTGTCTTAGGAAAGCAGGTGGTGTTTTGGATTAAATTTTGTATTATTCCACTACTTAGAAATCCTTTTAGAAAGTTCTCTTTCCCTAAGTGCTACAGTATTGACTGGTCAACCTGACCTCAAAGTAGTTGTAGAGGATCGATGTTGGCTTAGTTACAGCTTGGCAAAGACTGGGAGGTAAGATAAGAGCTGTTGGTCCAGAAAAACAACCCAAGATAAAGGGTTCTTTTAAACTATAGCAAATGCAGGATATGTTATATTCTAACAAAACAATATAAAATTTCTGCCAAGCAATTCTCAGACCTTTCTGCACATATTTTTAAATCATCTGCAAAACTATAATGATCATGATTGTGTAATGAAAATAGAAACCTCTAAAGATTAATAGTAACATATGGATAATCATTAAAGAAATTACATTCAATAACCTAAATTTTCATACAATTGCACCTACTGTTTATATACATATTATTTTTTGACATGTTTGCATGTTTCAACACACATATATCATTCCATGTTTAATCTTTTTCTTTTATGACTCAGATAATCCTCCTACGTCATGATCACAGCAGCCATGGCTCTCATTATCTCCTATCACAACATACCAAGAAGAAAGAAGATATAGAGGCTAAAGACCCTGTATGTCTTATGAACTTTCTGTTTTTTTCAGGATGGACAATCTCTTTGGGGATCTCTTAGCAGACTTCCTCCTAGATCTCACTGACTAGAGCTGGGTTTACACAAATATGTACTCCTCAATCAAACATAGGCAAAGGAGAGCTGGACCATCATGGCCAGCTGAGACCAGGGCAAGCATGCTGCCCATTAAGATTTGGGAGGTTTGTAAAAACCTGGGCCCCATCTTCAGAGATTCATATTTATTTGGCTAGAGTAGGGTGCAGATATCAGGATTTTTAAACCTTTCCCCAACTCCTCTAATATGCAGCAGGTTGGGATCCAAGGGTCTATGCCAGCTTTGATTTTTCACTTTTGTCTGGCCTGTTCCTACTCTGTAAAAAGCAGAGCTCTGTTAGCAAGGAGGAGCAGGCAGACCCCACAGCTCACAGTGTCTACCAGAGGAACTGATAGTAGATCAAGTAAACCCACCTCCCTAAGACAGCATATCTGAAATCTACAGAAGACATTGTTCATTTAGGCCCTCCATGAATTTAATTCATCAGTCTTTATAGAATGTATACCACTGTGAAGACCCTGTATATGTATAAGGTAAAAACTGGGAGTAGAGCACACTTTATCTTGTAAGTCCAATCTCCTTGTAACAACCTTCACTCAGCACCTGGAATGAGATCCACATCTAGTTACATTAGGCGCAGAGAACAGAGCCTCTGCCCTAATGCAACTTACTTTCAAGAATACAGCTGTGCTCTAAACATTGAAGAGAATTGTAAAGAAATACATGTGATGGTTTCCTCCTTCCATGAATTAACAATTCAAGTCCGCCTGTTCACGTTCCACTTTTTAAACTCAATATTTGTTAAGTACATACATGTTTTAGACAGATACTGTTAAACAAAATGATTCTAGTCATAAAGACTGCAGGCTTAGATATAGGGGAGATATACTAAAGAAGTTGAAAGACAAACATATTTCATGTTATACTAAGTGCCATGAAGGAAAAGAATAGGCTCTTATGAGAGAGTTACAGGGCAATATAATTGAAATCAAAGGAGATCCAAAAGACTAACTGTTTAATGTGAGATGGAGACAAATATAAAATTCAGATTAAAGCACATTCCTTCAATTTCTTAATTTCTTTTCCACTACCTTCTCCTCCAGCTGAGTATGATGGAACTTCCTGAAAGACTCACCATCTTGCAAGTGAAATTGATTGAGATGTTATCTCAGAGAAGCTGCTTTCTCAAGATTTTTGGGCAAGACCTGTGCTGATAGACTGATGTTTCTTTGTCTTGCTTGCTACATTCTCCATTTTTTCTTATCACCTGATTTCCCTTCTCTTCATATATTCCTCTCCCCCTTTACATCTGCTCCATTATCTTTTGTCTTCCTTTTTTCAAAATATGAATTACTCCTAAATGCACTTAGTCCTATACTCAATCAGAAATTAAGTTAGCATTATACCATGCTTGGAGAAGGAAATGGAAACTCACTCTAGTATTCTTGCCTAGAAAATCCGATGGACAGAGAAGTCTGGTAGGCTACAGCCCGTGGGGTTGCAAAGAGATGGACACAACTAAGCACCTGTGCATACCAGCATATCATATCATGGTGCTGCCAAATATTAAAAACTGAGAACTCAAAACCACAAGCACACATGCTGTCTTCCAAATGACCAAAAAAAAAAAAAACAACAACAAAAACAAAACCCCAAATTATACTTATTTGTTCAGAGGTATGAATGATGTCGCCTACACCACTGTAATTGACTATGCCAAAGCCTTTGACTGTGTGGCTAACAATAAACTGTGGAAAATTCTGAAAGAGATGGGAATACCAGACCACCTGACCTGCCTCTTGAGAAACCTGTATGCAGATCAGGAAGCAACAGTAACTGGACGTGGAACAACAGACTGGTTCCAAATAGGAAAAGGAGTACATCAAGGCTGTATATTGTTACCCTGCTTATTTAACTTATATGCAGAGTACATCACGAGAAATGCTGGACTGGATGAAGCACAAGCTGGAATCAAGATTGCTGGGAGAAATATCAATAACCTCAGATATGCAGATGACACCACTCTTATGGCAGAAAGTGAAGAAGAACTAAAGAGCCTCTTGATGGAAGTGAAAGAGTGAAAAAGTTGGCTTAAAGCTCAGCATTCAGAAAACAAAGATCATGGCATCCAGTCCCATCACTTCATGGGAAATAGATGGGGAAACAGTGTCAGACTTTATTTTTTGGGGCTCCAAAATCACTGCAGATGGTGATTGCAGCCATGAAATTAAAAGACGCTTACTCCTTGGAAGGAAAGTTATGACTAATCTAGACAGCATATTAAAAAGCAGAGACATTACTTCACCAACAAAGGTCTGTCTAGTCAAGGCTATGGTTTTTCCAGTGGTCATGTATGGATGTGAGATTTGGACTCTAAAGAAAGCTGAGTGCCAAATAATTGATGCTTTTGAACTGTGTTATTGGAGAAGACTTTTGAGAGTCCATTGGACTGCAAGGAGATCCAACCAGTCCCTCCTAAAGAAGATCAGTCCTGAGTGTTCATTGTAAGGACTGATGTTGAAACTGAAACTCCAATACTTTGGCCACCTGATGCGAAAAGCTGACTCATTTGAAAAGACCCTGATGCTGGGAAAGATTGAAGGCAGGAGGAGAAGGGGACGACAGAGGATGAGATGGTTGGATGGCATCACCAACTCAATGCACATGAGTTTGAGTAAACTCCAGCAGTTGGCAATGGACAGGGAGGCCTGGTGTGCTGCAGTCCATGGGGTTGCAAAAAGTTGGACATGACTAAGCGACTGAATTGAACTGACACCACTGTAAAACTTTGCAACTTCAGCTGTGAATTATAGACCTGTAGCAGTGATATTACCTGGGATCTTGCTAAAAATGCAGAGTCTTAGATCACACAAAACCTGTATTTCAACAAGATTCCTCGTTGTTTCATATGTACATTAAAGTTGGGGACTTGCAGATGCAGAAGATCCCAGAACAGAGTTCAGTTCAGTTGCTCAGTCATGTCTGACTCTTTGCGACCCCATGAACCGCAGCACGCCAGGCCTCCCTGTCCATCACCAACTCCCGGAGTCCACCCAAACTCATGTCCATTGAGTTGGTGATGCCATCTAACCATCTCATCCTCCGACATCCCCTTGTCCTCCTGCCCTCAATCTTTCCCAGCATCAGGGTTATGAGAATTAACAATCTTACTTCTTAGACACCACTGTATAGTTAACCTTCTTGGCATAGCCATTTTTGCTTTCTCAGCACTTTTTCATTTCTTTATATTCTCTAAGTTATCATATGTTGTTCTTTTCCTATCCCATCTGTAGCATACAATATTATAGATCTCTAAGATCTAAAAAATTGTAGCTGATTAGAGTCATCCACTGCCTTTTCTTTTTTCATTCAAAACATCTTATTTAATTTTGAAAAGCTGTATGTATTAAACTTTGTTAGTTTCTAATTCCTTAGAATAAACAGATACTAACACAAATATGAACTGAGACATATTAATTAACCAATGTATATCTTTAATAGGAATCATGTATATCTTACTTTCTCAAAATTTCTATCCAGTTATTTAGATAATTTTGTTATTTGAGGTGCTTACTTTTTTGGATTCTTTTCTAAGAAGTATTTTGCTATCTGCCTTTTCTTTAAATAAGAGCCATACCACGTCAGGTAAAATTAACCTTGGCCTGTTAACAGAAATATTAGACAATGTTTGGTCTTTAGATGTTTAAATATATTTATATCTGTAACATTCTTGAGAGGGAGGTCACCGTGGTGTGGAATATCAGCTCTGATAATACCTGGCTTGAACCTTGAGCAATCCAACCAACCTTGGATCTTCTTTGGCTCCAGATCATCTACAAATGTTAAGGTTTTTTCCTATGTCAATAAAGAATATATACACACATATATGAGTTTGATTTTGCTTTTAAATTGAATGTTGAGCTAACATAAAATAAGATTTATAAGGTATGTGTAAGGTATAAAGTATCATAGTACAATGAAATCTATGTAGCCACTGCCCAGTTTAAGTAAAATAATATACCTTTAAAATCCTACCCCTGCTAGATACCATAATCTTCCCTTTCTGGTCTCTAATCACTCCAGAATTTTATGATCATTTCCTTGCTTTTTCTCAGTTATACCACACTTGTAACTCTAAATACTACTTATTTTGAACTTTTATATTAATAGAACCATATGGTATACATTCCGTGATTGACTTCTTTTTTTTTAAACCTGACATTATTTTCCTGGTATTTATCTGCACTATTTTTTGTAGACAAAATTCACTAATTTTCAGTACTGTATTGGCAAATAATGAATATACCTTAATTTATCCATCTACTATTAATGGGAAGTTGGATTATTTGCAATTTTTTGCTATTAAAACTGTACTGAGGGACTTTCCTAGTGGCCCAGTGGTTAAGAATCCGCCTTCCAATGCAGGGAATGTGGGTTGATCCCTGGTCCAGGAACTGGGATCCCATATGCCATGGGACAACTAAGCCTGAGCGCCATAACTAGAGAGAAGCCCACAGGCTACAATGAAGATCCTGATGTAACCAAAAATAAATGTTAAAAAAAAAAATGAAGCCAATGTATTGATAGGGTCTTTGTGTTTATGCATTAAGGACATGAGTCTCTTTATGGCAGTGATTCTCAGTCCTGAGTACCACTGACTATGTTTTACGGTAAATGACATGTAATAATTCTTATATATTGATTTTAAGAACTTGCTTTCATACAAATGAAGCACATGATAAATTTAAGAATAATATTACCACATTTCAACTTTTTGGAAAATGTATTTCGGACTGTTACACAGAATCACGTGATCCTCAAAATTCAAGTTTACAACTGATCTTCACAAGAGCCTTATCCATATAAACATTAGTTATTCAGAAGGAAAAATTCGATACAGTATTTTAGTAGTTACATGATTTGTAACCAATACTGAATTACTGAAAGCTGAAGAACTCTCAATGAATTACATAGGATGACCACTCCCAAATACAAGAAGCAAGACAATAAAGGAAAATTTTCTGTTCAGTAGTAGAAAAATAATGAAGGCATTTATGATGAGATAAATGCTTTGTTAGTACACAACCTACTGGGCGAATAAAACTGCCACACAGGTTGGTAGTTTTGCTCTTGAATATATGTGGTATGGTATTACTCATTTTGGAGAAGAAAATGACAACCTACTCCAGTATTCTTGCCTGGAAAATTTCATGAACAGAGGAACCTGGTGGGCTCCAGTCCATGGGGTTGCAAAGAGTCAGACACACTGAGCATGCACGCATTACCCATTTGTTTGACATTAAGTGATACGTAAAACTTCAAGTCTGAGTTCTCAAAATGGTTGCTTGGTATTTCTGAATAGTGTCTGGTGTACTCAGAGTGTTACTTTTTGTTTATCTTTTCTTCTTTTATAAGGTTTAGTGGGACTGTGCAATGCTGGAGCAATAGTCCAGAATGTCCTGAATAGTGAATTCCATTGTAACACCAGATCCAGGGTAACAGCGAGCTATCAAACCTTCAAAATGCTTGTACTGGCGAATAAATTCATCCTGCATGGAGTGCCACACCACCTATAAACAATGAAAGTAAGAGTCACTAAACTACAAATGGAAATAATACGTAAACAAGAATGTAGAAATATTGTCAAGACATATTCTAAGCATTTAGGATAGCATAATAGTTAATCACTGTGGACGGTGACTGCAGCCATGAAATTAAAAGATGCTTGCTCCTTAGAAGAAAAGCTATGACAAACCCAGAAAGCATATTAAAAAGCAAAAACTTCACTTCACTGACAAAGGTCTATAGAGTCAAACTATGGTTTTTCCAGTAGTCATGTACATATGTGAGACTTGGACCATAGAGAGGGCTGAGTGCCAAAAAATTGATGCTTTCGAACTGCTAGAGAAGATTCTTGAGTTCCTTGGACTGTAAGGAGATCCAACCAGTCAGTCCTAAAGGAAATCAACCCTGAATATTCATTGGAAGGATTGATGCTGAAGGTGAAGCTCCAATATTTCAGCCACCTGATGCGAAGAGCTGACTCACTGGAAAAGACCCTGATGCTGGGAAAGATTAAGGGTGGGAAGAGAAGACAGATGGTGGCAGAGGATAAGATGGTTAGGTAACATCATTGAGTCAATGGACATGAATTTGAGCAAACTCTGGGCAGTCCAAGGGGTTGCAAAGAGTCAGATATGACTGAGTTGAATTGAACTGGGAGAGAGTGAAGGACAGGGAAACCTGGTGTGCGGCAGTCCATAGGGTCACAGAGTCAGGACTAAGTGACTGAACAACAACAGTTAAGAATGTACATTCTGAAGCGAGATTCCTAACTCCTCAAGTGACCTTGAGTATATTACACCACTCTTCTGTGCCTCAAGCCCCTTATCTATAAACTGGGTAGTGATAATAATACCTTCCTCACAGGTTCAAATGAGATTAAATGAGTGAATGTATGTAAAGTGCTCAGAATAGTGTTCGACACAGTAATGTTTATTACATTTTAGCTGTTATTGTATCTGTTCCAATATCCAACACAGATGTGGCTATGTACAACTATGTATGAAATAAGACTAAGGATTAAATGAAATTTCACATCAGATGAAGGTTTAATTTATCTAAAATTAACGATGCAAAACACTTCTTGATGACATGGAGGACACCAAGATGAGTCAGACTAATCATGAGCAATCAAAGGATTCTATAATCGGGAAGTGGAAACTAAAATGCCGACAGATATAAGCAGAAATCAACAACACTGTAAATCAAAAATATTTCAGTCAAAAAAAAGCAAACGAATGAACAGTCCCATAAAAAAATAAACTTTAGACAACTATCAAGACAGAATTTGACACACACACACTGACATATTAGCAATATCAATAGTTTACATTTATTCGACTTATTTCATATCAGCACAGTACAAAGTGCTTTATGTATGTATTATTCTATTAAGTCTCATGACAACCTGGTGAGGGTGGGTACTATGAACGAACACCATTTCTATCTGCCAGTTCAAAGAGTGCCTTCTAGGATTTTTCCTTGTAAATCTTAAATGTCACAAATCTTAAATTCCTAATAGTCAGCTTAAGACTATTTTACTAAACAGCTTTACTTACACTTTTTGCTTATCTTCTTTTAGCTCACAGTATTTCTTCCACTGGGAATGCCACTTCTACTTTATCTGTTAAGTTAGTATCTGACTTCCAGAGACTAACATAAATGCTTTCCTTCAGGAAGCCTTCCATGATGCTAAAGTCAGAGTAATTCTTACTCATTTCTAACTGAGGTTTAAATCTGACTCTATCATACATTAAGTATGGGATCATGGTCACATTACTCTACCTCTCTAAGCTCTGATTTTCACATGTATAAAATGGCAATGGAAATAATATTAGTGCCCACCTACAGAGTAGAGGTATTATTTCTGCTTTTCAAATAAGGAAACTGAGGCTCAGAGAGGTTAACTAACTTGCTCCAAACCAGGTAGCTTTACCTGGAGGCAGATTATGAACCCATATCTGGGCTCCTATGCTCAGAATCACTCCACCGTACCATACACCATTCCATTCCCTTACTACCCTCCAAACTAAAACAAAACACAAAAAGTTAATGAAAAACCCATCCCCAAACAAAAGCAAAACAACTTAATGTCTCAAAACGATACAACAGAAATATAAAATACACAGAGATAGCCATATAAACTTGTATAAATATTCCTTTCTTCCTCACAATTTATTAATCTTGTCTGCATTTTATATGGCGCTTTTCTCCTGCACTAAAATTAGAAAATGTATAGCATTTCTAGACGAATATTTTGGGGGAAATAGATAGATATAAGGATGTGCAATCTAGGTAGGTTAAAAGAACTAAAGCATACCTGAAGTAAGTTCTCCTCTTCACATAAATGTTTATCAACCTTCTTGTAGAGGTTATCGAGACCTTTTTTCACTTCTTTTCCAGGATACTCTTTAATAACTTTTCGGAGTTCTTGCTTGTTAAACGCAAGTTGATAGCTCACTTCCTCCTCTCTTATACCCTGTGCTACCCGAGCTTCAACACCTTCAAAGAAATGCTTCAAGGAAATGAAAAGTAACAATGGCTAAGAACAGCTCTCATTACCACTTAAATTAAAAAAAAATCTGATTACAAAATAGTATATATCCACTGTGTAAAAATCAGACAGTGTGTGAAAATATAAAGGATAAAATAATAATCAGCTTTTATCAAACTACTCAGAGATAAGCACTGTCAAAAGACTAGATTTCCCTCTAGTCTTTTGATGTGTGAGTATGAAAATGAGATTATAATTTTGTATGCTACATTTTTCATTTAATATTTTATGTTTTCCCCAAAATATATATTTCAATGGCTGCATCATGTTCCATCCAATGACTATACTATGTTTACTCATTCCTCCAGTATTAAGTATTTAATATTTTTTACTTTTTTTCTTGAAGTTGGCAAAATCTATTCATCAAAAACAAAATCTATTATAAATACAGTTATAAATAACTTTCATACATAGGTATTTACCCACATTATTGATGACTGTCCAGCATAAATTTCTAGGACTATAATTCCTCAGTTGAGGAGTGTAATTGTTAAGTATTCTGGAGATTCTTCATATACACAAATTGCTTCCCAGGAAACTTCAATCACTTTATACTTCTGTCAGCAGTGTATGAGACTATTTTATCTTATCATACCATCATCAGCATTATCATAATTTAAAAAAATCTTTATCATTTTGAAAAGTAGGACTTTCCTGGCAGTCCAGTGGTTAAGACTCTGCCCTTCCAATGCAGACAGCATGAGTTGGATCCCCGGTGGAGAGATGGGAAGGGGAACTAAGATCGCACATGCCAAGTGGTGTAGCCAAAAAAAAAGTAAGAAACGTTTGTCATTTTATTTCAATATTTTTCAGCTAGAAATGAAGTTTATCTGCTTTTCATATGCTCAGTAAGTACATTCAGAACTCTTACCATTTCTATATTGGGATCTTAGTGCTTTCCTGATTGATTTTAAAAAGGTCTTTTATATTAAGTATACTGACTATTGTGCTGTTATATTCTTCTCAGGTTGCCTTTTAAGTGTAATTTGTTTTTTAACATGCATATTGATTGGCAAGTCTTTACTTGAGTACAACAGGATTTAATACAAGTCAAATCCCCTCACTACTATTCTCTAAAATTTTCTTACACAATTATTTATTTATTCTTCTTAAATTATTACATTTTTAATAATAATTTTTTAGACAAATCTGTTCTGGATATTTAAAAATTTTTTTCTACACAGATTTTTATTTTTTTATTTATTTTTCTATACAGATTTTTAATTGGTTATTATAACATATAGGAAACAAATTGTTTTTTGATATATATATATATCTTGACTAGGTTAAAAAACCTATTTTACTTTACCAGATAAAATAACCTCAACATATTATATTCAGGTAATTATAACCCTGAGGGCTTCCCAGGTGGCGCAGTCACAAAGACTCTGCCTGCAGATGCAGGAGACACAAAAGACACGGATTCGATCCCTGGGTTGGTAAGATTCCCTGGAGGAGGAAATGGCAATCCATCCCAGTATGATTCTCTTTTTACATATCTTTATGTTTCGGTCTTACTGCATTGGCTAGAGCTTCTATAACAATGTTAAATAATAAAGGATTTATCAATGTTTCTGCTTTAAATTTGATTTCAAAGGAAGTTCCTTTATGTTGCAGTTACATTATCATGCAGGCTTTAGGTCTGAGACAGACCCTTTACCCTAAAGGAATATCTGTCTGTTCTTCAGTTTATAAGGCACTGGTTCTGCATTTGAATTGCTTGACAACAGATAGACAATTTTTATTTGCCTCTAATTTCAAAACATAGAAGGTGACTAATCACACTGTGGACATAGTTAGAAGGGTCCATTTAAGCTTCTACTATGTTGCAAAGTTCTCTAAAACTACCATTTCTCATGTTTAAAGATCAGATTTACTCTGGGAAATGACAAATCAAGAAAGGAAGGATAAAGAAAAGGCAATGAATAAAACAATTTTTTATTTTCTTTATATCTTGATAGAGTTTTCAAAATCTTCATCTGAGCTAGGGATAAAGGTTAGCCATTTATGAGGTAAGAAATGGAAGACTGGTATAATGGAAAAGGCTAAATCTATGGTTAATCTCCCTGCTTTGCTAACCTTTTATTTACTTTCAGTTTCTTCATCTGTAAAACAAGGATAAGGCTATCTTACCCCACATCACGGTTTACAAGAATTAAAAGAAATAATGTATATAAAACATCTAGCAGTGTCTGAGCAACTTCAGTATCTCAGTCCATCCTTCCTTATCCTCCTGCACCAATGAATGAGCAAACTTAAAACAAATGTCTGTTGTGTTACTCACATGTAAACACAGGTTCAAAACCAGGAAAAATATACTGAATGAAAATATGCTTACATTTAGTTTTTCAAGAGGTTGTCCTAAAGAGTATATGACATAAGACTGAAGGTGATCTGTGTATTTTTGTTTGGCTTCTTTTTTTTCAGCTTCTAGACATGAGATTTTCAAACGTGAAAGTGTTGCAAAAATATGGTGGAAGTTTTCCATCATGACTACATCCCTAGGGGTCTTCTGGCTTTCGTTTGCTACTTTCTCCACTAAAACAAAAATGGAAAAAATATAACAATACCCTGGTATGAATATGACCACATTTAGCTATGGAAAAATTACATGATTTTTTTCATTTGTAAGTTTAAGAAGTAAGCACATTTCTGGACTTAATCAAATAAAACATACTGTATTGAAGGATCAACCTAAACCTAAATAAAATATCATTCTAAAACAGTCATATATATATATATATATATATGTATAAATTTGGATTCCTATTTCACATCTTTTAGCCAAACAAATTCTAAATGGTTCAGGTGCTTAAAATGTTAAAAGCAAATAAATGAATGCAATCGTAAGTACTAAGAAAAATGAACCTAATTAAAAAAATAATTCTGTGACAGTATGAACTCTCTAAGAATGGCCCAAAACTTAGAAGTCATAAAGAGAAAGATGAATAAACTTGACATATAATTTGGAAGCTCTTACACAGTAAAACATACCATAAGCAAAACTGATTTATATCCTTCTAGGTTAATGAAGGATAACAAGACTGATAATACCGAGAAATACTGGGTATCGAGGCAGATGTGATAGAAACTTTCACCAAATGCTCAAAGGACTAAACAGGTATAATCTTCCTTTGTGGTTATTTGGCAGAAACTCAACAGACACAAAACTTTCGACCCAGTAATTATTTCTAATAATTGATCCTAGGGAAATTATTGGACAATATACAGAAATACACAGAAAACTGGGAACAAACCAAATGCCTGGTAACAGAAGATTTGCTAAGTAAATAATGATAGATGTAACTCTATGTAATCATTAAAAGTGATTATGGTTATCTACATTAGTAGACAAGGAAAGACACTAGAATCATAGAGTCTAGCAGGTTCCAAAACAGTGTGTAAGGTATGATAAAACATTTTAAAATTACAGAACACACCGTATGTGCATATATACCAGGGAGAGAGATATATTGGAAAGTTTAGACACGTAAAAATTAAATGTTACCTTTGTATGATGAGATTACAAATTACCTTTACTTTCTTCTTGATTTTTAAAGTCAGTTTGCTGATTTTGGGGGGTATGTAATGAGCATATACTACTTTATAATCAGACAAAGCAAAGCAACTTTGAATTTTAAAAGAAATATCAACTATATAAACATTCAATCATATAATTTATCATCTTTCCCCTAAATCTGTTTCCACCAAAAATGTATTATCTGTAACTGTTGAGATAATTCTACTTTTGTTATTTTTTTAGCTTTAAAAATTCCTGAATTGATGCAGTCAGATCATTTATTTCAAATTAAACACATCCATACTGTTTCTGTAACTTAACTGTATGATGTGACATAGATGATGAATTACACTATTTTAGCATTAATTTGGGCTTCCCTGGTAGCTCAGCTCGGAGAAGGCAATGGCACCCCACTCCAGTACTTCTGCCTGGAAAATCCCATGGACGGAGGAGCCTGGTGGGCTGCAGTCCATGGGGTTGCTGAGGGTCGGACACGACTGAGCGACTTCACTTTCACTTTTCACTTTCATGCATTGGAGAAGGAAATGGCAACCCGCTCCGGTGTTCTTGCCTGGAGAATCCCAGGGATGGGGGAGCCTGGTGGGCTGCTGTCTATGGGGTCGCACAGAGTTGGACACGACTGAAGTGACTGGTAAAGAATTGGTCTGCAATGCAGGAGACCCAGATTCAATTACTGGCTCGGAAAGATGCCCTGGAAAAGAGATAGGCTACCCATTCCAGTATTCTTGATCTTCCCTAGTGGCTCAGATGGTAAAGAATCCACCCACAATGTGGGAGACCTGGGTTTGATCCTGGGGTTGGGAAGATCCCCTGGCAGATTGCATGGCAACCCATTCCAGTATTCTCAGCTGGAAAATCCCATGGACAGAGGAGCCTGGTGGGCTACAGTCCATGGTGTTGCAAAGAGTCAGACATGACTGAGTGACTAAGCACACACACATACAGACATCACTGTTGATCATCTCGAGAAGACTCTTGCTAAAATGCAAATGTAATCCACGAGGTCATTTTTGTGTTTAAAAAATGAATTTAAAATTTACATAGTGATAGCCCATATGAACCCTAAAATATAAGTAGTTCCTGGTAAATACAAATGGGTTTTACATACTGTTTGATTTTCAAATTTAAGAACTCTTTAATTTCAGAAAACAAAAAAGACTATAGACTATGGAAAATAATGAACACATCTGTCCCCCAACTTCTAACTTAATCAGAAATAATGAAAACAACCAACCAAAAATATCAGAAATAAAGAAAACCACCACCAAAAACTTCTTCATAATGTAACAAAAGCTTACCATTAACAAATACTCCTCTGATAAGTTTAGTATATGCTTTATCTAGATCTCCACGACGCTCAGCGTTTTTAAAGATTGATTCTGCGAGTCCAGCAAATTCTTCAAATTCAGCAACAAATGGGAGAATTCCAACTTTACTCTTCTTTGAGATCTTTACTTCTTCCATTTGCCTTATTTGGTTACTCTAAAGTTAGGCAGAAAACAAGGGAGAAAAATAGCTAAGCAACCTAGAAAGAACATACAATTAAAAGCAAATATATATACCACAAAGGCATGATGTAATACCTAGAACATTTTGGACATTTACTAATCAAAGATTAATACAATACGGATAACTAAGAAAAACTATTTCTAGAGATTAAAAAGTACATATATATTAAGAAACTAAAATCAAGGAAAAAAATCCGAATTATTCAAAACAAAATGCACTCAAAGCTTGTGAACGTCAGGTCTTTGTTTAAAGTAAAAACAACCAATGAACACTTGTATCATTTATAAAAGGTAAGTATATAGTGATTGCCCATTTTGGGGCAGAGCAGATACCAGAGCACACACAGGATCTCTCAAGATTATTTCTGGTTGGTGGCTATATAGTCAAGTTGAGAACCACAACCATTTCCAAATCTCAACAGCCTAAAATTCGTTTGGATAGAGAAGTTCTATATTTTGGGGGTATGAGAACAGAGAAGGAGAATAGGTATTTCTACTGTGGATTTGCATTATATAGTTTTCCATGTATCTATTAGTTGTTTACTCTAAATCTGTATAGCAAAGTACTTGTGTAAGATGGATACAAATTACAAATAGACACATAGACAGAATAGACACTTTGGTTCAAAATAATCAATTACGATTCTGTGTACTTCCAGGGGATCTAGTTCTATCCCCAGTAAGAAGTACATTGCCAAAGTGTTGAATCATTTTCAACTCCTACCTAAAATTTCATTGCGCTGAGATTCTGGGGGTATAACCTGAAAATCATATGACATGTAGAGATTAGAAAAGTAATTGTTCTTTTGTTCAATATGGTATTGGAAGTCCTAGACAGAACAATCAGACAGGAAAAATAAATACAAGGAATCCAAGTTGGACAAATAATTCTAAAACCTGTATGGAAACACAAAAGATTATAATAGCCAAAGCAAGCTCAGGAAAGAAGAACAAAATCAGAGGTATTATGCTCCCTGATTTCAAACTATACTACAAAGTTATAGTCATCAAACAATATGGTACTGGTACAAAAACAGACATGTAGATCAATGGAACAGAGTGCCCAGAAATAAACCCATCCTTCTATGGTTAATTAATCTACGACAAAAAAGGCAAGAATATACAATAAGGAAGAGACACCCACATCATATCATTTACAAAGGTTAAAGAGTACAAAACCACATCACTATAGTGTGAGGAATCCTAAAAAGCAAAGTAAATGCAGGTAAGAAATGTACTGGAGTGCAGTGTCCAGCCTGGTATTACTTGATATGTTTCTAATTTTATCTCTAGTTCTTGGTAGGCTAATCTTTTTAGCCCTGTTCCTTGAAGAACACTTTGGGCTTGGCCACCAGATGAAAGTACTAAATTCAGATGCTATCTATTCCACTTTCTGCAGTTGTCTGACATTCATTCTTTGGCTCAATACACACAGAACCATTCACTACTTTTTCAACGTATGCCTCAGGTCCAGATCTTGTCCCAAGTACCAAAACATGTAACACTTACTGAGCACACACAACTGACTGGACACTGTGAAAAGACTTGAGTTAAAATAAGAAACAGATTGATGGCAACCAACAGAAGGAACCATCCTTCTCCCTTTAGTGACAAAAGGTAAATCTTTCAGCTGCTAAGTCACTTCAGTCGTGTCCAACTCTGTGCAACCCCATAGACGACAGCCCACCAGGCTCTCCCGTTCCTGGGATTCTCCAGGCAAGAACCCTGGAGTGGGTTGCCATTTCCTTCTCCAGTGCATGAAAGTGAAAAGTGAAAGTGAAGTCGTTCAGTCGTATCCAACTCTTAGCAACCCCATGGACTGCAGCCTACCAGGCTCCTCCGTCCATGGGATTTTCCAGGCAAGAGTACTAGAGTGGGGTGCCATTGCCTTCTCCAAAATCTTTCAGAAATACATGCAATTTAGGAAAAAAAGATGACTTTATACCTTTGTCTAGGTTAATTTTACTAAATTTCTTCACTTCCCAGTTTTGAGAGTAACATGAATATTCTTCAGCAAACTATTATTACTACTGTTATTCCCTGGTAACTCAGATGGTAAAGCATCTGCCTACAATGTGGGAAACCTGGGTTCGATCCCTGGGTCGGGATGATCCTTTGGAGAAGGAAATGGCACCCCACTCCAGTACTGTTGCCTGGAAAATCCCATGGATGGAGGACCATGGTAGGCTACAGTCTATAGGGTCGCAAAGAGTCAGACACGACTGAGCGACCTCACTTTCACTACTGTCACCATCATCACCATTACAAGCGGTCAGTTACGAGCTCTTGTTCTGTACCAGGCAATGTGCTAAGCACTTCATCTGAACCCATGTCTACATCTACCTGACACTATTATATCTTACACTTTTAATAATTACATTCAACTGGATTGAGAGATATTATATTAAAGTTTCATATAATAGTTTTATTTCACTGATAAGAGCAACAAAATCTTCATAGTCTAAAAATGTATAGTGTTCTCATGATTAGTGTCCTAGCTATTCTTATTCTATGTCACATGGGACTCAGTATCTTAGACTTTAGTAATTCTTTATGTTCCTTTTGGCTATCAGCTTACAATCAGACCTTACAGGTTTATCATCACTTCTGAAGAAAGCTGAGTAGGGAAGAGGATAAGTGGCCAAATTTCATAATATTTCAAATGCCAGTGTAATCATTTGGAGGGGAAGGAGGGTTAACAAGTCTGTTGAGGTGACATTTAAGTTTCTACGGATGGCTTTTAAACTTTCAGAAATCAGTAAATATTATTTTTAAAAAGCATAAAAGATGATGTGGATTTTAATTACCCTTAATATTTTTATTATTCTCTCATTATTCTATGGGCTTCCCTGGTGGCTCAGCTGGTAAAGAATCCGCCTGCAAAGAGAGAGACCTGGGTTCAATCCCTGGGTTGGGAAGATCCCCTGGAGGGAATGGCTACCCACTCCAGTATTCTTGCCTGGTTAATTCCATGGACAGAGGAGTTTGGGAAGCTACAGACCATGGAGTCACAAAGACTCAAACATGACTAAGCGACTTTCACTCACTCATTATTCTCTGGCTATTCAAGCACTGGATTTAATTTAGAGGTTACATAGTAGAATAATTCAGATGATAAATACCTACTTTTACATATTAATACTAAATATATTAGTAAAATGAAACTCTTTTTAGAACCTGGCCCAATCCTGTTCATATCTATGAGCTTACCAAAACCTAACAGAAAAAATAAAGTTAATGATTTTTTTCCTATTAGGAGAAAAATGATAACTGCCAAAAGTTGTCATAAGAACAATTTATTCTTAAAGCAATATGACTAAAGCTATTAAACTAAAAAAACTACTTTAATCAACTTAAATAATCCAAATATTAATTATCCTATTGTAATATGTTAAAAGAAGAAAAACAATAAATTCAAGTTTCAGTTGTTTCATTAAATCTATGGTCACTAATCAGTCAACTGGGATTTCAGTTACTTAGTGGATCTCAAGTGTAATAACTGCTGCCTCTATGTCAGCTACTCCAGAACTTGCCATGATTCACAGTGTAGATGGGATACTACTTGGCACAGCACCATCCAACTAACCCTGCTCCTGTATATTGCAGCCAATACCTTGCTTCAAGGCTTGGGGGATATGAACAGTAGATCCCCTGGTGGAAAGCTGGAAATCTTTTAAATATATATATATATATATACATACGCACACACACACACACACATATTTTACAATGGTTAAGAGTTCTAAGTTATTGGGGAAAAAAAAAAAACTCAACTTACAATACATTTGTCAAAGTTCCTTTTGACAGTCACCAAAACATTTCCCAATGTAGTACTCAGAAAAGAAGCAGGGTCCACGTTTTGTGCAGTCCACACATGATGACTCATTTTGACTAGCATGTAAAGGGAGTTAAAGCTATCGATTTTGTCTCCTAATGCAATCAAGTTGTTCAGTTCTGGCTCAATGCAGCGAAATATTTTAATCATCATTTGGCGGATCATATCTTTCCTGTTCAGAAATACAAAACAGAAAAGTTATTACAAGCTTCAGGTGTATTCACCTTTAACTTTAATCCCCTCAGTATACACAAATGACTAAAATTTGATATTTCAACTAACACTGTCCAAATAGTTAATTATTCTAGAATGGTTTCCAATATAAACATATTTTTTTGAGGTTGCATTTTATCACTCAAAATAACGTTGTCCTTTGTAGAAATGGGTCCTGAAATGTGCTTTGTGATTTCTGAGAAATACACTACAATTCAAATGCTACTTCCTACCAGCAAACATCAAAATTGACTGCATTTGTGTGATTACAAGAGCAAAGAAAAGCCGAAGAGCCATAAATAGCACCAATTTTACTTCACTGAGATGTTCTGTAAGACACTGGGCACACAGATCGGTGCTCCAAGTGTTGTCAGTTATGGACAGAAATCTGGACTCCTCTCTGGGCAGTATTCCTTTCTGCTCAATTGAAAGTTTATTTTTTTTTTACAATAAATAACAGATAGTAACAAACACATACTCAGATGAAACAGGCAGTGGTGTGCCAGCATTATGTTGCCGTGACAAAGTTCCTCCATCTGTGTCCTCTGCTTCAGTCTGCAAAAATTATTCAGGTACTTTACATAATAAAAGACTAACAAATTGACGAGTTTAGTTTATATAGCAATAGCCTGCTCAGTCTTAAAATTCTTAGGAGAGAATATATTATGAGAAATAATGATTTTTAAAGGTAGTATTATCAATGAAATTATATAATTTAATATGTTGTTTCAGAATATTCAGGAAAAGCTTTGTTTTTAGATTTTACCCGAGAATGAGAAGTTGTGTTTGTGTGTGAGCACAGTTTCGTGGGGGGGGGGAGGGGGGTGGGAGAGAAAGGTAGAGGAGACTCAGAGGGAGTGTAGGAATGAGAGGGCAACTTAATAAAGAGCTGAAAACATCTAGGAACGTGTTCAAGGGAGAATTTTGAAAATTAAAATCATTCTAATAAAACTCGAGCATAAAAAATGCTGCCAGAAGTTCTTATAGAAACTAACAAATTTACTAGCAATACCATCTATAAGAACAAATCCCTTAACCATTTGAAAGACTTAATTTCTCAGTCATTTGAGGACTGTTTTTATATGTTGGTTCTTTTAAAGATCATCTTAATTTTTAAAAAACCACTCGATTTGCATTGTGCTTTTAAGTTCTTTAAAATACTCTAGCAAATGTCTCATTTTATTTTCTTACATTATGCTACCAGAGAGCCATGTTCAATAGGCATTATTATACCCATTACACAGATGAGGAAAAATAGGGATTAAATAATTAGTTTAAGGTCTCAGAGTAAGAAAGCCGTAAGAAAGATTCTGATTTGAGGCCTCACCATTTTTTTCTTTCTTGCTTTCATTTATTTTTTTAAGACCACGGGGGCTTCCCTGGTGGCTCAGCGGTAAAGAAATCTGCCTGCCAATGCAGGAGCCACGGGTTCAATTCCTGGGTTGGGAAGATCCCCTGGTGAAGGAACTGGCAATCCACTCTAGTATTCTTGCCTGGGAAATCCCATGGATAGAGAAACCTGGTGGGCTATATAGTCCACGGGGTCGCAAACAGTCGGACACAACTTAGCGACTAAATAACAACAAATATACATTAAAACATAATTTTTAAATTTTTTAAATTCTATTTACTTTTTCTTGATCACTAAAACAATACATTCGCTCTTTAAAAATATATTTTGCCAAGTAAACTTAGACATTTCCCCCACTCATCAATTTGGAGAATGTTTAGGCCTAAGATAGTCTAGAATATTAGATTAGATGCCCAAACCCTATCCCTTTTTTTATTATCTTGTATGATAAAAATTATTTTAAATATCCTTACAATGTAAATGTTTTCTGTTCTGATATTGAAATTATGACAACATATTGATTAAGCTAATTATGATACAGAGCATAAATATGAGCTAATAAATAAATGTCACCCATACCACAGTTCCAGGCATACTCTGATGTTGCTGCAGTTTGAAAAATTTACTTATGAAGTCTTGTTCTGCCAGACACAGGGGCTCCAGTTCACTCAGTACCTGTTCAAAGATCTGAAGAAAACCAAAATGATCCTACAAAGAACTGAACAAAATGCTTAAAATAACATTCCCCATTTACTTTTCTCCAGCAACCAGGGAAGCTTTATCTATAACCTTAATGGAATCCCCCAAACAAATACTTCCAAGATTGACAGGACAATGCAGTATTAATGAGGCATAACAGGGTCAGAACATACCTAAAACAAAACTGACAACAATTATTCACTTGGAATCTGAAAAGAGGAACATAGAGATAAAACTATTTATAAACAATTTAGCTTCATAAAAGTTGTTTCCTCTTTGTAGTCACTCAAATAACTGGATTGACAATGCAAGCTCTTTATGATTTATAACAAATTTTAATAAAGCTATTATGTCATTTAATTGATGAATCACATTTCAGTTGCCATTTGACCAGTATTTTTTTTTTTTTAGATTCAGAAATGGAAAGTAAGACATGGATAATTAAAAGAGTCAATATAGCCCAAATCTTTGAACACAATGAAAGCAATAACAAACTGGTGCTAGAAAACTGAGAGTAATGTTTAAGAAACATGTGTTATTTTATTTTACCTTATCAAATTTGGTTCTGTCTGCAACATCGAGATCAGAGGCTGACATGTTTCCCATATCCAACAAGGAAGATGACTGCGATCTGCGATTCCCTGAACTCTGAACACTGAGTTTATTTAGACTAGAAGTAGATCCAGTTAATTTCCCGGAACTTCCATGAAGACCTAAGAAATGATAAAACTTTAAAAGTTGTGACCTTCATGAATAAAAGATCCATGGCATAAATCAGGGCTCTCTTCTACTGTCCTGGTCTTCCAGGGCTCATATTAGTTAGGGCACAACTCTACCATATGAAAAGGATGTAGAGTGTCTTTCTCTTTCATTAAGATTTGTGTTCTACTTCTGAGCATATGTAAAGATAGGTGAAATCATACAGAATCACAGAATAAGACTGAAAGGGATCTTAAAGATCACACTGTACCCTGCCCAGTCTCATTACAGTTGCCTGATGATTTTTCTAAAGTAGATGAGGATTTCTTTTCCACTCAGAAGATATGACTATGGATGAAAGTCACTGATCCCCTAGAATACTAGCTAACATGATGATTGTATTTCTAGAAAAAAACTGCCATATTCCAATGTTATTTGCCTCTACATTAAATCAACATATTAGGCTGAACCATATGAAACTACCAACACTCAATTATTTTTGCCCTACTAAAAATGTCAATTACACATGACTCAATACATTCCTGAACTCAGACACTTGTTTTTTCAGCAAGTGAACTGATTAAAGTTCTTTTAAAAACTAAACAAAATGAAAAAAAAAAAAAACAAACCCTGAATATTTGTTGTATTTAAAATACAACTAAAATATAACACATACGGTATTAACTATATTAATAAGGGACATCTGAGTTTAGGTATAAACACAGGTATCCATAATAGCCATGAGGAAAAATGAGAACAATATGTCTGGACAATATCCTACATACATCAAATAATTAAAGGATTTTATTTTTACAAGCAAATGTGATATTTTTATTCAGAATTAAATTTAAACAGTAAAACATTTTTATTCTTCTTGACTATTTCTCAGCTAACCTGTATTATTTGCTAATGGTCAGAAGGGACAAATAATAAAATAAGTGATAAAAAATATGATATATAGTTAGTTAGAGACAAACTTTGGCTTCATTATGCAAAATCTGACCACACATACAAGAAATTTTATAGTTTCTAAACACAGCCTGAAAACAAAAGTATAATGGTTAAGACTTTATATAAATTTCTGACTACCCACCATACATGTTTAACCATATTACATATTTCTTGGATGTAGTCATACCACTTCCTTTCTGTTGGTTTTCTTTCATCAATACCTGGCAACCCAGAGCAATCAATATTTCTGGTGTAACTTTTTTCAAGATAAGTAACTAATTTCTAGACATTAAACAAACATGCATTGAGAATACCTACTAATACACTAAGCATACTCACTCTCTGTTTCCTGTTTGACAGCACTTTCTTTTCGAGGCAGTGTAGCTGTGATGGATTAGGTTGCAAGCATCAAAGACAAAGACAAGTTAATAAACTGCAATTTGCACAAACCATGCACAAGAGGAAGTTAAAGCTCTAGTTTAAAAGACACATGCAAAGAACCATGAGCATCAAGTAACGAGAGATGCAACGTATGTTTAGTTGGTCAGCTACTGCTTGAGAAATTACATGAGAGAAAAGACTTTACTAGTCTTTTAATGTACTATTTTATGCAAATATTCAGGTAAAAATATCTACATTTGTAAACCTCCCCCACACTTTTAAATGATGTTTTTAAGTCTCCTAAGCTGATGTACTTAAATTTAAAGACTATACTTGCAAGTTCTGATTTCTGAAGAAAACAGAGTTCAAGTAAATAATTTAATACAGTGAAAATTTAGTAGAATGAAGTTGCACATTTAAACATTAAATGCATTAACAATCCTGTATTCACTGAAAGCTCTTGGAAGGAATCTCCACTGTACTAAATAATTTTATACTCCCTCTGATAAAAAAATTATGAGTGGGGTTTTAAAACCATTTTAGAATAATAAGCTAAACTATTTAGTAACTTAACTGGCTCTGTGAACACAGAATAAAACATATGTATCAAAATACTAATTACTGGGAGATGGGTAGGTAGAAGGGTAAAGCTGAGCGAACAGGTCTAATGTGGGAACTGGAGCTCTTTCAGAGTCATCTGGTATTTCCTTTATCTAAAACCTCTCTTTAGTATTTGTTAGATCAATTGTAGAGATCGTCTTGTGAAACATTCTAAACCCAAATGAGAAGCTAATTTGAAAGGCAAAGAAAGAAATTACAGAATAAAACAGAAAATTAATGAATATAACTCTAGAAATATTTAAGAAATAGAAAACAATGTGTCAACTCCTGCCAAACAGGGATAGTGATAGCTGCTATCGCTAGGCAAAAGCTCGAGTATAAACTACTAACTTGCCACAGCAAAAAACATGTAAATCTTCCCAGCCTTGTCTGCCTGAAGTTTAAAGGAATATGAAATGATAAGGCTGGACATTACAGCGACCAGTAGGGAGGGATGCGCTGGAGCCACTAGCTGGTCAATCTGAACAGTACCTTCTGGTGGCCTTAAGGTGTCACTCTACTAAGCTCACCAGTTTCAGAGCAAAGCCTAATGCTGCATATATTTTTCTTTTTTAAAGTAGTTAATAAATACTACTAGCACCCTATTTGGACTCATAAAAAAGTCTGTATTATTTATCAGCAAGAAGTAACAATATTCCGATAAATTTTAAATATCCTTAAACAATTTCTGCTAGAGTATAAGCATCAAGAGGGTAGGGTCTTTGCTTATGCTGCATTCTCAGTACCGAGCAGTGCTTATCATATAATGCTATGCTATGCTAAGTCACTTCAGTTGTGTCCGACTCTGTGTGACCCCATAGACAGCAGCCCACCAGGCTCCCCCATCCCTGGGATTCTCCAGGCAAGAACACTGGAGTGGGTTGCCATTTTCCTCTCCAATGCATGAAAGTGAAAAGTGAAAGTGAAGTCGCTCAGTCGTGTCCGACTCGTAGAGACCCCATGGACTGCAGCCTACCAGGCTCCTCCATCCATGGGATTTTCCAGGCAAGAATACTGGAGTGGGGTGCCATTGCCTTCTCCGGCTTATCATATAATAGGTAATTAATAAATATTTACTGAATGAATCTTCCAGTCAGGACTGAATTTAGTCTTGTGTTCAAGACTCTCTTTGGAATCAACAAGATTTCTTAATTTAGTGGAGAAACACTGAAAAAAAAAGTTTCTGGCATATCATTTTTTAAGTTTTGGGTTAATAAAGATAAGGAAGTTATTATGTAAATGGGCTCAACTAACACATGTGTGTCTTATCTTAGTAGTAGAAAGAAAAAAATGAGCGATTTAAAAAATTATTACTAAATATCCTTTGCCTGTCTTTTCATTAAGTACATCTGAGGAGCACAAAAGAAAAAACACCAAAGTATCAATCTTGGGGGGACAATCCCACACCTCTGAAGATATCAGGGTAAACCTTCAGATCTAAAAAAGGCAAAGACTTTATAAAAACCTTACCACAAAGAAAAAGTAGTTTACTGGCATTTTAACATTATTTTAAATTATCTGAACTAAGTAAATGTTAAAGACTTGAGTAAAGAATGGTTCAAAAAGAGAGAATTCCCCTAAATCTCTACGATTATATTTTGTCTACACAATTTCCTTTTGTAAAACACATTCAATCTGACTTTCTATTCTTATTAGTATCTACGACGCAGCATTTTCAGAGCAAGGAAAAAACAAAACAAATTTAAATTTTATTCATAATTACTTAATTTTGATCCACTGAAAAGTTATCTTCCCCAAATTTTAGGTTTCTCTTTTAATTGTAATTAAGAACTGATTTAAACATAATTTGAATCCTTGAAAAGGTATCTTTAAAAAGTGTACATTCTACCTATTTAGAACTTCTGAAGTCATTTGTATTTACTTGAAATTTATTTTTAAATGTTGACCAACAAGTTACATTTTCAAAGATGAACAAAATAGTTTTTATCCTCTGAATTCTGTTTATTATTTAGTTTTTCTTTTCTTGTAACTGATAACATCAAAGTAATAGAAACCGTAATTTTTTGGTTACTCTCCTATTCCTTATTGCTTAATAGATACATATAAGAGATGTAATTTTAACCCTGTTTTAAAAGTATCTTCTAAACTTGTCTTAGGTTAATTAAAATTTTTTTAACAAGATAATTTAAGAACTTCAAGGGATAAGAAAAAAAATCAAGGTTTTAGGTTAATGCAATGATACCATTAAGATACTATTGTACTTGATTTAAATTATATTTCAATTATGTCATTTATCTCAATGAGAATCTTAGGCTTGATAAATTAATATTATGATAGTGGCATTAATAACCTCCCAAGGAGGTAGTTTTAGAAAGATTTCCCTTTTATTGCAGTAACAAGTGATGACAAATATACTAAATGAAAACATTAAACACGTAACTGTATTAATATGTTGTTTACTAAAAAGAAAAATTGATTTAACATATCCATGGTGAAACATTAACAAGGATATAAACACACTGTTTAAGAACAATTAACCTTTAGGATGAGTTAGCATTTCTGTTTCCAAAAGCCTATTGTCCCAATATTTTTATCAGTATCTTTACCAAAGTATAATACACAGATTCAAACCATTTAAAAAATCTGAACTAGTATCACCAATATATTAGTGTTGTATTAAAAAAAAAAACCACAAACCAGTGAATCACAAAATAATTACCCACTACTAAAGATAGTCTTCTTTGTCCTAAAGAAAAGAATGGAAAGATGAACTATCAATTTCAATCAGGGCACAGGCTCCTTTCAACAAGCAAATGCTAAACTCATGGTTCTAAAGGGGAACTATGCAGACACAGAGGACACACTGTAGCCCTTTAAGGCCAGGTTTTGACTCCAATAGGCACAGAACTCCATCCAAAAAGAAGTCCAGAGATGGGTACATGCAAGAGCAGAATGTGGCCTCGGCAAATCATTTCCTTGCAACTTGATACTTTCACTGGTTATCCTTTTAAATCAAGTTTTTTGTTTATTTAACATATTTAGAAGCAACAAAAAAACTTCTTGTTTCAAAAATAACTCTTCAGAAAAATAAAGTATAATTACAGGAGAAACTTTGGTGACATTTGTATAGCCCCTTCACAGGGGAGAAAACACTTAGAAACTTTCTTTTTGATTCAAAATAGCCAGTGAGAAGTAAGAAGCTAGGAATCACTTTCACCTCCTTGTGGAGTGCAATGACTTAAGAGATCACAGACTTGCCTCCAACTGTTATAAAAGGTCTTTTAGGAAATCAGAAGCTGAACTTTCAACATATGTCTCTTAATCTAGTACTTTCTCTACCAGACTGCACTTCATTTTCTGGCCAACTGCTTCTTCTGTGACTATATACAGTTGTCCCTGGTATCTGTGCAGGGTTGGTTCCAGCACCTGTCGTGGATATCAAGATCCATGGACGCTCAAGTCCCATAGGTGGTCCTCCACATTTACGGGTTCCGCATCTGCGGATATGAGGTGCACTGTACTTTTATGAGACATGGCATGTATTTACAATTGCTGTCAAATTCACATACTGCAGAATTTTAATCAGTAAAAGTAACTATTTAGAGACATACTTTTTCCATGAAAAACCTATAAACCAATGCATTAGATTTATTCTTTTACTAATTCTATTGTATCTCCTTCCATCTTGTCTAAAAAGTCTTAAAATTATTTGTCACAAATAAAGCAATTTTTAATAGAATAGAAAACAAACAAGGGGACTGAGATGCCTAAGCTTACCAAACTTCTTGCTTTCTTTAGTTGTGCCAGTCATCTTGATCTTTGCAACTTCAAAGAAATCTTTAATTTCTCTCTCATAGAGTCGTGATAAATAATCCATGTAATTCTTAAAAGTGAAAACAACACATACTCATTAATAAAACAAATATGACAATTTCCATTTCTCAATCCCCCCATATCCTTTGTGCTTATTTTGAATTTGTGGTCTTAAAATATTTGATGCATTTCAGAGGACATAAGAAGGCTATTTTCCATCTTTTAAAAAACTGAACTGGCATCATAATATTAACAATTTATAAAAATATGAAGTTGAATAATCAAACTCACATTTTCACTTTTATACATTCAGTTCAGTTCAATTGCTCAGTCATGTCCAACTCTTTGCAACCCCATGGACTGCAGCACGCCAGGCTTCCCTGTCCATCACCAACTCCCAAAGCCTGCTCAAATTCATGTCCATTGAGTTGGTGAGGCCATCCAACCATCTCATCTTCCGTCGTCCCCTTCTCCTCCCACCTTCAATCTTTCCCAGCATCAGGGTCTTTTCCAGTGAGTCACTTCTTCGCATCAGGTGGCCAAAATATTGGGAGTTTCAGTTTTAGCATCAGTCCTTCTGATGAATATTCAGGACTGATTTCCTTTAGGATTGACTAGTTGGATCTACTTGCTGTCCAAGGGACTCTCAAGAGTCTTCTCCAACACCACACTTCAAAAGCATCAATTCTTTGGTGATCAGCTTTCTTTATAGTCCAATTCTCACATCTGTACACGACTATTGGAAAAACCATAGCTTTGACTAGATGGACCTTTGTTGGCAAAGTAATGTCTCAGTTTTTTAATAGGCTGTCTAGGTTGGTCATAGCTTTTCTCTCAAGGAGCAAGCCTCTTTTAATTTCATGGCTGCAGTCACCATCTGGAGTGATTTTAGAGCCCCCCCAAAAAAAAGTCTCTCACTGTTTCCACTGTCTCCCCATCTATTTGCCATGAAGTGATGGGACTGGATGCCACGATCTTAGTTTTCTGAATATTGAGTTTTAAGCCAAATTTTTCACTCTCTTCTTTCACGTTCATCAAGAGGCTCTTTAGTTTTTCTTTGCTTTCTGCCATAAGGATGGTGTCATCTGCATATCTGAGGTTATTGATATTTCTCCCAGCAATCCTGATTCCAGCTTGTGTTTCATCCAGCCCGGCATTTTACATGATGTACTCTACATATAAGTTAAATAAGCTGGGTGACAATATACAACCTTGACATACTCCTTTCCTGATTTGGAACCAGTCTGTCGTTCCATGTCCAGTTCTAACTGTTGCTTCTTGACCTGCATACAGATTTCTCAGGAGGCAAATAAGGTGGTCTGCTATTCCTATCTCTTGAAGAATTTTCCACAGTTTGTGGTGAGCCACACAGTCAAAGGCTTTGGCGTAGTCAATAAAGCAGCATTAGATGTTTTTCTGAACTCTCTTGTTTTTTCAATGATCCAATGGTAATTTACACATTACCTTTCATGTATTTTAAATATAGCTGCATTCATACTATATAGGGTATTTGGGTCAGCACAATCAGGCTTTTCCAGTGTCATACACTAATGACTGCACAGTATTACGCTCTGTTGATGTTCTCAATTTAGTAAACCATCCTCCTAATACAGACTACTTAAGTGGTTTCGATGTTTTGCTGTGATGGACAATGTTACAATAAGCTTTTCATCTCTAATGAACTGCTTCCTTGGAATAATTTCCTAAGGGTAAAATTACAGTGCCAAAGAGTAAGGGATCTTTTAACTCTTCCTCCATGTTGCCATGCTGTTTTAAAAATTATTATACCAACAGACAGTATCAATGACATTGAAGCAGTACACTGAGTTTTACCATACCTTGCCAGCATGGGGTATTAAATTAACCCAAAATAGGTTACTTTCATAAGAATTTAATTACTACATCTTACAGTTTTCATAATCAAATAATTTATTTTTAAAAAACAAAATTTATTCTAGTTCAAATGAAAACATCTATTATTTAATAGGCAAACTCATTCCCTCATCATATATGCTTACTGTCATACAAAAATATTTTATACCCTTATAAAAGATTCAACAGTGGGAGACAATGTATTTTTCCAAATCCTATGTTAAATGCCTTATGTAGAGTTTCACTAAATTTAAATAAATCCACAGCAGAAAAACTTCTATGCCTAGTTATTCTTTTAAATT
>NW_011495020.1:5340613-5368361 GCF_000754665.1 Bison bison bison
CTTTTAAATTTATCACGGAATCTACACTTCAATTTCAAACACATCCAGTTTTAGAACAGTTTACTTTGCTTTAAACATCAGATGTAACTTTCAAAGGTATATCATTTAAATTATCTGTATACTGATTCATAGTTCATCATTGATTTTTTAAGATATTTTATAAATATATAAATATATATTAGATATTAGATATATTTAGATATTTTATAGATAGATATGTCCTTATAAAAAATTTTTGGATGAAACATAATATAAAGCCTGCTTATTCCAATTTGTATGCCACATACATTTCCCACAGATTCTCCGTAAGTAAAGTTAAATAGGAAATTTTTTCCTGTGTTCTTTGTGTGTAACTTCAAAAGCAAATCTAAAGTTAAACAGACCCTAAAATTATTCCTATTTCACTTTTTCTGCATCTCATTCTTTGAATTTTAAATTCTCACAAAAACACTGATCACTGGAAATCAATGTAAATGACTGATCAACCTATAATTCATAAAATCATTAGATTTCTACTCAACTCACTCAATATAACAGACTGCATTCCAATACCTAAATTAAGTGCACACTACTACCCAAGCAATTTAAACAGTCTCAAAACAGCTATTTTGCTATTTTGAAAACAGTGATTTGAACAGACTACCGAAAATCACCTTCTTTTTCAATACAATTCAAATGACTGAATACCTTCCCCCAGGTTCTCAACAGAACTCAGGGGTGGGAAAGGCCACAGAAAGGTGTGACTCTCAGTTCATTCATTTACTAAATTCAGAAAGATGTTTCTCACTGTACGTATTTTTCTTAGCACCCTGTATACAGCACCTAACTTAAAATCCAACTATCTTGAGTTTAAATACTGTTATCTCAGGCAGTATTTCCAACTTTACTTTGTGCTCACTGTAGAGTCTTACGGATAACACCATGTTTTATTTTCTATATTTACAAATATAGGACTGAGGCTGAGAGACGATGTCTGAGCAGTCTTCAAGACTGTTGGCCGCAGGGGACTATTAGGAGAGGAAAGATCGTTCCTACCTAAACATGGATGGACCTGATCAACCGCTCTACATGCATAATCAGAGCCCCAGCTAGGGAGAAGGGATTCTGGGCAGCCAAGCTCATTACATGTCCAACGCACCTGTATTTTCCTTAGGCTCTAATTACATATACCCCAGATCAGGGGTTTGCTTAGATTCAGCCATAAGTAGAGTTGGGGCAGAGCCTAGTTATTCTTATCCCTAAAGAAATGAAGACAAGCTTTTCCTGGTCCTGCCAAAAAGTGTGAGCTGGGTACAACTAACCAAGTACAAAGGTGAGTGTAAGTCACTTCAACTGGGTTCAACTCTCTGCAACCCTATGGACTATATAGCTCACCAGGCTCCTCTGTCCATGGAATTCTCCAGGCAAGAATATTGGAGTGGGTTGCCATTTCCTTCTCAAGGGGACCGTCCCGAACCAGGGACTGAACCTGGGTCTCCTATGTCTCCTGTGCGGGCAGGTGAGTTATTTACCACTAGCACACTACCTGGGAAGTATGACGTATAAACAGTATCTGGATTTAATTACTATTTCTTACCAAAGAAACACTGATTTGTCAGGTTCCTTTTTTCATTCCTTTCTTTCCATTTCCTTTCATTCCTTTCTTTGTCATATTAATAAAATTCCTATTTTTGAAAACACTTGAGCAACCAAATTAGAGTATCAGGCATAAAACTGCATGGTCTGTCACAAGTTCAAACACAAGATAAAGTAAGATTCCTTGGAAATAAGATAATTTCATTTAAAAAAGCACATCAATATTGTCAATTTAAAATATACTGTGAGCAGAGAATGATTCCATAATTCAGTGCTAGATTGGCTACTGTCTTGCTTCTTCACTTTATACTACATTCATGAATGATACATATATATATAAAGATAGGGCAATAATATTCACTGAGAACACAATCAGGCAAAAAGCTTATTGATTATTTTACTCATTTGAATATTCACTAGGGGACAAAGCGCTTGTTGGCACAAAACTCTTAAGATGTAACAATATTTAATTATTCAAAATACAGTATTAATCCTTAAAACTTCAGAAGACAAAGATTCCAGTCACACAAATATTATTCTGTAAGCTATCTCCAAATCAGAATTCTGCTGACTCAAAACAAATCAGAATACAACACAACAGTAGAGTACTGAACCCATGGGTTCCTGCTACAATGGCCATTTATATAAATGAGTGAGATCATGTCATTCTGCTACTCAAAGCCCATCAACACCCTCCCCCCCTCATCTCTCTGAAAGTAAAAACCAAATTCTTAACAATGGTTCACAGTGCCTTCCAGATCTGCCCTGCCCACCTCACCTCTCATGCCCGCCCTTCTAATCCTGAACTTGGCTCACTGTGCTCCCTCCACAACGGCCTCCTGGTTGCTCCTCCAGTGCTCCAGGTTGCTCTTGCCTTGGGGCACTTGTGCTGTGCTGGGAAAGCTTTCCTCGGTAATTCCCACTGCTCACCCCTGCTTACCTTTAAAATGTGTCCTCAAATGTTGCTTTCTCTGACCATCCTTTTTGAAACTGCAACCTTTCTGATGTCCCAGCATTCCCTGCTTTATTTTCTCTAGAGCTCTCAGCAGTACCTTCCAGCAGACTACAAACTGCCTTTTGTGTTGGCCCTTCTCCACTAGAATACGTACTCTCAACAGTCAAGCGTTCGCCTATTTTCTTCAGTGCTGTTATCTTTAGCGCATACAACAGTGTTAGCACACAATAGATGCTCAATTCATTTGCTAAGTGAATGCATGAATGACTCTTCTCTTGTCCAACTGCAGACATCTGTGTGTATGTGTGTGCTCAGTCACTCAGTCATGTCCAACTCTTTGTGACCCAGTGGACTGTGGCCACCAGGCTCCTTCGTCCATGGGATTCTCCAGGCAAGAATACTGGAGTCGGTTGCCATTTCCTTCTCCAGGGGATCTTTCCAACCCAGGGATCAAACCTGCATCTCCTACATTGACAGGTGGCTTTTTTTTAATCATTGCGCCACCTGGGAAGCCCAAGTGGTATTTATCACTGTTCTAACCTCTACGTCTCACAAGTCTGGCACCGTCCTGTCCCTTGTTTTTGGATTCTCTCTTGTGATTTATAATCTCTATTCCTATTATCATCTTCCTCATTCAAGATTTCATTTCAGTTCATTATTATATTAGGTTCTTAATTAGTTTCCCCTATCAAGTCTTTTCCTATGTGTGAAGAATGCTGTTAGGACTCACAGCTCAGATTTTTTAACCTAACTTCTCATTCTTCTAGAATATGGAATTTCAGCTTCAGTCAGCCTGGCCTTCTTAAAGTCCTGGGAAAAGGGTCAAATCCAATGTTTTCTATGAAGTTTTCTCCTGTGGCTTCGGGTCATGAATTTCCTTTCTCTAAACTGCCATACATTTAAACTCATTTCCAGTTTAGCACTTAACTATGGCCAGCTGTTTTAAGTATAATTGTTCTTCCCTGCCAGACCTGATGCTCTCTGGAAGTAGGAGCATATGTGGGAGCCACTTCTTATTCTTACATATGGATTACAGTGAGTACAAAAGAGGCACACAGTGAAAATCTGGTGACTGACAAAGAGATGTACCATAATATGATAATCCAATTTTTCCAGCTAGTGTGTTCCACAGTCAGGAACAGAAATACCTATGTTTCTATGTGCCTGGAACAGTGGAGTGTTTGTTTAATAAAGAGGCATACTGCACGTGCTTAAAAGAATAGATTACAGATTCTTAGAAAGCAAATGCCTCACTGAAAATATCTTCATACTCTCTAGTTTTTATATTGCACATAAAGAAACTCAGGAAATAATTATTTAAACTGAATGATGCTTCAAGCTGCAGTATGGCCTAATACTATATTGAAGTTCAAAATATAGCTATTCTCCATTCAAGTAAATAAAATAAATGTTCTCCCTAGCTAATGAGTGCTCAGAAATTCAACTACTTGCTGCTTTTCTAAGAATATACAACAGTGTTTCATGTCACTTGCGGAACTGAACACATGACCTCTCGATTCTAAAAGATAATGCTCTATACTCAGTGAGTAACTGACGTCAAATCCATACCTTTGTTAGTCCCTCATATTTTCGATAATCGGTACTCTTTAGCCACTCCATCAGCTTGGCATATCGCAGTAAGTCTCTATGAAATGGATGATGATTAGGTAAAGTCAGTTCAACAGAGTGCTGAGCAAGAGTTGAACTCTGATCATGACCCTAGAGTGAATAAATAAGTACATAAATATCACTGACAGTATAAAGAAACATTGTTGTAACTAAACATCCTTAATAATGATCAAGCATGGCCAAGCAAAAACAACATAGAAATATAAGAACTGAGTACTTACTTGTCTTTATCATGTGTGTATACAAACTGAACACCACCACCATAAAACAGTCATAAACACACAAGAATGACTCTCTGATAAATCGACTCATTTTATCTTTTAAAGTAGCTAAGAATGAATGTTTTAATTAAGTTTACCTCTCCCCTATCATTTTACAATTTACTAAGCAAATAAATATCATGATATAAACTGTTACTAAGAAACACACACCAAACAGGGGAAGTCATTCAGAACAAATTGTCTACATCTATGATATTTCCATTAGAGTCTACAATATTTAAAACAGCAGATGAAAATACACAGGATACAGAATTTCAGAACTAGGAAGGACTATAGATGACTGTTTCCTGGGCCTTCCAGGATAGCGCTTGGTGCTCAGTTGCTGGGTCATGTCCTATTCTTTGAGAACCCTATAGACTGTAAGCCTGCCAGGCTCCTCTGTCCATGGGATTTCCCAGCAAGAATACTGGTGTAGGTTGCCATTTCCTCCTCCAGGGCATCTTCCCCACCCAGGGACCGAACCTATGTCTTCTGCACTGCAGGTGGATTCTTTACCACTGAGCCACCTGAGAAGCCCTTTCCAGGATAATCCCTAATATTAATGTAATTTTAATTTTTCCATTAATTTGCTAAACAAGCAACTATATAATTTTGTTTTTAATCCTTGACATGACTTATATAAATTAGTAAGTTTTCAAACAGCCTGAGACAGACGATGCATCCTGACTTTGTTTTAGAGTATATGGATCCAGTAGATCAGTTTATCCAATAGAACAAACTGAAATTCAAAGAGTTAAGTGATTTACACAGGTCACACAGGAGGAAGGCTAGAATCTGAACCTTAGTCACGTGAGTCTCACTTGTTTTCTTTTAAAAACATGCCAAACAAAATCATTTTAACCAGACTCAAAAATTGCTGAAGGTCAATACAAACATTACATTTCAGAAATGTTTGCCACATCAGGATGACTGAGATTCCACTGAATCACAGATATTAGATACTGTACGCAGATAGAGATTAGTTTTAAGTCTGCTAATGTCTCCAAATTGTGTCTTAACTAAGTTACACTGACTAAAAGGAAGGAGTATTTGACAAACTTATTATTGCTGATAAATGTTTTTCAAATATTCTGCCCTTATTAATAATAATATTAGATATATTTCCATTATCCCACTCTTCCTCATTAATTTTTTCAATGATTCAAGACTCAAAATCATGGTTTATGTTCTTCAATAGGTGTTTACTCAGGTCACTGCATGTTAAGTTATATTATTTAATGTCAGGAAAGCTCTTCAATTAAAAACCTTCACCTCTTCTGCAAAATGGAAGAATCAAAATTTATAAAGAATTTTACAGTTTAACAAAGCTCTTTTACATATATTATTATTCGAAGCTTTCTACTTCAAGTAGCATTTTCAGATCACCATCATCTGAAAATTCACTGATATAAAGAACATCATTACCTTCAGACTATTAAGATATATTAAATATTGTTAGTGTTAACAGAAAGATTTTAGAGAAACTGGTTCCAAAATATATATAGGAAGAAGGAAAATCAAATACATAAATTGCTTAATTCAATCAATAATATAGATAACTATCATATCTAGAACTCAGTTGTGCTAAGAATTTGACTCTTTATATACTTTAAAAATTAAGACATTGTTTAAAATTTCTTATTATAGATAAATAAATTAGTAACGATAAGTGAAAACCTTTTGAAAAGGACTGGCCATTCTAGATGCCATTAAGAACACTGTAATTCATGAGAAGAGGTCAAAATGAACATTAACAGGAGTTTTGGAAGAAGCTGATTCCAACCCTCATGAATGACTTTGAGGTTTAAGACTTCAGTACAGGAAGTAACTATAGATGTGGTAGAAAGCAGGAGAACTAGTGGAGTTCTCTAATTGGAGACTCCAATTAGAAGTGGAGTCTAAAGATGTGACTGAACTGTTATAATCTCATTTAACAGATTTTTTAATGGATGAGAAGTAGCTTCTTATGGATGAACAAAGAAACTGGTCTCTTGAAATAGAATCTACTCCTGGTGAAGATGCTGTGAAGGCTACTGAAATGACAACAAAGGATTTAGTCTATAAGTAATATATAAACTTAGTTGATAAAGCAAGTGGCAGGATTTGAGAAGACTGACACCAATTCTGAAAGAAGTTCTACTGTGGGTAAAATGCTATCAAACAGCATTGCATACTATACAGAAACTGTCTGAGAAAGGAAAAGTTGATCATTACAGCAAACTTCACTGTTGTCTTATTTTAAAAAATTGCCATAGCCACCCCAATCTTCAGTAATCACTCCCTTGGTCCCCCAGCACCATCAACATTGAGGAAAGACCCTATACCAGCAAAAAGATTATGACTCAGATGGTAGGCTCAGATGGTGGTTAGCAATTTTTAGTATTTTTTAAATAAGTGTGTACATTCTTTTGTTAGACATAATGATATCGCACACAACAGGCTACAATACTGTGTAAACATAACTCTTCTATGCACTGGGAAACCAACAAATTTATGTGACTTGCTTTACTGACATATTCACTTTACTGTGGTGTCTCCAAGGTATCCCGTACACACTGCTGTAGAGTTTTAAGTACATTCCTTTTAACACATCCACACAAGCATCTTGAGGGTAGGAGCCATTTCTTATTCTTACATATGGAGGACAGTGAGTACTGTCACACCATGTGACACACAAGTCAGACACACAATCAAAATTTGATGACAGACAAAGACATGTGACACAATGAGGTAATCAAATCTTCCCGGACAGTGTGCCCCACAACCAGGAATAGAAATACCCTTGTTTCCCAACTCTTTGCTAGGTGACACGAAGTATTAAATTTAACACAAAGAAAATCTCTTTTCTGTACTTGGGACATCATCTTTCATCTTCTTCAGCACATTCCAGGTTGTTGCAACATTCTGGTTTTTAACATGCATTACTCACGTGTAACAATGCGTATTAGATTTTCAGAACTGGGAAGCAGTCATTTTAAACAAAGCCATTAGTTTATAAGGCAAGGAAGCAAAATCACAAATAATAGCATGTTATAACAATTGAGGGTGGAGAAAAGATTATCACTTGCTGACTGGTATTTTCAGTACCATCTACAAATGTGGACTACACCCCTGCCAACAGGATTATTTTTAAAAACTAGGGAGTTGTGTAGAAATAGATATTATTGAAATAATAGTGTAAGAAAAATGTGCATTAGTATTTCTTATGTAATTCCTAGGTTTACTTTTTTCCTCATGCTTTTTAAGTCAAGTGGAATGTTAAGAGAGTCTTCCCATTTCCCCCCTGCCCGCTTAGTTAGCTGATCTTCCTTTATGCTCCCATGGTACCACCATAATATATACTCTCCCTCAGTCTGTTTGTGTCCCTTCTCTAGACCATGAGCAACTAGAGGAAAGAATCAGCCTCTCATCTGTTCCAGTGAAATGTCTGGAATGCATCTTTAATCACTGGGCAAATGACTTCCAAATAAAGGAATGAGTGAGTGAATAAAAGAACGACAGAAAGAAAGGCAAGCAGAATGAGATTAAATGCCTTTTGCATCTAAATAAACTTTCTGTTATGGGACATTAAAAAAACTGCCACAAATATGGTTAACAGGTAGCTTAAATCAGTAAATTATAACTATAAAGATTCTGCTGCTATTAAGCTTAGTAAACTTTACAGAAAAAAAAAAAAAAAGAATCAGAGAAGCTGGAGCCAAAGTTGATGTACTCACAGGCACCGAAAGAAAGTAGGACCTGTTATAGAGCTGAAGGAGGGCCTGAGTAAACTAGTCAGAGATAAAATAAACACAATTGTTTCAGAATACTACAAAGTGAAAACAAATAAGAACCTAGAATTTCAGACAGAATTTCTGATGAACAAAATTTCACTCAACTTTCTTTTTTTGCCCCAAATCCCTATTAAAGAGATGATAAATACACAAAATCTAATTTATTACACCTAATTTATTTGATAAATATTGTCTAATTTATTATTTATTAAATAAAACACCTTCTATTCAAATCCCTCTAAGGTATACTTAATAGTAACATTTATAGCATTGCCACAACCTTAATTATAACACCCTTTCCACATAAAAATAGAGACAAAGGTTTTATATAAGATTAAATCAACTAGAATTTACAATTGAGTTAGTCATTTTTCTCATATTTATAAATACATGGAGCCAATGAAACACTTAAAACATGGAATCAAGTCCCTGTTCTCACTTGAAAATATTGAAAAATAAAACAGGCCAAACATTAAACACATAACAAGTTTGGACTTATTTTTGTAAACAAGATTGTCTAAATGGGGTATATGTAATATGTAAGCATAATTATTTAAAACTTAGGGAATTTTAGCTAAAAGGAACTGTCTTCATAGGAGACCACTGAGGCTCCAAATACATCTATGAGCAAATACATATATATCTAAAAATATTAAAATCAAATAAATATATAAAGGAACATACTGTGCTCCCAATTAAATACATTAAAATTTCTTCCGTGACAATTTCTTTTTAAGCTACAGGAACATGACAGTAATATAATAAAATAAAATTACCTGTTGAACAAAAACATTGTTGAGGTGACTGGCCAGTCTCCGGGCAAAATTCTCTCGCAAATCACTGAAACGCTGCTGCTGCTGTTCAACTGCCAGAAGCATGTCATGGCCTGAAATTGTAACAACTTATTTAATGGGTTAAAGAGCTCCTGGTTGTCTAATGAGTACATTTATAACAGAAGCCATATTTCAGTTTTGAAGAACTCAAAGTTTTACTGGTTTATTCATGTGTTTATAAAAGAAAGGTAAGGGGGAAAAACAGTATAACTCAGCGATCCTCACACTGTGGTCCTGCCTCAGCATCACTTGGGAACGGTCAGAAACATAGATTCTAAGGCCTCCGACCAGACCTACTGATTCTGTGGTGGCACCTGGCAATTTGTGTCTTAAAAAGCCCTCTAGGTGATCCTGCTGCAAGCTCAAGTTTAGGAACTGCTGGTCTAGCAAAGCCTTATGGCATCTACTTTGTCCTAGGTCCTGTGAACAGCACTGAAGAAAAATCCTGGTGTTAACTTAGTCACTGATGGTCAATCAGAAGGTACTGAAACTAAAAAGTTCTTCGTGCCAATATAAATTATGTTTGATAGTAAGTGAAACTTGTTTCAATAGCTAATAATCTAACCCTAAACCACTTGCCTTGTGGACTTCTTGTCAACAGCTTTACACTAAGGCAGAAGCTTAGTTCCAGGTTCTTGGGCAGATTTTATGGTCATACCTGGTCGAAGAGCCACATTCATGCACTGCAGCAGGGCATCTGCGGCGTTGGTGCAGGCCTCAATGCCCCTGGAAGAAGAAAGATCTCCTTCCTGAAGTGCCTTTATATGACCTTTGGCCAGGTCCATGTGGTTCTGGAATGTAAATAAACACACCATTTGTCTGTTTACTCTTAGGAAGTTTACAGGTAAGATGCTACTCAATCCTATTACTGGGTCTTTGAAATGTCAGTATTTTTAAATCTTGCTCTCCTAAGGAAATTAGAAAATATTTACAAATGGGCTTTAGAGATCATTAGTTGTTTTTTTTTAATTGTTGTTAATAGTTTATAATCATGCTTACCACAAGGAACTCTATCTCAGATAGGAGTTTTACATTATTAGTGTTACTAAGATGAATTAGGTGGTTGCTTTCCGAGATCTGATCCATTTGTTCTTTTACACTTTGGAGCATTTCCTCATAACTGCTCAGTTTCAATTCAATCTGATCCACCTCCTTGAGAGCCTCATCCAGTAACTTCATTAAGATGTTGACTTGCTTTTCGGAGGCCATGATTGACTGGATGTTGGCCTACAAAGTTAAAAAGAGAAGTAATACTTCATATGCTTTAAATGAAATATCCATTAATCTCTTTGACAGCAGAGTGACTTAGCAGCAGCAGCCACAAAGGTTGACATACACACCTACACCTCTACTTTAATTTGCTACTTTGTGTTTGCATTCCACTTTTGTACATAGTATTTCAGGGAAGCACACTTTCCCTTATATGGAGGTTAGGGACCAGACCTCAATACTGCCTATTTAGGGTATGCCCCATGATGTATCATCAGTAATGGTGTACTCTCATTTCTGTAAACTAACTGGCATTAGGTTATACCATCTCTGACACTTCTTTTAGCTCTATCAACTATAAACATTTTCTATAATCTGCACTATTTACGTCAAACCCTAAACAAAAGCATGATGTTGCTGTTGCTGCTAAGTCGCTTCAGTTGTGTCCGACTCTGTGCGACCCCATAGACGGCAGCCCGCCAGGCTCCCGTCCCTGGGATTCTCCAGGCAAGAACACTGGAGTGGGTAAACAAAAGCATAATAATCATCTATCTTACTACCTTAGTTAAGAGGGTAGCAGAAGCATGCCAGTCTTTAATGGATACATAGAACTAATTTATAACTGTAGCATGATTTGTACTAATAGGATGTGGAAGAGCCTATTGCCATAAGATAGCTCCTTTTACAGTATTCTTTCTTTTCTCTTTCATTTGCAACTACTTTCTTTTCCCAAAGCAGCAACAAACCACCAACCCCTTATTAATATTTTCTAAAGATTCTGACTATTGATTCTGAATTCCCTGAAATACAGAAGCTTTCAAATCCAAAATTAAACTGCAAAGTAATATGATGACTTGGAACACAGATGCAACATTAACTAGAAAACACAAACCACAAAGCCACATTAAGAAGGCATATAACACGATATGAGGAAAAAATTTGGATAAAGAATTAAAATAATGTCATTGTATGAGTGATGCTAAAATGTGACATGTTATTTTATATACTATTCATAATAACTCACTTGTAGGTGCAGCCCAACTGTAAAGGCAGCAGAGCTCAGACCCACTGACATCTTAAGCAGCAGAGCTGGAACTTGAACTGATTCAGGACAATTTTCACTTCAACATCTTGAAGTCTCTTCTAGGCTTTACTTCCTGAGAGTTTTACAAATTTGTAAGCTTGGACTATTGTAATCTCTGGACCTCAGTTCAACCTTACAACTTCTGTACCTTTCTTGTATAAAATGCCAACACTCTTTAAAGTCTTCAAAACATTCCTTATTTTCTGAGAGTTCTTCTTAAATGCATACTTTGCCTAACAAAACCACACTCCACCCCCCACCAAAACATTCTCATTTTAGATTTTTCTCAGGAGAGGTGCCACTTGTAGCTTTTTACTTCCTAAAGATGTACATTTAGATACAAGCTCATATACCTGCATACAAATGAACAGGATCTATTCCAAAGTAGTTCAGAGAAGTCAAACATCCTCTTGCCCTGGTTCTCCTGTTTTCACTACACTATTTTGCTCTCTTTGGGTAAAGGACTCACTTCTTTCAGCTCACTCTCTCTCTTTCTAACTTTTACCTATTTTTTCCCCCCAAACCACAAAAATGTTATTCTCTTGCCCTGAACTATTCTGAAGTGTTTCAGAGGCAGGGGATTCAACCCCCAGGGTGGTTTCAGGTTGGCTACTTTCTATTTCCATCACTTCATATCAAGAACCTCCCCAAATCCAGAACCTCAGCCAACTGCCTTCACTGGCCTAATAGAAATGGTTCTGTCTTTGGAACAAGAACAATGAAAGATGGAGGGAGGGCAGCTGGTAATGCGCTTCTAGGGAAAGACAGCAGTAATCACACTATCCAGGCTTAAGCGCAGAGGCCGTAGAATATGAACATCACCAGTCTCCTCAGTTCACCACACATCACTAGTCACACGTTACAACAGAGGCTTACCCCATCTAGCACCTGCAGCTCTCTGGACAACCTTTCTGCAAAGGCCTCGGCATTGGAAATTGCATATTCACAGCCTTCCATCATTATTTCAATATCCTGCTCTTCTCTTGCATTTAACTCTTGGTATTCATCGACTGCCTCTTCATCACCTCCTGTCACACTCTGATTTTCTCCACTTGGAACAGATTCTTAAAAGAGGGTAAAAATTAAAAATAAAGTAGTAAAAAACTAGGAAGGGTAACAGCATTGTACTTCTACGTAAGGTCAGTTATAAGCACAGGTCACATTTAGTGGCTGAAAAATAGGAAAAAAATGATTCAAAGTATATGAAAAAAAGACTTATTTTTATGAAGAACTGCTTACGTTAACATAATGTCTAGTATAACAAAAGCATGCAGTCTAATTTATTGACTTGTGTTAAAATAGGCCTTAGTCACACTTTTCCAAAACATAATTAAACTATAAAACAAATATAAAACCAGAAACGAAACACATGCACAAACCTAGCTTTTTTTTTTCCTACCTGAGGTAACTGTTGCTCTAATACAATAATGCTTATGAATTCAGGACACATGAGAAACAATTTGCTTTCCTTTTTTTCCCAGGTAACATCTTCTTCCGTTATTTTTGTTCTTTTTGTCTTTGTTATGTTTTGTGTTTTCCTCCAAATAACTTTCAATTGAAATTTTAAAAATGTATCTACAATTCATAATTTATTTTGGGCAATGAAAATATTAACTGAACTTTCCATTTCTTTCTTTAAAAAATTTTCACATGCATTTATAAAATTTCTAAGGATCAGCTAATAGAAACTTTCTCAATATCTCTATAGTAAGAACAACAACATGGCCATGTAAGACTACAAAAATTTCAACTGTCTTCCTGCTTCAAAACAAAAGACCATGAGGTCAGAACTGAGATGTTTTCTAGATAAATGTCTCAGTTCACTTTCTGGAAAGAACACTCAGCATATGGGATTTTATATAAATCTTGAGGTTAAGAGACATAAAATGAAAAAAATAATTTTACCCTTAAATAAACCTCGAAACAAAGTTACTGATTTTCAATAATTCATGGGACACCATTTAAAACACAAATTCCAAGTGTTTTAAATATTCATTATTTTGTATGAAAATGAGAATCTTCATTCAGCATGACTTGACATATGTTAACTTGTCCTTGAACAAAATACACCTAATTCAAAGTAAAAATGATTTACTCTTAAGAATGTTAATTAGGCAGGTTTAGATAAGGTACCAGAAAAAAAAGGAGGGGCTGAAACTTTTGGTACAGGCAATTACAGACTGCAGTACACAAATATAAGCTCCTTAGATAGCATCACCAAGCTCCTGGCCCTTCGAAACAGTCCCTCTGGAAATGTTAGTGTCCTGTGTGCAGCCTTTTAGCCACTAGGGGCAGGGAACGCCCAAATCATTCTATACACTCCTTACACAAGTAAATATTTTAAATAAATAAATATTTTAAATGATCGTAATTATTTCAGAAGTATTTTCTCTTCCATAAACAGCTCTTTGGAAGTCAATAATGAATACTATCATTAATTTTTATTACCATATGGATTTTGTTGTAATACATCTTTCCCTGCACACAATTTCATAAAATATGCAACCAATAGTAAAGAACAATGGCAAGTAATAAAATATTGTGGAATATAATATATGGAATAGAATAAGAAGAAAAGGTGTTACGCACCTTCTGTAACTTTAGGCAGTTCTGGAGAGTAAAAGGTATGAAAAAAGCAGAGGAAAGTAAGCAAAGAATATTAGCTGGGTAGAAATGTACACAGGTTTAAATATTAAAAATACTACCCACATCTCATTTGAACTTCATGCTAAATTAAAGCTTAAAAGACAATGGCAAATACAACTACCAACTGGAAATATTCATAAGAAGCTAAATTTCCAGAGTTCATTTTTCTTATTCATTTTCTGACAGTGACTAAAAATACATTTATCTTTCTATTTTCTCTTAGTAACATACAGTACTGCTGAGACCTTGGAGGAGAAAACTGGAAAACAGATTACTTCCTGGGGATTATTTTTAGGTCAGTTGTGACTCATGCATTTAGTCTAGTTATTTTCACTCAAGACCCAAAACTTTTACCCAGACACTCCCTCACAATGGATTAGTCATAAAAATTGTTAGAAAGGACAAGATGGAACCAATTTAAAACACACACAAGATATCAGTTCAAGTTGGCTTTTAAGAATTCAAGTCAAAGATTAAAAAAAAAAAAAAAATCAGGCTGTAAGAATGAAAAAGAAAAGGCCAAACAAAATTTTCTGACTTAACCTGTTAACAAAGCTCTGTTTTAAAAATATTATTCTACCAAGAAGCCCCAGTTACTAGCATGAACATTCAGTTGTCACCAACGAAAACTACTAAAGCTGTTACTGCAATGAACAGTCTTACTTGAATGATTATTTAGCTCTTAAAAGGAAATGGTGGTAATTTCGCATTTGTTTTCTAACATAACCCAAAGCTTAGAGACTTAAAAAAAAAAACCAATTAGTGGCCATGATTTTAAAGTCCAGTAAGACATTAAACTAGTTTATAATTATTAATAAAGCTACTATATAAACTCCATTAAATCAAAGCAATAGTTACTGATTTATAGAAAGTGATTTTCAAAATGAGATCCTTAAGGATCTTAGTATTCTTAAAATTGATCTCAATTAGGTTAATGTTTATAAAAATGTCTACACCTTTGCTTAAGGCTCTAAAAAATTAAATGTCTTTTCTTTTTTTAAAGCTAGTCACCTTATTCTCAAAAAACAGCAATACTCTTATTGATTTTGGTGCTATTCCTCAATGAGAGAAATACAGGTAGGGTATGTATTTTCCCATATTGTTGACTGAACAAAATATACTGGTTTAAAATATATTTTAGGCAATAAATAACATCTTGAAATATATATAATATTTGAAAACGGAACAGAAAGCTTATGAATCATTCACTGACCAGAATGTTCAATCCTGAAATGCTGAAAAAAAAAAAAATTAAATAGCTTAGCTGGTAAAGAATCTGCCTGCAATGCCAGAGACCCCAGTTTGATTCCTGGGTCAGCAAGATCCACTGGAGAAGGGATAGGCTACCCACTTAAGTATTCTTGGGCTTCCTTGGTGGCTCAGCTAGTAAAGAATCTGCCTGCAATGCGGGAGACCTGGGTTCAATCCCTGGGTTGGGAAGATCCCCTGGAGAAGTGAATGGCTAACCACTTCAGTATTCTGGCCTGGAGAATTCCATGGACTGTATAGTCCATGGGGTTGCAAAGAGTTGGACACAACTAAATGACTTTCACTTTCAGTCAGAGCACATTAAGCTAATATTCAAGGCACGGAAAATTACCATAAATTTCTTAACGGTCATCGGAGGTGAATGTTGGTGAGATGGAAGCCCTGAGGCCTCAGACACAAGGCCAGCCCCACTGTAGGGAGGAGCACAGGGCCTGAGAGATGCCCCTGCCAGTTCCAAGCATCAAGCCTGAAACCAGTAATGGGCTCACTAATTAATAAGTGATGGACAAGGACACTACATTTAAGGAGAGAAAGACAGGCGGCCGAACAGCAAAGGAATTAAGTAAAACAAAATGGAGAAAGGACAGAGGCCAGTAGCTAAGCCAAAGAACAGTCTGAAGTACCTGAAGTTGACATTTTTATAGGTCAAAACGGTTGAATATTGGCAATTTCAGATATTTCAACTTGACAGAACAGAAGATTCTATTTTTAAATGCTAATATACAACTTAGGACAAATCTACTTATTTTTTTTCCCCTTAGTAAAGAGGGGCTACAACTCTGTCCATCTGCTGCTACTTCAATTACTTTCTTTGAGATGAGGAATACAACAAATTGTATCTGCAAGGCACACAGAACCATCTTCTCACAACATGTGTGCCCTTATAAAAGAAATTTTCAAGTTAAAAAAAACCTCATTGTACACTTTCAGTAACAGTAGATTCTTTGTCTTATAACAGAAAATAATCCCTAGTAATATTCCTGAAGATGTATGATCTAAAATACCTTAATTTACTTCATGTCTAAGGACTTTACCCTGGATAAAAGAATAATAATCGCGAATATACAACAGTACTTACTACAGCTTTGGCATTGTTCTCATCATGTTCATATATTAAGTAATTTAATCCTTACAATAATCTTATGGAGTTGATACTATTATCTCTGTTTCTGAGATAAGAGAAATTGAAACAAAGAGTAAACCAAGGTCACAAAACTATAGTAAGGGACAAAACCAAGATTTGAATCCAGGCAGTCTGACTCCAGACTTGTATTCTTAAATACTACACCAATACGCTACACAAAAATACAGCTATAAAGATATTCATCTCAGAGTTGTTTAAAACAAGCAAAGACTGGAAAACTTTTAAAAAGTGACTACTTAAAAAATATCCAATACAATGGAATACTATGGTGCCATTAAAAATACTACTGAGTAAATGTTTAATAAGGAAAATGTTCACGATACATTATATGAAAAAGAATGGGAGGTAACAACATAAATTTATTTAAAAACAAGTATTTAAATATGCATAGAAAAAAAGACCAGAAGAACATCTAACAAAATGTTAACAGTAGTTATATTTCAGGATTAAGTTTATTAAGTGACTGAATCAATTTTCTATAACAAATAAGCATCACTTCTGCAATAAGGAAAATTATTTTTTAAAAAAGATCTTTCAGAGTTTTAATTACTTTGAAGAATGCCAAATTATATATTCACTTACAGATATATTTTATTTTACATATACACTTTTATTTAACTTTACCTTCCAAAAGTTGTGAGCTGACATTGACAAAATCAATTTTCTTCCGAAGATATCGCTGATTCAATTTCCAAATGCATGAAATAAATGCATTCTTTTCAGCAGTGCTGCTGGCAACCCATTTATATATTTTTTCAAAATGTAAATCAAATTCAGGATTTTCCTGCAATAAAAACACATAATAGATATCTATATTTCAATAAAACAAAAAGCTAAAATCACCATTAAAAATCAACTAAGTGACTTGTAGAAAATGGTTCAGAAAATTCAATTTATAGCAAAAATTTATTTGCTTCCCAAAAGAAGCTGGATTAAAAACAACATAGTTGGCAATTTCCCTTCTATATCCGTTAGGTCTATACGTGAAAGTACAGGATGTCTACTTAACGGCATGTGTTTCAGCTTCCTACTTTGTAAGATGACAGTGGTCTTGAGTTTTGATTTTTCTTTTTAAATTGCCTTTGGGGGTTTCAGAGTTACACTTTTTCTTTAATAATGTGCTGTTATTCATAACTGTGATTTGACACTAATTCCTTATAACATATGAGAAAAAATACAACCTATACCCGAGTGTGGTTTCTAAGAACACATGAGGTGGAAAGCAGGGACTGCTCCTGTTTTCAATTCTGAAAACACAGAATAATTAAGAGTGTTTCAAAAGTAGAAAATAGTGGTGGCCTTATTTTAATGAAAAAGAAGTTCAACTGATGTGAGAGAACTGCAGTATGCTCTCTACATGTCTCTTAAGTCAAATTACAGCAATAATTTCATGCCTTGATATTCTCCCTTAAATGCAGAACTACTTGATTACTATATAAAAAATGAAAACATATAGATGTACACTTTTCTTTACATCTAAGGAATTAAAAAATAGTCTCAAATGTTTTTAATGTTCTATAGAAGGCTAATCATACATTCAATTAGTTTAAAGTGTTGTTTAGGGGGATAAAATGTAAATAAAGACCACAAACATGGAAGAAAAGTGATACCAGACTTTTATTATGAAGATCTGAGATAATTTAAGGATTAAGACTTGACATATTACACTAGGATGGTTGTACTAATTAATTTATAGCTCAATAAGCAGAACTAAAATGACAAGCGATTAAAAACTTTCATTTACAATGAAAAAGTAGTTGCATTAAATTGCTGCAGTCACTATGAAAAACAGTAAGGAAGTTCCTCAAAAGACTAAAAACAGAGTTGCTATACGATCTGGCAATCTCATTCCTGGGCACGTATTGGACAAAACTATAGTATGAAAAGATACATGCACCCCAGTGTTCACTGCAGCACTATTTCAATAGTCAAGACATAGAAACAACCTAAATGTCCACCAACAAATGAATGGATAAAGATGATATGGTACATATATACACTGAAATACTGCTAAGTCACTTCAGTCGTGTCTGACCCTATGCAAGCCCATAGACGGGAGCCCACCAGGCTCCCCCGTCCCTGGGATTCTCCAGGCAAGAACACTGGAGTGGGCTGCCATTTCCTTCTCCAATGCATGGAAGTGAAAAGTGAAAGTGAAGTCGCCCAGTCGTGTCCGACCCTCAGCGACCCCATGGACTGCAGCCTTCCAGGCTCCTCTGTCCGTGGGATTTTCCAGGCAAGAGTACTGGAGTGGGGTGCCACTGCCTTCTCTGATCGAAATACTACTCAGCCATAAAAAGAATGAAATAATGCTATTTACAACAAATGGATGCAACTAGAGATTATCACACTAAGTGAAGAAAGAGAAGGACAAATACCGTGTAGCACTTATATATGGACTATAAAACATGACACAAATGAACTTATCTGCAAAAGAGAAACAGACTCACAGATGCAGAGAACAAACTTGGGGCTGCCAAGGGGGAGGAAAAGGGGAGGAGGGGTATGTTGGGAGTCTGGGACTAGCAGATGCAAACTATATATATATAGAGAGAGAATGAATAAACAAGGTCCAACTGTATGCACAGGGAGCTATATTCAATATCCTATGCTTAACTATAGTGGAAAAAAAAATGAAAAAGAATGTATGTATATGTCTAACTGAATCCCTTTGCTGTACAGCAGAAATTAACACAACATTGTAAATCAACTGTACTTCAGTAAAATACACTTAAAAAAAAGGTAATCGCATTAGTATCTATAAAGAAATCTAACAGTCTTGGCAACCAACATGAAACTTGATGGGAAATGATCTCCTCCTTGGGAATATTTCCCATAATGCCATAAAAGAAGCTGAGTGCTCCAGCAGCAACACTCACACAAATCAATGTGTGATGCTAAATGGCTGTTAGACTATGTATAAAAATTTTATGTTTTATATCCATATATAGCATACACACACCAAGGTGCTTGCATAAAATGAAAAAAAAATCCATTAAGCAAGTCAGCAATGAGGTGTCAGCTGAGGAATGCATTCAAATAAGCATTTAGCAATGTTAGTGAATTACACAAGTCAATGGGCTTATGAAATGTAAAACTACTAAAGAGAAGAAAGCTTTTTAATAAAGGCGAGTTTCTAAAAAGGCCTTAAAGTATTTTGTCTTAAACAGAAAATCTTTCCTCTTGATCCTTCCCAGAATAACAGAAATTATTATATAATGCAAAGTGTTTTTTAAAAATCTCATTTTTGTGTTCTTTTCAAATACATACACATGCACCCACACTCAAAGCACCTGTTAGACCCCGTTTTCCACATTCCACATTTTTCTAAAAATTGGGTGCTTTGTAGAAATCAACAAAGGCCCAGTTTTCCCTAAAATACTTACAGAAAAGGCATTCTCTCCACTTTGAAAGAAATCACAACTCTACAGATATGCAGAACTCTCCTAAACTTGTTTTTGTTTCTTTAAAAAATTTGTTTGCACCTGACTCAACTACTTGTCATTCTGAACAGCTTTTAGATCCTCAGAGGTCTGAATCAGGGTCAGCCTAAAACCAGACTTTTATTTTATCAGACTGCTCTACAAAGGTAATTTTCACTTCTCTGTGCCTTTTGAATCAGTGTAAAGACTTGAAGAGCTCACTCACAGGGCACCTGCAGTTACAGTACTATAAGCCTTGCTTACAGCCCCATCCACAGTATAGAGGATATGCTGCAAAGCACCCCCGAGAGCTCTGGAAGGGCCCCTGGGCTATGAAGGAAGATGAGGGCAGGGTTAGAGAGGCTGAGGAGGAGGAGGCACATGCTTTAACCTGAAGAGCTCTACTTGATTTCCTTTTTTTTATTTAAGGGGTACTGCTGTGAAAAGCCTTGAACTGTCAGGAATAAAGGTGCCCCTTTATCATGATTATCATATTATTCAACCTTCTTGGAATTTGAGAGTGACTTAAGCAGAAGGTGTGATATCTTATTCTTTAATATCTTATATTTTATTCTTTCTGGAGAAGGAAATGGCAGCCCACTTCAGTATTGTTGCCTGGAAAATCCCATGGACAGAGGAGCCTGGTGGGCTACAGTCTGTGGGGTCGCAGAAGAGTTGGGCACGACTTAGTGACTTAACAACAACAATCGTATTCTTTAAAGTCCTTAGAATAAGGGGTGTAACTCAGTGCCATCACTGGAGCCACAATATTCAAACCATGGCTTCACAGGGCCAGCTCAGCTGCCTCAGCTGATGATTCTGCATTAATTTGTGAGGGCTACCTGAGGAAGATTCACTTTTATTATATTTTATGTGATTTTGAATGAGGTTTTACCAAAACAATGATTTTTTAAAAAACTCACACTACAAACCACCTTAAAATCCATACTAATTCATGGATTCTATACTAAGTATACCTAATCTAAACAAAGAAATGTACAGTCAAGGTTATTTTGCTCTAATTACGTAGCTTGTGAACAAACATAATTGCAGCTCAAAAAAAACCCACCAACAATGAAACAAGCTTACATATTTACTTATTTTTAGTAGCCTAAGACTGAGAAGTAGGAGAATGGAAGGCTGGACAATACACTGTAGACTAATTCAAGGTTAGGTGGTGAACCACTGGGTCACAAAATAAATTTAGATCATCTTAGAAGTCGACATACTATGTTATAAAATGAAAGACACGTCAAAGAAAAAAAGAAAAACATACTTTAATAGCATCCTTGGCATCTACCACAGCCAGGTCTCGAAGGGCCCAAGCAATCTGCCTTTTGTAGAAATCTCCTTTATCAGATTTCTTGACTTTGACCACCTTCACCTGTACAGGGCGTTCAGTTGTCACTGTTGAATAAAACATACACTTTCATTAGAGACATTATTCATTTCCTCATTCTTCATTCATTCATTCACTGCAAACAGCTGTCAGATGCCTATTGTTGTTTAGTTGCTAAGCGGTCTCTGACCCTTTTAGCGGTTTCTGACTCTCATGGACTGTAGCCTGCCAGGCTCCTCTGTCCATGGGATGTCCTGGCCAAGAATACTTGAGTGGGTTGCCATTTCTTTCTCCAGGGGATCTTCCTGATGCAGGGATTGAATCTGTGTCTCCTGCATTGGCAGGCAGATTCTTCACTGCCACCACACGATACTAAAGCAGGAATAGTATTTCATAACAAATGCTATGACTGAGGAATACACAGATTACTAAAAGAAGAATCTAAATCAGACTAGAGGGTCAGAGGCAGATTCCTTAATAAGTAAAACTCTTAAAACTCAACAATAAGACAAAATATTCTGATTAAAAAATGGGCCAAAGACCTTGACAGACATCCAACCAAAGAAAATATACAGATGGTACATAAACGTATGAAAAGTGCTCCACATCATTTCTCATGGGGAAAATGCAAATGAAAACAAGTGAGATGCCACTACACACCTACTGTTGCTTAGTCACTAAGTCGTGTCTGACTCTTTTGTGATCCCACAGCCTGTAGCCTGCCAGGCTCCTCTGTCCATGGGATTTCCCAGGCAAGAATACTGGAGTGGGTGGTCATTTCCTTCTTAATGGCCAAAATCCAGAGCACTGACAATACCAAACACATGTGAGGATGTACAGCAACATGTACTGTCATTCACTGATGGTGGGAACTAAAAATGGTATAGTCACTTTGGAAGACAGTCTGGCAATTTGCTAACAAAACTAAATACACTCATACCATACAGTCTAGCAATCATGTTCCACAGTATTTACTAAAAGAATCTGAAAACATGTCCACACAAAAACCTGCACACAGATGTTTATAGCTGCTTTATTCAAAACTGACAACTTGGAAGCAACCAAGATGTCCTTCAGTAGGTGAATGGATAAATAAATTGTGGTGTATCTGGACAATGGAATGTTATGTAATGCTAAAACAAGTAAGCTGTAAGCCATGAAAACCACTGGAGGTAACTTAAATGCATATTACTAAATGAAAGAAACCAATCTGAGAAGGCTACATACTATTTGATTCCAATTACTATTTGGTCTTCTGGAAAAGGCAAAACTATGGGGACAGTAAAAAAATGAGTGGTCACCAGGAATTGGGGAAGAGATGAACATGCAGAGCAGAGAGAATTTTTAGGGCAGTGACAATACTGTATGACATTATAATGACAGATATATGTCATTATCCATTTGTCCAAACCAACACCAAGATTGAACCCTAAGGTAAACTATGGATTTTGGGTGATTACAATTTGTTAATGTAGATTTATTCTTGGTAACAAATGTATCATTGTGGTGAGTGGTAGAGAAAGGTTATGCATGTAAGGGTAAAGGTATATATGGGAATTCTCTGTACTTTCCTCTCAATATTCTTGTAAACCTAAAACTGCTCTAAAAAACTAATAAAGTCTTTAAATGTATTAATGCTAATAAGAATTATCATTTATGATGGTATAAAAAAATCTAGGAATAAATAAATACCTAGGAGTAAATACAACACAAGTGCAAAAGCCTTTAAAATTATAAAACTTACTGAAAGTCTTTAAAACTATAATCCTTGTTGAAAGGCATTAAAGAAGACCAAGAAAACCACACCATATGCATGAACAAGATTTTATATAAAAATGCACGTTCTCTCCAAAGTGAACTATAGATTTAAAACAACTCCAATAAAAATCCTAACAAAATTTGGAACATGACAGGTTGATTATAAAATTTAGATAAAACAACAAAATACCCACAAAACAACATAAAAACCAGATATAAGAAAGTGACCAGAAAAAAACAAACACTTATCACTACAAACATGGATACAGGTAAATCAAAGACTGAAATATGAAAGGTAAAATTATAAAACTTGTAGAAGGTAATACAGGAGAATACTTTTAAGGGCTTTCCTGGTGGCTAAGATGGTAAAGAATCCGCCTGCAATGCAGGTGACCTGGATTTCATCCCTCAGTAGGGAAGATCCACTGGAGAAGGGAGTGGCAACCCACTCCAGTATTCTTGCCTGGAGAATTCCATGGACAGAGGACCCTAGTGAGCTACAACGCATGGGGTCACAAAGAGTGAGACATGACTGAACAACCAACACACGACATGACACATGACAGGGTAGGGAAGGACATCTCAAACAAGAGACAAAAGGCCATAAATGGTCAGATAAACGATCAGACTGATTAATCTGATTTCATTTAAATTATAAATGTCATCAAAAGGCATCATAACAAGTGAAACCACAAGCCACAAACCAGGATGCATATAACCAACAAATTAGCACCCACATTATATAAAGACCTCAAAGAATCAACCAACCAAAAAGGACAAGCAACACAGTAGAAAAATGAATAGAAGGCTTAAACAGGCAACTTTAGGCAATAAATGGCTAATAAAATCATGAACAGAGACTTAGTCTCATTTTTATTTAGGGAAATACAGTTTAAAACCACAATGAGATTCTATTTCACACTCGCCAGATTGGAAACAACTGATAGTCTGTCAAAACCCAGTGTCAAAACCAAGTTTAGACTAAGATGTGGAGAACCCAAAATACACACTGCCTGTGGGAGTGCAATCAATACAACTACTTTTGAAAATAATTTATTATTATAGTGTTGATCATTCACATGCCTGTGACCCAGCAATCTCATACTTAGCTATCTACCCAAGAAAATTCTTGCCTATACACTGGCAGACAAGGACAAACATGTTTTGTTGCCTGAATAGCAAAACCTGGAGACAAATCTCCTGGTCATCACTAGTAGGATGGGTAAGTAAACAGTTGTACTCTCAGAACAGAACACTACATAGCAGTGGAAATAAAAGACTCAATAGGCATGGGAGAAACACAGACGTAACACTCACTAACATGAACCTACTGATGAGTGGAAGTCACAAATGAATACATGTGTTACAATCCAATTTATGCTCAGTTTAAAGCAAATCTAACAATACATTATTTGGGATTACAAACATATATGGCAAAATGATAAAGAAAAGCAAGGAAATAGTAAATCAAAACTCAGGATACTCATTACCTCTTAATGAGGGAGGGAAGGGAATGGGAGCAGGGCAGGGCACACAAGAGACTTCAAAGGTAATGGTAATATTCCTTTTATCCTGGGTGGTGGCTACACAAGTGTTCATACCTTTATATATTATGGAAGTGCTTTTGTATCTTTTTAAGATTTAATTAAAGACAACTGAAAAAAATGAATGTGCTGGCCCAACAGTTTTTCCAATCACAGAGACAATGAGAATATTTTATAAACAACCAGGAAATGTCTCCAAGGAATAAAAGAAATCTTTCCTTATTAAATACTCACCTGTGGCACACAAAAAACAGTTCTTTTTCTTTTTTCCTGCCTTGCAGACATTGACAATACTCAGCAGGCGTTCGTCATTTGGAGTAAAAATGTCTCTTTGTAATGCATGCTTGATTGCTGTCATCTTTACTCAGCTGAAAAATTCAGAGTATAGATATTACATTTGTCAAAATCATTCTTCTTATATTGTTCCATTTAGGATTAGGAAAAGACCTTATTTATGGTTAACAAGCATGGGGAAATAATTTCATACATTTGTACACCTACATCATAAAGATAAAAAGCTGTGTGTTTGGAAAAGAAATTAGAGAACCAGTACTATCAAACTCTAAGATCAGAGACGTTACTTTGCCAACAAAGGTCCGTCTAGTCAAGGCTATGGTTTTTCCTGTGGTCATGTATGGATGTGAGGGTTGGACCGTGAAGAAAGCTGAGCGCCGAAGAATTGATGCTTTTGAACTGTGGTGTTGGAGAAGACTCTTGAGAGTCCCTTGGACTGCAAGGAGATCCAACCAGTCCATTCTGAAGGAGATCAGCCCTGGGATTTCTTTGGAAGGAATGATGCTAAAGCTGAAACTCCAGTACTTTGGCCACCTCATGCGAAGAGTTGACTCATTGGAAAAGATTCTGTTGCTGGGAGGGATTGGGGACAGGAGGAGAAGGGGACGACAGAGGATGAGATGGCTGGATGGCATCACTGACTTGATGGACGTGAGTCTGAGTGAACTCCGGGAGTGGGCGATGGATAGGGAGGCCTGGCGTACTGCGATTCATGGGGTCGCAAAGAGTTGGACACGACTGAGCGACTGAACTGAACTGAAGATCTTTTGAAGTGCTCACCAAATACTAAATATTTTTTAAAAGATTTAAGAAAAATTAAAAGGCCCATTCCCAATATTTAAATATAAATTTCTATATAAATAACTTTTACAACTCAACAACAAAAAAACAAATAACCCAATTAAAAATTGAGAAAAGGATTTGGGAGACATCTCTCCAAGGAAGACATATGAATGGTTAAAAATGACATGGAAAGATGCTCAACATCATTAGCCATTAGGGAATCATAAATTAAAATAATGAGATACCCACCACTTTACACCTGCTAGGATGGCTAAAATTAGAAAGACAAGTGTTGGTAAGGGAAGTCTCATGTACTCCTGATGATTGTAAAATACTGCGGCTGCTCTGGAAAATAATTTGGTGGTTTCAAACAGTTAAATGTGAATTTACCACATGATCCAGCAATTCCATTCCTAGGTATATACTTAAGAAAACTGAAAATGTATGTCCACACAAACGTTTATGTATGCCCATAAACGTCCACTGCAGCATTATTCACAATAGCCAAAAGTGGAAACATCTCAAATGTCCTGGGGAACAACAAAATGAAATGTACCCATACAGTGGCATATTATTTGGCCATAAAAAGGAGCAAAGTACTGATACATACTACTGACACACACATGAATCCTAAAGACATTATGTTAAGTGAAAGAAGTCAGTTGCCATGGGCCACATATTTCATGATTCTGTTTATATGAAATGTCCAGAGTAGACAAATCCACACAGACAGACTGATTTCTGGTTGCCAGGGGTGGGGGGCAAGCAGGCGTGAGGAGTGACTGCTAATGTGTATGGGGCTTCTTCTGGGGATGATGAATATGTCCTTCAATTAGACAGTATTGATGGGTGTATAACCCTGTGAATATATTGAAAAGCACTGAATTATATATTTGAAAAGGGTGAATTCTATGGTATATTAATTATATCTCAAAAAAGCTGTTATTAGAAAATAGTTTTCCACTCGTCTTCCTTTTCTCATCTAATTCAACGTCTTTTTTCAAATATCAACTTAAATATTTTTTAAACATCTCTTTTCAAGTTTATTTGTTAAATATACGGAATACATATTTTGTGTGTGTGTGTGTATTACTATTTCCAATGCAGGTGTATAGTATTTAATACATGTGAGCTGGTTTAGGAAATTAATTTATACTCCTAATACTGTTTCTATGGGAAAATGAAGGAATTATGAGTTTTAAATAAATGACTTTTAATGTATTTTTATAATACAATGACTCTTTTGAGTAAAATTGAGGAGTTTTCAAAAGAGTCATTGTTTTATAATACAATGTTGTATTATACAACAATGACTCTTTTGAAAACTCCTCAATTTTACTCAATCTGTAACATTTTTATCTCTGCTCCAACTCAAAAAAATTGCTTTTCTCAGAAAAACCACATCTTCCCACTTCCATCCCTATTCCCCCTCATCTCAGCCTCCGGTCTTCTGACCTCCCCTTCCATCCTGTTCTCTTAGAACATCTGGCCTCTCCAAGCTTAATTTCTTTCCCAGTCTAGCCTGGAGGCAGTGTTTATTTCCATACACCCACACCATTCCTTTCAATGATATGCTCCACTTGTAGACCAGTTCACCCTGCTCATCAATCTCTATAAACTGTCTTTTTTTCTCTCCTTCTCCTGGGCTACCATATGGCACTTAAGAAGGTCTCATATCCATGTCCATTGTACTCATTACAACTTTTAAATCCAATCAATGCTAAACTTTCAATGTTGCTCAGCCATTCCTTAACACTTCCTTTGATTCCCTCTTCCTACTCCATCAGTGTTGCAAATCCTTATTTCTCTCCTTCAACCCCCAATTCTGTCAGTCTACTCCCTCTCTGCAAATGACTTCACCATCTACCCTGGAAAGAATATAAAATCATGAAGAGCAAGTTTCCCCAACTGCTTTCTTCATCTTTCTACATTCCATTTTAACCTCCATTCCACCCATTATAAAATGTCTATGTTACTATCTCTTCATATGTTCTAGATCCTACACATATGCTAAAAGCTCAACTCTATCCTTTGCTGAAGCCACCCTGGATACTGGCCAGTTTGCTTTTCTATCTCCAGGCTCTTGTTTGTGTAATTTCTTTTTTCTCAAATTCTTTTCTCCCCGGGAAATTCCAATTCAATCGGCTAAAATAAGACCTCTTTTGTGAAAGTCACACACGCAAAAAAAACCAAAAATTCCTTTCCTGCTTCTCTAACATTTCCCCTCTATT
>NW_011495020.1:5368461-5369489 GCF_000754665.1 Bison bison bison
CTACATCTATTTAACATCATAGCATCTGGTTACCTCTTTGCAAGCTTCCATAACCCCAAAACTCTCAACAAATAATATTAAAACATATCTTTCATCATAATATGCCCTTGCTCAACACTTTTCTAATGCTCCCAAAGACAAACCTTTCACTCCAAGCCCTCTGATCATTCTAGCCTTTAAATCTTTGCTCAGGAGATTTTCCATGCAGAGGGTATCATCTACACAAATCCTAACTACATTCCATAATTTACATCAACTTGATTCATCACTTTCATTCCTAAAGGAAATCAGTCCTGAATGTTCAGTGCAAGGGCTGATGCTGAAGCTGAAACTCCAATACTTTGGCCATCTGATGCAAGGAACTGACTCCTTGAAAAAGACCCTGATGCTGGGAAAGGTTGAAGGGAGAAGTGGATGACAGAGGATGAGATGGTTAGATGGCATCACTGACTTGATGGAGATAAGTTTGAGCAAGCTCTGGGAGTTGGTGATGGACATGGAATCCTGGCATGCTGCAGTCCATGGGGGTCACAGAGTCGGACATGACTGAGCGAATAAACTGAACTGATTCAATACAGACCTTAATCCAAATTGATTTCTCCTCTCAACTGCTATACCACTTACTGTATTTGTTAAACATCCAGTACTTGCTATCCAACTGGTTCATTAAGTCACAAGTTCCTGGATCTCAAGAACTCTCTTCAAGGGGCAGGGGGGATGGCTGGGGGAGGAGGTGTTTTAGCAGTTTCATATTCTGTCTTTGTAGGTACTAAACAAATACCTCTTGAGGAAATCTAAGCTGAATTATAAAAACTGGTTCACCCAATCCCTCTTTGGTCAAAAGCACGGACTGACAAAATGGTAAGTGGTAAAAACAAGAGAGGAAATAGGCACAGTTGATAAAGGAGTTAGGCAGAATGAAAAGCACTACACATTCAGCAAACACTGATGCCTACTACTGCTGCTGCTGCTGCTACTAAGTCGCTTCAGTCTGTGACCCCATAGGCGGCAGCCCACCAGGCTCCGCA
>NW_011495020.1:5369589-5369949 GCF_000754665.1 Bison bison bison
AATCCAAATTGATTTCTCCTCTCAACTGCTATACCACTTACTGTATTTGTTAAACATCCAGTACTTGCTGTCCAACTGGTTCATTAAGTCACAAGTTCCTGGATCTCAAGAACTCTCTTCAAGGAGCAGGGGGGATGGCTGGGGGAGGAGGTGTTTTAGCAGTTTCATATTCTGTCTTTGTAGGTACTAAACAAATACCTCTTGAGGAAATCTAAGCTGAATTATAAAAACTGGTTAAATGAATGAATGACTATTAGTGGTCAGCATCTATCACCCAATCCCTCTTTGGTCAAAAGCAAGGACGATATGGTAAGTGGTAAAAACAAGAGAGGAAATAGGCACAGTTGATAAAGGAGTTAG
>NW_011495020.1:5370049-5370847 GCF_000754665.1 Bison bison bison
GCCACCCTGGATACTGGCCAGTTTGCTTTTCTATCTCCAGACTCTTGTTTGTGTAATTTCTTTTTTCTCAAATTCTTTTCTCCCCGGGAAATTCCAATTCAATCTGCTAAAATAAGACCTCTTTTGTGAAAGTCACACACGCAAAAAAAAACAAAAATTCCTTTCCTACTTCTCTAACATTTCCCCTCTATTCTGCTAACACAGTACTTACAAACCATATTGTCCAGCTAGTTGTATTCTTTTCCCATTAAGAGTATTTCCTTGCAGGCAAGGCCTGTGTCTTATTCATCCTTATATTCCCAGAACTTGGCAAAGACATAGCAGACAGTTAATAAATTCACCAAAATGAAGGTACCAAATAACCTGACAGCTAAAGCATTTTGCTAATTTTCCTTCATCTACACATAATTTATCCTTTCTGGTCCTACTGCCAAGGTACAATCCAGGTTCACACCAACTACATCTATTTAACATCATAGCATCTGGTTACCTCTTTGCAAGCTTCCATAACCCCAAAACTCTCAACAAATAATATTAAAACATATCTTTCATCATAATATGCCCTTGCTCAACACTTTTCTAATGCTCCCAAAGACAAACCTTTCACTCCAAGCCCTCTGATCATTCTAGCCTTTAAATCTTTGCTCAGGAGATTTTCCATGCAGAGGGTATTATCTACCCAAATCCTAACTACATTCCATAATTTACATCAACTTGATTCATCACTTTCATTCCTAAAGGAAGTCAGTCCTGAATGTTCAGTGCAAGGGCTGATGCTGAAGCTGAAACTCCAATACT
>NW_011495020.1:5370947-5382633 GCF_000754665.1 Bison bison bison
CTCTTAGCGACCCCATGGACTGCAGCCCACCAGGCTCCTCCGTCCATGGGATTTTCCAGGCAAGAGTACTGGAGTGGGGTGCCACTGCCTTCTCCGGATGCCCACTAAGTGCCAGGCAAAATTTTAGGTTACCATGGTGAATATGACAGACATATCCACGAAGACAGGAAGATTCTTGCCTCCAACGGCATCTACTTTATGAACATGGCGTGAGAAACTCTCCAGTGTTTATAATACTCTTTTGGTAAATCAGTGAATAAGTCATTAGAGGTTCTTTAAAACTATTTTCCAGGTATAAGAACCCATGTCTGACCACGTTCCAGAGGCAGTCAGCCACAATACTCTATGTTGGTCGTTGTTTCCTTAAATTCAGCCAGATCTACAGGATGTGACAGATAACTTGTAAGCAGTACTGTCATGAGAGTGAGTGCGTGTGGGTAAGTACCCTGTCTGCTATCCAGACACCTTAGTGCATGGAGCACTGAAGAGAACACGCCATGCATGGCAACAGGGAAATGCACTTATGAGATTTAGAAGAAAATGAGGATTTGGACAAAGAAGGGGAAGGTACTGCCACGCCCTCCCCTCCTGGTCCAAGCCAAAGAAGAAACTGTTTAAGACCGTTTTTTACGATGAAATCTGATTTTCATGGGCGGAACCGGAAAAGGATGTCTGGGCTGCCCTCCCAGTCCCCCAGGATAACAAGGGGTAGCGGGATCCTCCCACCGGCCTCTCCGCCTTACCCAGAAAGGCTGGGAAGAGAAGGGGGCTTTGACGGCGGAGGGAGCAGTACCCAACCCCCGGCGCTGGACCAGCACCAGGACTGAGGAGCCGCCTGAGACCTTGGCGTCCACCCCTCCGTTCATTTGTCCGCTGCCGCCAGGACCGCCCGGCAGCCGCGGCCGAAAGCTTACCGCAAGGCCGGACCGAGCCCGGCTGTGCCGAGGCGGGTCCTCCAACACGGAGACCGGACAGGACTGGGGCGGCCACCGTTACTGGGATGAACCGCTCAATTAAGCAGTGAACTGGAAGCAGCCGTCCGGCCACAACTTCCTATATCCGGGCACGTGACACACCTCCTCGCCGGAAGTCTGTTGGGTTGAGAAGGAAGCAGTCGCGGCTTTGGCCTTGGTGAGGGGGTGGGGTCAGGTCTCTCCGGAGGGGGCGTGTCTAGGACTTGCAGGAGCGGCCCCTGTCGCTGGAGACTGACTGCGGACCTGGGGGATTTGGTGTGCGTATTCCTTTCTCTAGAAGACTTATTTATTCAGCTGTTTTCAACAGTTCACTTACGAAGAGATCTGATCAAATGTTTTCTTTTTTGCACGCCTAAAGTTCAGTTAAATCTAGATCAGTTCAGTTCAGTCGCTCAGTCGTGTCCCTATGGACTTGGCGACCCCATGGACTGCAGCTCGCCAGGCTTCCCTGTCCATCACCAACCCCCATGAGCTTGCTCAAACATATGTACTTCGAGTCGGTGATGTCATCCAACCATCTAATCCTCTCTCATCCCCTTCTCCTCCTACCTTCAATCTTTCCCAGCATCAGGGTCTTTTCCAGTGAGTCAGTTCTTTGTATCAGGTGCCAAAGTACTGGAGGTTCAGCTTCAACATCAGTCCTTCCACTGAACATTCAGCACTGGTTTCCTTTAGGATTGACTGGTGCGATCTCCTTGCAGTCCAAGGTACTCTCAAGAGTCTTCTCCAACAGCGCAGTTCAAAAGCATCAATTTTGGGGCACTCAGTTTTATTTATAGTCCAGCTCTCACATCCATACAAGACCACTGAAAAAACCATAGCCTTGACTAGATGAACCTTTGTTGGCAAAGTAATGTCTCTGCTTTTGAATATGCTATCTAGGTTGGTCATAACTTTTCTTCCAAGGAGTAACCATCTTTTAATTTCATGGCTGCAGTCACCATCTGCAGTGATTTTGGAGCCTCCCCAAAATAAAGTCAGCCACTGTTTCCCCATCTATTTGCCATCAAGTGATGGGACCGGATGCCATGATCTTAGTTTTCTGAGTGTTGAGCTTTAAGCCAGCTTTTTCATTCTCCTCTTTCACATTCATCAAGAGGCTCTTTAGTTCCTCTTCACTTTCTGCCATAAGGGTGGTGTCATCTGCGTGTCTGAGGTTATTGATATTTCTCCCGGCACTCTTGATTCCACCTTGTGCTTCATCCAGCGCAGCATTTCACATGATATACTCTGCATATAAGTTAAACAAGCAGGGTGACAATATACAGCCTTGACATACTCCTTTTCCAATTTGGAAACAGTCTATTGTTCTACGTCCGGTTCTAACTGTTGCTTCTTGACCTGTATACAGATTTCTCAGGAGTCAGGTAACATGGTCTGGTACTCACATCTCTCAAAGAATTTTCCACAGTTTTTTGTGATCCACACAGTCAAAGGTGTTGTTGTAGTCAATAAAGCAGGAGTAGATATTTTTCTCAAACTCTCTTGCTTTAAATATAAATCTAGATACTTACGGGTTGTAGCATGGAGAGTTTAAATGAGTTAAATCAGAATGGGGGAGGGGGCAGGAGGTATCTTGCTGGGGCCAAGATAACAGCACTTTTTTCTTCTTCTTTCTTTCTTAATTTTTTTAGGCCCCACAGTATGAAGAATCTTCCTTCTCCAATCAGGGAAGGAACCTGTACCCCCTGGAGTGGAAGCATGGAGTCTTAACCACTGGATCACCAGGGAAGTCCCCACCAGCACATTTAATATCTTCCAGGAAGAGTCTCTGGAGAAGGCAATGGCACCCCACTCCAGTACTCTTGCCTGGAGAATCCCAGGGACGGGGGAGCCTGATGGGCTGCCGTCTATGGGGTTGCACAGAGTCAGACACGACTGAAGCAACTTAGCAGCAGCAGGAAGAGTCTCATATGCTGTAGAGGTCCACTGATGTAGTGACACTGACATTTAAAAACTGTTCTGTAGAGCAGCTTCTTGAGGATCATCTGAAAGTTCTTTAGAAAATGCAGCTCTCAGGCTTGCTTCAGAGCTACTGAATGGTGATCTGTGTCTTAACAGGATGACACCTATGCAGGTGTAACTTTAGGAAGCACAGATAATGCCAGTGTTGTTGGTTGCAAGGCAAGTGATTTATTAAGTCCATGTTCTTAGCACCTGTTTTATGCCAGATACTTTGATGGAGGTGTGGAGGTGACTTGATATGACTCTTACCCTGAAGAAGTTCATGGTATGGTAGGGCCAAATAAGATATACGTATGCTGCTGCTGCTAAATCGCTTCAGTCGTGTCCGACTATGTGTGACCCCATAGACGGCAGCCCACCAGGCTCCCCCGTCCCTGGGATTCTCCAGGCAAGAACACTGGAGTGGGTTGCCATTTCCTTCTCCAGTGCATGAAAGTGAAAAGTGAAAGTGAAGTCGCTCAGTCGTGTCCGACTTTTAGCGACCCCATGGACTGCAGCCCATCAGGCTCTTCCATCCATGGGATTTTCCAGGCAAGAGTGCTGGAGTGGGGTGTGTATAAATACATATAAAATAAGACAAAATAAATGGCCAAAGAGAGATACAGGCCAGATAAATATGTTGGTATTTCAAAGGAGTGGTTTCTTTACTTCAGCTCAATACCATCCTTTGCAAGGGTTCTGCAGGAACCCTTTGGTGCAAGCATTTGTTTATTTGAGAAACAGAGCCACCTAAGTGCCAGGGACTGGAGATACAAAGACAGGGATCCCACTGAGAAGGGGGTCTGTCTCTCCCACGGTCATTGGAGAGACAGAATTAAATAGATGGATAAATTACAGTCTAGTGTGGTGAACCAAACAATAAAAGAAAAAAGAGAGATGAAAGACCATGGAAATGCAAAAGAATGTGTAACTCACTCTTTCAAGATGGGTTCACTGAGAAAGGGACAAAATGAGATATGCAAAGTATCTTTCAATGTGTATCTGAAGATATAATTTGGTGGAAAAATCTGCAGAAATAGTAGGGACCTGTTTGCTACTGAAATCAATATACTCTGGTCAATACTACTTGAAATGCTTTTCAGTTTCATTGAATGACTTCCCTTTTAAGAGCAGGATCTGATCTGATCTTTAAACAGGCCTCTTGGGTCCTTCTTGTTCAGTCCCAGAACACTTACTGTATTCACTTTTTATATGACAACTGCACATGCTATTTTGTCGTATTATTATTATTATTTTAACTTGTATGTTTACAGCCTGCTTCAGAGTTGAGAAGTGAATTGCCATTTCTCACTTCCTCTCCTGGATTCCTCTCAAAGTGGAGGCACAGTATTTTATCTGGGGTTTTGATGCCAGGCAGCAAGAGTGAGAGATGAGGGAGGGGAAGTAAAACAAGGAAGAGAGAGAGGCAGTATAAGGATGTGTTGTTCAGTTGGTTGCCACCATGTCTGTTTTCTTGATCCCTTAATACCTTCTGGAAAAGTCATGAGGTGAGGCTCAAAACTGTCCACTGAAACCAAGAGTGGGAAAAGCATTTATCTGTTAGCTCCGGTCTACCTTTGATCAAACGTTAAGGCCCCTAGCCATTAACTACTCCACACTTCCCAAATGCACAGTTGTGAATGCCAAGCTGACTGCCACATCAGAGAAGTCCTGAGGCAGGAAGGAAGAGGAGAGGCCTACCATGTTGTACTTGCCCACAGTTTATCGGATTGTTTAGAACAGGTTTCTGCAGCAGTGGTTGGAATAAGAGGCTGAAGGATTTGAAATGGTGACAGAAGATACACAGATGGTGTCCATTAGTCCAGTCTTTGTACCACTCATATCTGTTTGGCCATTTAAGTCTAGTCCTTTACAGTCCCCTTCAAGATGATGGATACCTGCAATCATTGCAAAGACTTAATATAAGAGTTGATGCAATAAGCTTCAGTCCTTGCTGCTACACTGATGCCAAGACTGTACTTGTTCTCTTGAGCTCCCCGCTCTACTCCCCATCCTTACCTCCCTTCACCCTTGGCCAGCACATCACCTGATCTAGGTTGTTGGCTCAGTGAGGCAACTGGAACCTTCAGCTTTTGTTTCCCTCCCTCTGATTGGGCCATGATTGTGTGATTGCCTGTTCAACTTATCCCAAGATAAGCCTCTGTTGAATTCTTTGGATTCTAGATTTACCCTCCCTATTGCTATTGTACAGCAACAATCCCAGATCCTTTGCTAATCACAGTTGATTACTCCCACCAATGCAGTCACTCCTCCCTTTGCTGGCTGGACTACTATCATGAGAAACTCAAAGCAACCAAATGATAGTGAGGGAGTTTCACGTTCAGTGAAGCCTCCTCCACCCAACCCCTCGTGCTTGTATTGGTGTTCAATTGCTAAGTCGTGTCCAATGTTTTGTGACTCTTTTGCAAACTGTAGCCCACCAGGCTCCTCTGTTCCTGGGATTTCCTTGGCAAGAATACTAGAACAAGTTGCCATTTTCTTCTCCAGGGGATCTTACCAACCCAGGGATCAAACCCACCTCTCCTGCATTGGCAGGAGAATTCTTTACCACTGAGCCAGCAGGGAAGCCCCCACCCAACCCCTGGAGAGCTAATTATTATAATCCAGCAAAGCCTGGATTTGAGAGGCAGGAAACACAAATTCTGTGAGTCACTGGGAGTGATGATAAAATGGGCTAATCCTGCTCCCATTCTGGGCTTTCCAGAGCTATGTCTTTAGCTCTGTCTTTATTGGTTGATTGGAAGCATTTGCCACATCAGAAGCTGGCTGCTTCTGAGTGATGAGGGATATGACCATCTCAGTGGAGTCTATGGTCATGTGTGTATTGTCACTTTTTGTTTTGGCTGTAAAATATATTCCTCGGTTAGGGTAACAATCAGGAATGCTATAATTCTGGTGATTGTGAATGTTGGCAGAGTCACTTCAGGCAAGAAAGACAAACCTAGGAGTCTCTGGATGTTTGTACATCAGGCCACTTCTCTCTAAAAGCATGCGATGAAGAATACTGCCCCAAGCTCTGCCAACTGGCAAGATTTCCCTTCACCTTTGTTCTTTAAAGCCATCCCTGAGTAGGGCTTTGCACAGCCACAGTTCAGTTTTTCCTACACACCAACACATCTGTGAACCACACTTAAGCTTTTTATTCTGAGATTGGTAGTTGTAGGGAGCCCCAGGAGGGCAGAGGAGTGAGTTGAGGAAGAGGTGCCAGTGCTATGGATGTTCCATGGAAGTCTGAGTCACCCTTTTGTGTAATTTACTTGTGTCTTCTGGACCTGTTCAGGCTCAGCCCTACACTGTTTATATTCTTCAACCAATTGCTGCTGTATTCATGCACTTATGACTTAGTGGATCTGATAAAATCCAGCTCATGATAGATAGCGCTAGTGTTCCCAGTGGAGAATAGTTTTCTGGCTCAGGCATGGCCTTGCAGAATACTCAGGATCTGTGCTGCAACTCTTTTACTGGGAGCTTTCCAGAAATTTCACACAGGGCTCTTATCCATCACAGATCCCTCAAGTACCATTAGATCTGCAGGAACAAATAGTCTGAACATTAGGCAACGTGCATCATGGCCCTTCTGGGTAACATAGCTAGCTGATAGGTACTTTAGTTTTACAATAAGTTTGTTTCAACATCCTTACTTCTGGGAAACATATTCTGGTGGTTCTTTTGTCTCACATAATAAAATCATTCTAACACTCCTGCTCCCCTGAGTCTTCTGATTCCTTTCTCAATACTCATTCAGAGTTGTTCTAACATCTCATTTAGCACGGGCCATCAGCATAGCCAAGCTTTAAGGAGGCATGAAGGGTTTGTATTAGGACTGATTCCAGGTATCCTTGTCAAACTTTAAATCCAGAATCACAAGTAAATGGTGCCATGTCATAAATTCTTTGTTACCTAGCCTTACAACTTCATTCCCGTGTTTTAACACTCTAAATATTTACTCCTGCATATAATCCCCTGGTTTCTATTGGTTATGTTAGACAGTTTTGCAGTTCTTTATCTATAGGTCAGTGATTCTCAATGGGTGATTTTGATGCCAAGGAGACATTTGGTACTGTCTAGAAACATTTTTGATTGTCATTACTGAGAGAGTTCTACTGACATCTAATGAGTAGAGGCCAGGGATATAGCTAAACACCTACAATACACAGGACAGCCTCTGCAGCAAAGAATTATCCAGCCCCAAATGTCACTAGAACTGAGATTGAATAATTCTGGTCCGATTCCCCCTGGAGCAGGGATTGCAATCTCCATGTAGATTGGGCTGAGATCTGACGCTGGTTACAGGCTTGAAGCAGTGGCAGTTGGGAGGATATTGGGGAAAATAAGGCCATAAATAAGGCACTTGCCTCCGATATACTCTTTGCCGTATTTCTGGACAAAGAGAGGCTGCTTTCCTTTATTAAAAGAAAGACTGTTGACAGAGAGGATGACAAAAAAATCTGAGCATTTAAGATTATAAGACATGGGCACACAAATATCCCCATTCTAGATCTCAAGATTTCATTGTTTTCCTACGAGGGCTGTAGTTTTGACATGGGTGATATTTCAAGGCTGTGCATTTAGACTGCTTTGCAGCCCTGCCACCCTTATGACTATATACTGAAGCTGATTTTTAGCACAGTCTGCTCGGTGGTTACTGTGCGCTAAAGGCTTCTGGCTTTCACAATGGGCCATGATTTGATTATTGTTAGCCCTGTCATTGTTAGCCCACAGTATCATTGCTTCCACAATGCTCAAGTACCATAGCCACTGTGTAATTCAATGCTTCATTTTCTATCTGCTCTTCATTCTAATCTACTACAGTAAAGTCTTGATAATTAGCTTTGCTACTACTGTATGCAGGAGTTGTCACCACTTGCAATTTATCAACAACCACTTAACCACCAGCAGGGGTCCTTATTGTCTTGTAATCAGTGTTGTAAGAACTGCCTCCAAAATCTCATACCGAGGCTTTGCTTTTTGGAGTCACTTTCGATGACCAGAGTTCCCCTGAAAGTGAAAGTGAAAGTCTCTCAGTCGTGTCTGATTCTTTGCAACCCCATGGACTATACAGTCCATAGAATTCTCCAGGCCAGAATACTGGAGTGGGTACCCTTTCCCTTCTCCAGAGGATCTTCCCAATCCAGGGATCAAACCCAGGTGTCCCGCATTGCAGGTGGATTCTTTACCAGCTGAGCCACAAGAGAAGCCTTCCCCTGAAAGCAGAGCCCCAAACAAAGGCTTATATGCTGGTGGTTGGTTTGAGAATATGAGTTCAGGGAATAGAATAGGGGCTCAGGGGAAACAAAGAAGTCACAGAAGCCCAATACAAGGATGCATTATTGAGTTAACAAATGCCATGTGTTGATTGATACTGTGGAACTTTCTGAGAATACTTATGAAACGTGTCTTATATTCTTTACTATAGTGAAGAAGAACAAAGAGGAGGCATTTATCCAGTGGCTCCTGTCTGCCATTGGTCAGAAGCACCACATGCTTCTAACTACACATGTGTATGGAGGGCTAGTTTCTGCAGTATCCCACGTTAGAGGCAGGAAGAGAGGGAGGGAAGATGCTGGATGGAATATTGCTCTTGAGAGATGATCTTCAGATTGATGCCTGCACAAAATTGATCACTGCAGCAACACCTGGACTATGGGAGGCTGAAAGGATTTTAAATGATATGCAGAAGATTTCTAAACACAGTTTCTCCCTGAGTTTTCTCCATTTGAGTTAATGTTATCTCTGTCATCTCAGCAGCTCAGGCCAGTCCTTAACTCCTGTCTTCCACTCACATTCTACATCCAATCTCTCAAGAAATCTTCGGGGTTCTACATTTAGAGTATTTCCAGAATCTGGCCACTGCTTACCATCTCCATTGCTACTCTTTCCTTGATTATTGCCAAGATCTTGTCTCTCCTGAATTACTGCTGCTCTCTGTACCATGGATTCCTAACACAGTTGCCAGAGAGATCCTTTTAAAAACATGAGCCACCTCTCCGGGCAAGATGGCGGGGGGCGAGGCTGGTGTGACTTTAGGGCAGCCGCACCTTTCTCGGCAAGATCTCGCCACTTTGGATGTTTCCAAGTTGACGCCACTTTCACATGAAGTTATCAGCAGACAAGCCACAATTAATATAGGTACAATTGGTCACGTAGCTCATGGGAAATCTACAGTTGTAAAAGCTATTTCTGGAGTCCACACTGTCCGTTTCAAAAATGAACTGGAAAGAAATATTACAATCAAACTTGGCTATGCTAATGCTAAGATTTATAAACTTGATGACCCAAGTTGTCCTCGGCCAGAATGTTATAGATCCTGTGGAAGTAGCACACCTGATGAGTTTCCTACAGACATTCCAGGGACCAAAGGGAACTTCAAATTAGTCAGGCATGTTTCCTTTGTTGACTGTCCTGGCCATGATATTCTGATGGCTACTGTGCTGAACGGGGCCGCGGTGATGGATGCCGCTCTTCTGTTGATAGCGGGTAACGAGTCTTGTCCTCAGCCTCAGACATCTGAACACTTGGCTGCTATAGAAATCGTGAAACTGAAGCATATTTTGATTCTACAAAATAAAATTGATTTGGTAAAAGAAAGCTAGGCTAAAGAACAGTATGAACAGATCCTTGTATTTGTTCAAGGTACAGTAGCAGAAGGCGCTCCTATTATCCCAATTTCTGCTCAGCTAAAATACAATATTGAAGTTGTCTGTGAGTACATAGTAAAGAAAATTCCAGTACCCCCAAGAGACTTTACTTCAGAACCCAGACTTATTGTTATTAGATCCTTTGATGTCAACAAACCTGGCTGTGAAGTTGATGACCTTAAGGGGGGTGTAGCTGGTGGTAGTATTCTAAAAGGAGTATTAAAGGTGGGCCAGGAGATAGAAGTCAGACCTGGTATTGTTTCCAAAGACAGTGAAGGAAAACTCATGTGTAAACCTATCTTTTCCAAAATTGTATCGCTTTTCGCAGAGCATAATGATCTTCAGTATGCTGCCCCAGGAGGTCTTATGGGAGTTGGAACAAAAATTGACCCCACTTTGTGCCGGGCTGACAGAATGGTGGGGCAAGTACTTGGCGCGGTTGGAGCTTTACCTGAGATCTTCACAGAATTGGAAATTTCCTATTTCCTGCTTAGAAGGCTTCTAGGTGTTCGCACTGAAGGAGACAAGAAAGCAGCGAAAGTACAAAAGCTGTCTAAGAATGAAGTGCTTATGGTGAATATAGGATCCCTGTCGACAGGAGGAAGAGTTAGTGCAGTCAAGGCTGATTTGGGTAAAATCGTCTTGACTAATCCTGTGTGCACAGAAGTAGGAGAAAAGATTGCACTTAGCCGAAGAGGTGAGAAACACTGGCGTTTAATTGGTTGGGGTCAAATAAGAAGAGCAGTGACAATCAAGCCGACAGTAGATGATGACTGAAGAGTTAACTAACAGATCTGAATGAAGCTGGAATTTCTCTTAACAATCTAGGGGTATATGATGATGACTGAAGACTTAACTAACAGATCTGAATGAAGCTGGGATTTCTCTTAACAATCTAGGGGTATATGATGATGACTGAAGACTTAACTAACAGATCTGAATGAAGCTGGAATTTCTCTTAACAATCTAGGGGTATATGATGATGACTGAAGACTTAACTAACAGATCTGAATGAAGCTGGAATTTCTCTTAACAATCTAGGGGTATATGATGATGACTGAAGAGTTAACTAACAGATCTGAATGAAGCTGGAATTTCTCTTAACAATCTAGGGGTATATTTTCAGAACAGTAGTGGGAAAATAATTTCACAGCTCATTACCTTAGTAGTAGCTGTAAGATTATTCTCATTTTTTGGTGATGAAAATTTAACCTCTAGTACTGAAATAGAGCCTACAATAAATATAGAAATTAGCATCATGTTGGATTGAATCTACATTTTACCAGAAATTAATCATTCCCAAATAATGTCTAATTTATACATCAGTGCAGATTTGAAAGGAAACTGTTTGCTACAACCAGACTTTGCTGTAGTAGACATACCACTGAATCTGTTTGAAATAAAGTCTTTGTTCTTAAAAAAAAAAAAAAAAAAAAAACATGAGCCATATAATGTTACCCCTTGCTCAGAACCCTCAGATGTCTTTCAATGACCTATGAAATCCTGCACAATCTCCCCCTTTCCCCACTCACCAGGACGTCATCTTCTACCACTCTCCTTGGTCACTCTACTCTAGTTCCTTGTTGTTCCTTGAAAAGTCCAGGCAATGGGAGGGGAGTTTGGGGAAGAATGGATACATGTATCAGTATGGCTGAATCCATTTGCTGTCCACCTGAAACTATCACAACATTGTTATTCAGCTATACCCCAATACAAAGTAAAAATTTTTAAGAATAAATAAAATAAAAAGTTAAAAAAAGGTTCAGGCAAACTGATCCTTTGTTCTTGCTTTTCCCTTGCTTGGAAATTTTACCATTAAATATATGCATGGCTCACTACTGTATCCCTTTCATGTCGCTGCTTAAGGTTACCTCAACGAAGCCTCCCATGAAGGTCCTATTTAAAATAGTACCCCAATCTAGCATTCTTTATCTCCTATTTTTCCTTTGTATTTCTTCGCGGTTCTTATTACATCCTGAAATACTATGGCATTACATCAAGTATATACATCTGTTTCTGCCTTATTGACTATGCCAAAGACTGACTGTGTGGATCACAATAAACAGTGGAAAATTCTGAAAGAGATGGGCATACCAGACCACCTGACCT
>NW_011495020.1:5382854-5385660 GCF_000754665.1 Bison bison bison
GACATAGAACAACAGACTGGTTCCAAATAGGAAAAGGAGTACGTCAAGGCTGTATATTGTCACCCTGCTTATTTAACTTATATGCAGAGTACATCATGAGAAACACTGGACTGGAGGAAACACAAGCTGGAATCAAGATTCCCGGGAGAAATATCAATAATCTCAGATATGCAGATGACACCACCCTTATGGCAAAAAGTGAAGAAGAACTAAAGAGCCTCTTGATGAAAGTGAAAGAGGAGAGTGAAAACGTTGGCTTAAAGCTCAACATTCAGAAAACTAAGATTATGGCATCCAGTCCCATCACTTCATGGCAGATAGGTGGGGAAACAGTGGAAACAGTGGCTGACTTTATTTTTCTGGGCTCCAAAATCACTGCAGATGGTGATTGCAGCCATGAAATTAAAAGACGTTTACTCCTTGGAAGGAAAGTTATGACCAACCTAGATAGCATACTGAGAAGCAGAGACATTACTTTGCCAACAAAGGTCCCTCTAGTCAAGGCTATGGTTTTTCCAGTGGTCATGTATGCATGTGAGAGTTGGACTAAGAAGAAAGCTGAGCACCGAAGAATTGATGCCTTTGAATTGTGATGTTGGAGAAGACTTCTTTAGGGTTCCTTCGACTGCAAGGAGATCCAACCAGTCCATCCTAAAGGAGACCAGTCCTGGGTGTTCATTGGAAGGACTGATGTTGAGGCTGAAACTCCAATACTTTGGCCACCTGATGCTGATGAAGAGCTGACTCATTTGAAAAGACCCTGATGCTAGGAAAGATTGAAGGCAGGAGGAGAAGGGGACAACAAAAGATGAGATGGTTGGATGGCATCATCAACTTGATGGACATGAGTTTGGGTGGACTCTGGGAGTTGGTGATGGACAGGGAGGACTGGTGTGCTACGGTTCATGGGGTCTCAAAGAGTCTGACACAACTGAGCAACTGAACTGAACTGAACTGATATACACATTATTTGCTGATTTGTCTACTTGTTCTTTCCTTTTCTCCAGAATGAAATTTTATGAAGACAAGGGCTTATGTCTTGTTTGCTGATATATTTCCAGTTCCTAGTAACATATCAACTCACTTATTATCTTCTATGTAGTATTATATGTACTTTACATGTTACATTCGGTTCAGTTCATTCACTCAGTCGTGTCCTACTCTTTGTGACTCCGTGGACTGCAGCACACCAGGCTTCCCTCTCCATCACGAACTCCCGGAGTTTACTTAAACTCATGTCCATTGAGTCAGTGATGCCATCCAACTATCTTATCCTCTGTCATCCTCTTCTCCTCCTACCTTCAATCTTTCCCAACATCAGGGTCTTTTCAAATGAGTCAGCTCTTTACGTCAGGTACCCGAAGTATTGGAGTTTCAGCTTCAGCATTAGTCCTTCCAATGAACACTCAGGACTGATCTCCATTAGAATGGACTGGTTGGATCTCCTTGCAGTCCAAGGCACTCAAGAATCTTCTCCAACACCACAGTTCAAAAGCATCAATTCTTTGGTGCTCAGCTTTCTTTATCATCCAATTCTAACATCCATACAAGACTAGTGGAAAACCCATAGCCTTGACAAGATGGATCTTTGTTGGCAAAGTAATGTCTCTGCTTTTTAATATGCTTTCTAGGTTGGTCATAACTATCCTTCCAAGGAGTAAGTGTCTTTTAATTTCATGGCTGCAGTCACCATCTGCAGTGATTTTGGAGCCCCCCAAAAATAAAGTCAGCCACTGTTTCTACTGTTTTCCCATCTATTTGCTATCAAGTGATGGGACCGGATGGAGAAGGTAATGGCATCCCGCTCCAGTACTCTTGCCTAGAAAATCCCATGGATGGAGGAGCCTGGTAGGCTGCAGTCTATGGGGTCGTGAAGAGTTGGACACGACTGAGTGACTTCAATTTCACTTTTCACTTTCATGCATTGGAGAGGGAAATGGCAACCCACTCCAGTGTTCTTGCCTGGAGAATCCCAGGGATGAGGGGGCTGGTGGGCTGCAGTCTCTGGGGTCACACAGAGTCAGACACGACTGAAGCTACTGAGCACAGTAGCAGCAGCAGATGGGACCAGATGACATGATCTTAGTTTTCTGAATGTAGAGCTTTAAGCCAACTTTCTTCTCTCTCCTCTTTCACTTTCATCAAGAGGCTCTTTAGTTCTTCATTTTCTGGCATAAGGGTGGTGTCATCTGCATCAGTTCAGTTCAGTTGCTCAGTCGTGTCCAACTCTTTGGGACCCCATGAACTGCAGCATGCCAGGCCTCCCTGTCCATCACCAAGTCCACCAAAACCTATGTCCTTTGAGTCGGTGATGCCATCCAACCATCTCATCCTCTGTTGTCCCCTTCTCCTTCTGCTGTCAATCTTTCCCAGCATCAGGGTCTTTTCAAAGGAGTCAGCTCTTCGCATCAGGTGGCCAAAGTATTGGAGTTTCAGCTTCAACATTAGTCCTTCCAATGAACACCCAGGACTGAGCTCCTTTAGAATGAACTGATTGGATCACCTTGTAGTCCAAGGGACTCTCAAGAGTCTTCTCCAACACCACAGTTCAAAAGCATCAAGTCTTCGGTGCTCAGCTTTCTTTATTGTTCAACTCTTACATCTGCACAGACCACTGGAAAAACCATAGACTTGACTAGACGGACCTTGTTGACAAAGTGATGTCTCTGCTTTTTAATATGCTGTCTAATTTGGTCATAACTTTCCTTCCAAGGAGTAAACGTCTTTTAATTTCATGGCTGCAATCACCATCTGCAGTGATTTTGGAGCCCCCCAAAATAAAGTCAGCCACTGTTTCCACTGTTTG
>NW_011495020.1:5385856-5426600 GCF_000754665.1 Bison bison bison
GGATCCACACAGTCAAAGGCGTTGGCATAGTCAATAAAGCAAAAATAGATGTTTTTCTGGAATTCTCTTGCTTTTTTGATGATTCAACAGATGTTGGCAATTTGATCTCTGGTTCCTCTGCCTTTGCTAAAACCAGCTTGAACATCTGGGAGTTCATGGTTCACATATTGTTGAAGCCTGGCTTGGAGAATTTTGAGCATTACTTTACTAGCATGTGAGGTAAGTGCAAGAGAACTCACTGGTCATAACAAACACCCTCTTCCAACAACACAAGAGAAGACTCTACACATAGACATCACCAGATGGCCAACACTGAAATCAGATTGATTAAATTCTTTGCAGCCAAAGGTTTAGAAGCTCTCTACAGTCAGCAAAAAACAAGACCGGAAGCTGACTGTGGCTCAGATCATGAACTCCTTATTGCCAAATTCAGACTTAAATTGAAGAAAGCAGGGAAAACCACTCGTCCATTCAGGTATGACCTAAATCAAAGCCCTTATGATTATACAGTAGAAGTGAGAAATAGATTTAAGGAACTATATCTGATAGAGTGCCTGATGAACTATGGATGGAGGTTCGTGACATGGTACAGGAGACAGGGATCAAGACCATCCCCATGGAAAAGAAATGCAAAAAAGCAAAATGGCTGTCTGGGGAGGCCTTACAAATAGCTGTGAAAAGAGGAGAAGTGAAAAGCCAAGGAGGTAAGGAAAGATATACCCATTTGAATGCAGAGTTCCAAAGAATAGCAAGGAGAGATAAGAAAGCCTTCCTCAGCAACCAATGCAAAGAAATAGAGGAAGACAGTAGAATGGGAAAGCCTAGAAATCCCTTCAAGAAAATTAGAGATACCAAGGGAACATTTCATGCAAAATGGGCTCAATAAAGGACAGACATGGTATGGACCTAACAGAAGCAGAAGATACTAAGAGGAGGTGGCAAGAATACACAGAAGAACTGTACAAAAAAGATCTTCACAACCCAGTTAATCATGATGGTGTGATCACTCACCTAAAGCCCGATATCCTGGAATGTGAAGTCAAGTGGTCCTTAGGAAGCATCACTGCCAACAAAGCTAGTGAAGTGATGCAATTACAGTTGAGCTATTCCAAATCCTGAAAGATGATGCTGTGAAAGTGCTGCACTCAATATGCCAGCAAATTTGGAAAACTCAGCAGTGGCCACAGGACTGGAAAAGGTTGGTTTTCATTCCAATCCCAAAGAAAGGGAATGCCAAAGAATGCTCAAACTACTGCACAATTGCACTCATCTCACTTTACATGTAATAACTACTAATAACTAATGAGGTATGAATCTTTATTATCCTTAAAGATTAGAAAATGAAGACAAAGATTAATTATTTAGCCCATGGACACATAGTAATTTTCAATGAATGTCTCTTCATATTACTATAGTCCTCTGCATAAAGTAGACTTGGGAAGCAGCATAAGATAGTGGAAAGTACACTGTTGTGGGGGTAATGCAGACCTGGGCTCCAGTCAGTCTTTATTAGCTTAATGACAACAGGCAAATAACTCTTCTGAGCTTTAGTTTGCTATCTGTAAGTTTAAGATAATAATCACCATCTTTTGGGACTGTCCTACAATTTTCTGAGATATATTTCATGTAAAGCTCTTGCACTTTACTTGGCACATAATAAATGGTAGCTATTATTTACATACAGGTTGTTCAGAAAACTAAATTGGGTAGCTTTATGTTCTCAAAAGACAAAAAATAGTTCCTCAGGCCCTGAGGTCCTGCTTCCCTTTCATAGGCCGAAGGCCATGTATATTAATATGGTCATGTAGGATGCAATCTTGTATTTGGATAGCATGAAATAAACTTTTCATTGTTAATGAGTTCCAAGGGAAAAGTTTATTATAAATGACCAAGAGTAGCAAATATTTTTTACAAGTTTATTATTATTTTTTAAGTATTTATTTATTTGGCGGCACCCAGTCTTAGTTATAGCATGCAGGAACTTCGACCTCTGTTATAGCATGCAGGTTCTAGTTCCCCACCAGGGATGGAACGTGGGCCCTCTGCATCAGGAGCAGAGTCTTGGCTACTGTACTACTAGGGAAGTCTCTGAGAAAAGTGAATATTGATATTTGAACAATATAGGCAAAATTACCTAATAATGTTGGCAGAAACTTGTTTCCTCAGAGAAATCACTCTCAATATCTGCACCAATAAAGCAGACGTATGAAGCTTGTGGAGACTTGATTTCAGAGCCCTCAGAGTAACCTGCACTCATTTCGACCATTTTGGTGGGAGAGGAAAGTGAAAGTGAGGTCACTCAGTCGTGTCTGACTCTGTGACCCCATGGACTGTAGCCTACCAGGCTTCTCTGTCCATGGGATTTTCCAGGCAAGAATACTGGAGTGGGTTGCCATTTCCTCCTCCAGGGGATTGTCCCAACTCAGGGATCAAACCTGGGTCTCCACATTGCAGGCATATGCTTTACCATCTGAGCCACCAGGGAAGCTGGCTTTGGGTGGGAGAAGGGGAGTCCCTTTTTCTCAGATTGAAAACCCTGAGGAAGAAGGAAAGACATGTCCTAGCTAAACCCAGGACTCTGCCTGGTGAAGTTCAAATGGGTGGGCTTTGTGGACTTTGGTGGAAAACTCCATAGGTCTCACAGAAGCAGATTGAGGGATAATACACTTTTGCAGTCCTCACTGACCCTTAATTTGAGTTATTGACTTTGGGTATTAGGTTAAGGAGTCTTTATACATTTGAAGAAATCATATGGGTTTATGTAATCTCATTTTTTTCTTATTCCTAATTTTGGGGACTTTTTATTACATCAGCTACTTTGATATTTCTCTTTTCTATTTCTTAGCTTTGTTTTCTTATAGCTCATTATGCACATTACCTGTCTAATGAAGGAAGAACAATTTTTCAGAGATGTCAGACCATTGGTATTGACACGAAGAACACCAAGAAAATTATTTTGGGGCAATGAGGATTATAGTGCTCCAGTTTCCAGATTCTTTCTTTATAAATGGCCTCAACAATGACAGCATGAGAGAAGAGCATCTGCTGTAATACACAAAAAGCAGTCAGTGCTTTTTTTTTTTTTTTTAATTAGAAACAGATGTAAATATCCCCACAGGATACTTTCCATTTCTTTACAGCCTTGTAGAAGGAAGTCAGGTAGACAATGAGGATGGTAAGTATCTATATTGCTATTCATTAAATAAATACTAAAAATAGGTATTAACCAGATATAGATGCACATTTGAACAAGATAGAAAAATAATAAAAAAGACATACAAATACCATAAGGAAGGCAGAAGCTGACTTGCAGAATCACATTGTATCGTCAAGCCTTTTCTATGCAGTTGCCTTATTCAGTGTATGTATTATAGGGTGATATTATAATAAAAGGCACAGGGCTAAGCTCCCTATTTGTATTTGCAGAGATTCTCTCAGAAGTGCAGAGATATCTCTTACCTAATTTGGAATCTCTTCTGGAAATTGACCACTTTTATGGACAAAAATACACCACATGTTTTGGCTTGAAGTAGAGGTTAATGATTCTCAGGGTGACTTCGTTAATACACTCAGGTCAGGTCCTGGACACAATATTTTTCTCCTCTTTGCTCTTGAGGAATTTAGGAGCAATGCTGTTGGCAAGCCTAGACATGAACCCTACAAGTGTAAGCAAATCAAGATAAATACTAAATAGCTTGACTGTGTTTGTTTTTATGGAAAATCAATGTTTATACACCAGTCAGTAAGTAACTTTCTGATAAGTGGCATTTAGACTGTACAAAGATAAGGTTTTGTTGGTATTATTGTTACTTAGTGACGAGCAGTATAGATAAGTAATTTGTACCACTGATGAAGGCCCTTGAGGGTCAAGGGCTTTCTAGGAGAGTCCCCAAGACTGTTTTCCCCCCTAGAATTGTGCATTAACTCTGGTACTTCTGCAATAAGCCTGTTACCTGTTTTTCCCTAGAATCTTCAGACAAAATATTAAAACTTGCAAAACTGAAACTCGTTCAACAATAAATCCTCATTTCCCCTCTCCCAGTCCCTGACAATTACCACACTACTTGCAGTGAAGTTTCTTTAAGTAGGATTGTAGGGGTAGAGAATGAGATGATTAAAAGATATTACATAAGATTTTCAAAAATTGTTTTTAAGCATCCCTATAGTATCTGGGAAATAATGAATTTATAACTTCTTGGCTCAAATTTCCCCAAGAAGAGACAAATGGTTGCTCTTGGCTCATAAATAAGCTTTTCTCAGAGGTTGTGGAAAAATATTAGTCTGTGTTCCAACAGTTCTCCTTTGTCAGTACTGGGCTCTGCTTATCCCCAGGTTGAAAGCTTGCAAGCTTCTCCCACAACCAGACTTCATGGTCAACGAGTCAGTGGGCTTATGGATCATAGACACATTTGCTACTTGCTTAAAAGTTCTCTTTGTTACAAAAAAAATCTAGTCTACTAAACATCTCATTTTATATTTATAAGACATCTATTAGGGCAAGTACTATACTATGTGCTACAAGGAACTGAAAGATGAAAGTTTTTTTTCATATATATATATGTGTGTGTGTGTGTGTGTATAAATATCTTTAGATTTTCCCCATTGTAGTTTATTACAAGATTTTGAGTATAGTCCCCTGTGCTATACAGTAAATCCTTGTTGCTAATCTATTTTATGTACAGTAGTTTGTTTCTGTTAATCCCATACTTCTGATTTATTCCTCCCCTTCTCCCTTTTCCCTTTGGAAACCATACATTTTTTCTATGTCTGAATTTGTTTCTGTTTTGTACATAGATTCGTTTGTATTATTTTTTAGATTCCACATACAAGTGATGTAGTATTTGTCTTTCTTTTTCTAATTTACTTAGTATAGTATTCTCTAGGTCCATCTATGTTGCTGCAAATGGCAATATTTCATTCTCTTTTATGGTTGAAAATATCCAATTGAGGACCTTGGAATGAAAGCTGGTGACTGTGGACATATCCCCTCTGTGGGGCTGTCAATTCCTTGCTTATGCAATACCTGGATATGAATTGTAAAGAAGCATGCCTTTTTTAAAGTTAAAAAAAAGTTGGTAGTATATTATTACACAACCTGAATAACTCCCCCTAAGGGAGATTTCCACAGCCCAGGCAGACAGCCAACTCCCAACTCCATCTAGGTAAGGAGACAAAGTCAGAGGGCTCAGACTTCTGAGAGTAGCAGGGGAGCAAGAAAAGCAACATGAGGAGTTTGTTGTTAACAGACTGAGTTGTTGGTCTCTGTCATTCCCTTGTGTTCCCATTATACATTCTCATCCTTGATAAGACCTCACACTGCATGGAATCTACTTCCCTGCACTTTGCCTTTGGACTTGGCGTAGTGACTTCCTTTGACCAGTGGGTTGTTAGTGAACATGATGTGGGCAGATGTTTGAAATATGCTTGCACAGTTGGATTTGCCCTTTGTGTTCCTGTATTTGACCATAAGAATGATGAATTTGAGTAGTAACTGGTTAAAGGTGGAAGAGAGATGTGGAGCAAACCTGAATTCAATCTGAAGCTTGGAGCCTAGCCCAGCTCAGCCTAGATCAATCATATTCCAGCAAACCTAAAGATGCCTGAGCAAGAGCTAAAAGCTTGTTGTTAATAAGCCACTCAGAGTTGTTTGTTACATGGCATTTTGTGAAAATAGGCAGCTGATACAAAGACATGCTCAGACTGTAGTCAAGTGAGAGAGCGGACAATTGTTAGAGTGTATGCTAGTTCATTGGTACTCTCCATGAGTGCAGACAGGAGTTCATGAAGGAGGGAGCTCTCTCAGTCATTCCACAACTGAGTGGCCTCAAATTATGGATTTCACTTGTAAAGCATCATCTCAATTAGGTTTTTCAAGGTTTATCTTTTAGATATGATCCTCTTGTGTAGTATACAACCTGTATGCCTGGATGCATGATTCTGCTAGTACTGGCAACTGCTGCTAAGTCACTTCAGTCGTATCCAACTCTGTGCGACTCCATAGATGGCAGCCCACCAGGCTTCCGATCCCTGGGATTCTCCAGGCAAGAACCCTGGAGTGGGTTGCCATTTCTTTCTCCAATGCATGAAAGTGAAAAATGAAAGTGAAGTTGCTCAGTCGTGTCCGACCCTTAGCATGGACTGGAGCCTACCAGGCTCCTCCATCCATGGGATTTTCCAGGCAACAGTACTGGAGTGGGGTGCCATTGCCTTCTCCTAATATTGGCAACTAGGTGCTAGGAATTTCATACTGCAGTAGCTTAGGTAAAGAGGAATAAAGAAAAAATATAAGACAGAGACTAGAGAATTAAAGACATTTGGCTTGAAGATGAATTAAACTTTAAAAGAATAGGGGGGAAAAAAAGAAGGCAAAGGCAGAGAGAGAAGAAACATAACATAATGGTTCAGTTCAGTTCAGTCACTCAGTCGTGTCCGACTCTTTATGACCCCATGAACTGCAGCACGCCAGGCCTCCCTGTCCATCACTAACTCCCGGAGTTCACTCAGACTCACATCCCTCGAGTCAGTGATGCCATCCAGCCATCTCATCCTCTGTTGTCCCCTTTTCCTCCTGCCCCCAATCCCTCCCAGCATCAGAGTCTTTTCCAATGAGTCAACTCTTCGCATGAGGTGGCCAAAGTACTGGAGTTTCAGCTTTAGCATCATTCCTTCCAAAGAACACCCAGGGCTGATCTCCTTTAGAATGGACTGGTTGGATCTCCTTGCAGTCCAAGGGACTCTCAAGAGTCTTCTCCAACACCACAGTTCAAAAGCATCAATTCTTCAGTGCTCAGCCTTCTTCACAGTTCAACTCTCACATCCATACACGGACACTGGAAAAACCATAGCCTTAACTAGAAGGACCTTTGTTGGCAAAGTAATGTCTCTGCTTTTCAATATGCTATCTAGGTTGGTCATAACTTTCCTTCCAAGGAGTAACCGTCTTTTAATTTCATGGCTGCAGTCACCATCTGCAGTGATTTTGGAGCCCCCCAAAATAAAGTCTGGCACTGTTTCCACTGTTTCCCCATCTATTTCCCATGAAGGGATGGGACCAGATGCCATGATCTTCGTTTTCTGAATGTTGAGCTTTAAGCCAACTTTTCACTCTCCTCTTTTACTTTCATCAAGAGGCTTTTTCGCTCCTCTTCACTTTCTGCCATAAGGGTGGTGTCATCTGCATATCTGAGGTTATTGATATTTCTCCCAGCAATCTTGATTCCAGCTTGTGCTTCTTCCAGCCCTGCGTTTCTCATGATGTACTCTGCATAGAAGTTAAATAAGCACAACCATGGCCAATTATCAAAACTGAAGGCATGTACTTTAGTATAATATCACTAACTAAATTACAGATTTGATTTAGATTTCTTCAATTTTCCCACCAATAACCTTTTTCTGTTGTAGTTTCCAATCCAGGACCCCACACTGCATTTAGGTGTATTCCAGTCAGCTCCTCAGTGTTACGGGTTGAATTGTGCCCCAGACTCCCCCCACCTGCTTCCACCTTCTCCAATTCATGTGTTGAAGTTCCAACCCCCGATATCTCAGAAAGTGACTTACTTGGAGATAAACTCTTCATAAGTGAAGTCACTCAGTCGTGTCCAACTCTTTGCGACCCCATGGACTGTAGCCTACCGGGGTCCTCTGTCCATGGGATTTTCCAGGCAAGAATACTGCAGTGGATTGCCATTCCCTTCTCCAGGGGATCTTCCCAACCCAGGGATCAAACCCAGGTCTCTAGCATTGCAGGCAGACGCTTTACCATCTGAGCCACCAGGGAAGCCCAAACTCTTCATAGAGGTAATCAAATTAAAATGAGATCATTAATGTGGGCTCTAACCTGGTATGACTGTTATCCTCATAAAAAGAGGAAATTTGGATGGAGTTACTTGCAAAGAGGGACGATTATGTGAAGACACCAGAAGAAGACAGCTATCTACAAGCCAAAGAGAGGTGCCTGGGATAGATCCTTTCCTCACAGCTCTCCAGATAATTGAAAAAGTTAATTAAGGCAAGCAATTGTATAAAACGGGGTCTCAAAAGAGTCAGACACAAATGAGCAGCAACTAACACTTTCACTTTCATACATACCTTAAATTTTTTCCCTTTGTTTTCCTTCCCTTTACCTAACTCAGGAAGCTGATCTTATTTTATAAACTTTTCATTTTTATTTACTTTATTGTAATTATTTTTTCTTTTTACCTTTGACCCCCTTCACGCATTTCTCCTACTACCAGCCACTCTACACCACTGGCAACCATCAGTCTGTTATCTGTATCTTCTTTCTTCCTCTTTTAAGATTCTGCATATAAGAGAGATCATCTGTTATCTGTCTTTCTGTGTCTGATTTATTTCAGTTAGAATAATGCCCTTGAGAACCATCCATGTTGTAGCAAATGGCAAGATTTCATCTCTTTTTTTTACGTGAATAATAGTCCACTTTGTGTGTGTGTGTGTGTGTGTGTGTGTGTGTGTGTGTGTGTGCCTGTATGTCACATTTTCTTTATCCATTCATTTATTGATAGTTGTTTTCATATCTTGACTATTGTAAATAATGCTGCAGTGAACATGGGGGTATATATATCTTTTTGTGATCGTGTTTTCATTTTCTGGGTATTTAAATGTCCAGAAGTGAAATTGCTGGATCATATGTTGGTTATATTTTTACCTTTTTGAGAAACTTCCATAATGTTTGCACCAATTTACATTCCCACCAACAGTGCATGAGGGTTACCTTTTCTTCATATCCTCCTCAACACTTGCTATTTCTTGTCTTTTTGGTAGTCATCCTAACTGGTGGGAAGTGACATCTCAATGTGGTTTTGATTTATGTAGTTTATCATTTTTTCTTTTTTTTTTTTTTTCTGAATTTGACTGATAGCTAGGAGTTTTCCCTACTCTTAGTTTATAAAAAAAATTCACCCATGTTTTCTTCTAGTAGACTTAAAGTAGCTCTTTTTTCTAACAGTTTTATTGATGTGTAATTCACACACCATACAACTCACCCATTTAAAGTATATAATTGGATTTTTTTAGCATATTACATTGTTATTTTTTTAAACTAGAGTATATTTATAACATTAACTTAGCCATTTTAACCATTTAAAAATATATAATTCAGCAACATTAACTACATTTACAATGTTGTGTAATCCTTACCACCATATATCTCCAAAACTTTTTCATCATCACAAAAAGAAACGCTGTAACTATTCAGTAGTAACATCCCATTCCTTCTTTCTCCCAGCCCCTGGCAATCTCTAATCTAATTTCTTTCTCTAATCTTGCCTATTCTAGGTATTTTATATAAGTAGAATCATGTAATATTTGTCATTTTGTGACTGGCTTATTTCACTTCACATATTTTCAGTATTAATCCATGTTGTATGGCTAAATAATATTCCATGGTATGAATATACCACATTTTGTTTATCCATTCATTTGTTGACGGATACTTGGGTTGTTTTCATCTTTTGGCTACTGTGAATAATGCTGCAATGAACATTGGTGTAGAGACATCTATTCAAATCCCTGCTTTCAATTCCTCTGGGTATATACCTAGGAAAATACGAGAAAAATTGCTGGGTTGTTTAGTAATTATGTGTTTTGCTTTTTGAGGAAAAGGCAAATTGTTTTCCACCATGGCTATAGCATTTTACGTTCCCACAAGCAATGTAAGAGAATTTCAATTTCTCCACACCTTTCCCAACACTTCTTGTTTTCTGTATTTTTTTTTAAATAGGTATTCTAGTAGTGGTGAAGTGGTATCTCATTTTGGTTTTTATTTACATTTCTCTAATGAATAATAATGCTGAGTTTTTTTTTCTTGTGCTTATTTTACCTCTTTGCAGAAATATCTATTCACATTTCCTGTCTATTTTTAAATTGGGTTATTTGTCTTTGTTACTGAGTTGTAGGAGTTCTTTGTATTAGATCCTTATCAGATATATAACTTGTAAATAATTTCTTTCATTCTGTAGGTTTGTTTTTCACACTCTTAATAATGTTCTTTAATGCAAAAGGAAATCTGTTGAAGTCCAATTTATCTGTTTTCTTTTGTTGTTCATTTTGACGTCATAAAATCCATTGCCAAATCCAAGGTTCTAAAGTTTTACTCCTATGTTTTCTTCTAGAAGTTTTATGCTCTCATGTTTTACAGTCAAATCTTTAATCCATTTTAAGGATGTTTAAAGTGTAAGATAGGAGTTTAGTTTCTTTCTTTTGCATGTAGATAACCAGTTTTGTCCCAGCACCATTTGTTGAAGAGATTTGTTTTTTGCTCCTTTGAATGAACTTGATACCCTAGTCAAAATTCAGTTGACCATGGAGGTAAAAGTTTTTCTGAACTCTCAGTTCTATTCCATTGGTCTATATATCTGTCCTTATGCCAGTACTATATTGCTTTGATCATTGTACCTTTGTAGCAAGTTTTGAAACTGGGAGAGGTAAGTCCTTTAACTTTGTGCTTCTTTTTCAAGATTGTTTGGATATGTTGGGCCCCTTGTAACTCCATATGAATTTGAGGATTGACTTTTCCATTTCTGCAAAAATAATCATTGAAATTTTGATAGGGATTATAGTGATCTGCAGGTTGCTTTGGGTAGTATTGACATCTTGACAATATTAAATCTTCCTATCCACTAACATGGAATGCATTTCTACTTATTTTGGTCTTTCAAGATACTTCTTGATACCCCTTCGTAGAATACTAATTTAGGCAACACCATCTAACTCCTTCCAAAGTTACCAAAGAACACATAGGCAAGAGTCCCAAATATTGAATGACTGCATTAAAGCACATTTCAAGACAATTCACAAAGCATCACTTTATTTTCATATAAATAATAGTCACCGATAAAGGGAAAAAACAAAATTATGACTATCAATATTTACTTAGGGAACCATTTTCATAGAACACTGATGAAGGAACATAGTATATGTATTCAGAGTGGCAGAGGACACAGGGACAAGCACACTAAATTGAAGGCATAGAAGCATATTCTCATAAGGACCAAGCAATCCTTGTTGTTGGAGGACCAAATGGAATCATCATTAATGTAAGTAGAATCAAAGTTCACGATCTGTAAGTCCTTCTTGAGATATGCATGATTCAGCTTGTTTACAGTCCGAGCAAAGGCATATTTCGAAGCACAACTATATGCTTCCAAACTGTACACTTTCTTGAAGTGCAGATCAAAGAATGGATTGTCCTAGAAGAAAAAGAGAGGCAAGATTTTGTTTGTAGCTAAGAAAGTAGCTCGATTTCCTTGATTCTCTCATATTCTTTTGTATGCTTATTGATTGTAAGATATCAAACATATTTCAAAAAGTCTAGAAATGAGCTTTCCAAAGCTACCTGGTTCAAACATATTGCTTCTAAAAAGAATAATAATAAGAAAGATCATTTTGAAGCATCTTTGATTTTTCAATATGCAAATAAAACATATGTTAGAATGTGTAGTTATCAAATCTTTCCAGGGTAGTAAATTGGAGAGGATGGAGGGGCTGGAGAAGAATAAACCCACTTAGCAGACTTCCACAGGGGAGAAAAGGAGAAATCTTTTCTCAACTAGCAATTTGGTCCTTTTTGCTATTTCAGTGGTAGAAGGGGGAAATACAGAATTAGCATTTGGCATACATGCACGCATACTTGCTAAGTCTCTAACTTTCCAGGTGGTGCTAGTGGTAAAGAGCCCGCCTGTGAAAGCAGGAGATGCAAGAGACGCGGTTCGATCCCTGGGTCAGGAAGATCCTCTGGAGCAGGAAATGGCAACCCACTCCAGTATTCTTGCCTGGAGAATCCCATGGACAGAGGAGCCTGGCAGGCTACAGTCCATAGGGTTGCACAGAGTCAGAAACAACTGGAGCGACTTAGCAGGCAGGCAGCAGGTAGGCAAGGTCACCAACTTGCTGGCTTTGAAGTTAATAGCTAGGAATTACTTTTAAAGTTAATGACAAGGTTCATTAAATCATTTGACTGAAACTGACAATTTGACACTGACTCATTGGATTGAGTTAGGCTCTGTACTTCTAGTGGAGATGTTTTGGGAAAAAGTAGGCATCAAATCTGATCTAGGTCTACATGGTAAAATACTAATAACTGCTACTGTTACTAATAGTAGTAACAACAATACCTTGCATTTATGAAGTGCTTTTTCAATTTACAAAATGCTTTCAAATTCACTATCTGCCTAACTTCTAACTCTCCTTGAGGGCAGAGGTTTTAAATCATTTATCTTTTGTGTTCCTGGTGCTTATCCATGGCAACAATGAATTTCTCAACAAACACGTGTTGAACTGAGCTGAAAGTGAAGTGAAAGTGAAGTTCTCTCAGTCGTGTTTGACTCTTTGGGACCCCATGGACTATACATTCTATGGAATTCTCCAGGCCAGAATACTGGATTGGGTAGCTGTTCCCTTCTCCAGGGTATCTTCCCAACCTGGGGATTGAACCCAGGTCTTGCACATAGCAGGCAAATTCTTTACTAATTGAACACAAGGGAAAAAGTGAAGTGGAGGTAAACATTGTCCTAAATGATAAGGAAGCAGAGACAAAACCAAACAACAGTATTAATAATGTGTTACTGTATAGTGTGTAAAGTTTATAAACAACTTATATATTGCAATTTTTTTTTTTTTAAATAGGAAAATTCTTGCAGCAGGCAGGAAAAAGAACAAGGGTTTTAAAGTTAGACCACTGTTTTGACACTGATATAACCATGGGCAAGATCCTTATCAGATTGGGCCTTCACTTTTAGATAGGATTGCTATGAAGTGTACATGAGGTTAATCATATAAACTGTGACACTAGGATGGAGCTTAATGAGCTTAATGAATGATAGTTCCTTTTCCCAGATCTGCCACCAGAGATTATGATACTGGTGGTAATACCACCTTGCTTTGCACTATTACAATTTTTTAAAAACAAAGCAATATTTAAAGAATGTACAAGAGTGATGTGATTTTAAGCGCATTTCCCCAACTCATATCTTGCAAAATGTTTCCTAACTGTCATAATTGCCAGTTGAAAGACACTTGTGCAGAGAATCTCAACAAAAGGAAATCACACCCATTCCATCACCAGATACTAATCACACTTCTTATGTAGGTTTCCTCACAGAACCATTTGCTCCTTGTCATGTAGAAAATATGCTTTATGTTTTTGAAATACTTGGCGAGGATTACGTTTTTCCATTAGCCTAATAATGGGGCTTTCCTGCTAGCTCAGACGGTAAAGCGTCTGCCTACAATGCAGGAGACCTGGGTTCGATCCCTGGGTTGGAAAGATCCCCTGGAGAAGGAAATGGCAACCCACTCCAGTATTCTTGCCTGCAAAATCCCATGAACTGAGGAGCCTGGTAGGCTACAGTCCATGGGGTCGCAGAGAGTTGGACACGACTAAGCGACTTCACTTCAAGCAGGCATGAACACAGAATACACATCTGTCCATCCCTCCCTCTCCTTCCCTGCTTCCTTCCTTCCTCTCTGCCTCTTCCCCTTTCTCTCTCTTTCTTTCTTTTGATAGAGCTAAAAGGGAATCTCATAGTTCATCCTGTAATCTCTTGTTTATAATAGATTATAATATCAGATCAGATCAGTCGCTCAGTCCTGTCCGACTCTTTGCGACCCCATGAATCGCAGCACGCTAGGCCTCCCTGTCCATCACCAACTCCCGGAGTTCACTCAGACTCATGTTCATCGAGTCAGTGATGCCATCCAGCCATCTCATCCTCTGTCGTCCCCTTCTCCTCTTGCCCCCAATCCCTCCCAGCATCAGAGTCTTTTCCAATGAGTCAACTCTTCGCATGAGGTGGCCAAAGTACTGGAGTTTCAGCTTTAGCATCATTCCTTCCAAAGAAATCCCAGGGCTGATCTCCTTCAGAATGGACTGGTTGGATCTCCTTGCAGTCCAAGGGACTCTCAAGAGTCTTCTCCAACACCACAGTTCAAAAGCATCAATTCTTCTTGTGAATGATAGTTTCCAGAGGGTTATAGCCCAGGTCACACATGTAGCTATCGGCAGAGCCAAGATGAGAACCAAGCTCTCAATCAGCCCAGCCCCATTTCTTGCTACATCATCCTCTCTCCTGTTGCACCACAACAGGCTCCAAGTTCCCCATCATTTTGATTTCTGCAATATAAATTGACTTCAGTTTCAATTCCATTCCATTTTAAAGTTGACAACTTTCTGGCTTGAACTAGCTCTCTTTAAAACTGTATCATTGCTATTGAGAAAAATATAATAAATGCTGACTCCTGAGGATTCAATTACAAGAGGGAAGAGAAGTGGAAATTCCCAGAACAATTGAGATATTTTTACTTCATCCACAGGAAAGAAATATTTAAAAGAACTACACTTTGGATATTACAGGTTTTCTTCTGACAGTTTAATATTTAGGTCCTGAAGAGATGAGAAAGTTAAAAATGTTCAACTTCTCTTTTGTATCTATCTAGTTCACTATGAAAGATAATGATCTTCAAATGTGAAAGGGAAGAATCAACAACATAGGGATGAAATTAAATGCCAGAAAGGTGAGGATAAAATAGAGCAGAGTTAGCTGCTTCCAGTGTATCTGAGTTGACAGGCTTGATTAATACATTCCTGGGCACTGACCAAGCTCATAGAAAATAGTTATGACATCAGTAAATATTTGAGCACTTATAACAAAAGAAGAAAATGGTAAAAAAAAAAAAAAAAGAAATGGGAATGGTTAATTCCTAAAACTACATATTAATGAAATTGACATTGATTTCTGATAAAATTCAATGCAACACAGAACTTTTGGCAAATATATAAAAGTAGAAAGAAGATAATAATTTAAAAATTATAATAATCTTTTCACACAAAGATAATTATTGCTAAAGTACTGGTTAGTTTCAAATATGCATATACACACATCTATATATTTTTGTGTTAAAATTTGAGGTTCAGCTTTGAAGTTTTTGATACTATGATAGATTAAATATGTAAAACAAGATAATACTATAGAAGAGTTTTGTATCAGGTGACTTTTACAAAACGTATTAAATGATGAACAATTGTGTTCTGAGGTATTCTTTTGGAAACATGATTTTTAATGGCCATGTAATGTTCCAGCATATTGACATGCCAAGAATATTTATTTCCTAAAGTGTTGAATGTTTAGGTAGAATGTCTTGCCAGAAAAAAATGCTATGTGATTACTTAGGAAAGAAAGTAATGAAATTCAGCATACTTTCACCAAGAAGTCCTGTCAAATATACCAAATTTTAAAAACAGGATTCCTGAAAGATAACAGCAGATAACATGTATTGATTTCAGTAAAGATCTTAAGGGTAAAATTTCGATATTCAGACTAGATAAGTGAGGCAGAATTAAGTGCTTGTGTCCATCTAACTTACCACTTACCATCAGAGCCTAGCAAGACCTAATATACCATAAATTCTCAGTGAATGAACAAATATAAAAATTTGTATAAATGGTAAACAACAAGTCCAAAGAAGATGAATTAATAGATTTGGAGGTAAAATCTACCTCCATCACTAAAGCAGTTATTTGACCTTGGGCAAGTCAGTTAATCTCTTTATGTCTCATGTTCCTCATCTGGAAATCAGGAGTAATGCTAGAATCTAGTTCATGGGTTGTGACAATTATATGAAATTATGTCTAGAAAGAGCTTTTTTGGTCCCTGTCATCTGATAACCGTTTACTAAGTGTGAGATGGTAGTATGTAGCAGTACTACCAGTAATGGTAATAATAGTAGTAGTCATGATAACCCATCAGTTACCCAAAGGTATTCTTAGGTGTGCCTGCTTCATCATTTTTATTACTGACTTGAATGAAGTGCTAAATGTTGTTCAAATTAAACCTGCACCATACTACAGTGAATGTTAACGAATCAAAATATTAGAAGGTTTGATAGGTGGGAACAATAGACCAAACTAAGAGTAAGACATTGAATAGGATGAAGAATAAGTGAGTTTAAATTCTAATTCATCCAACGATATCAGAAGTATTTGAGTCCCTAATATCTGTTAGGCAGAAGGCTACAACAGAAGATGAAAAGTAAGAGTTGCAGTTTTTTATTCAGAGGGGAGACAGAGTAAGCCAACAACTGCAATTTGTTGGATTATTTACATCCATAACGCAATGGGGTTGTAGGGCTGGGGGACGTGAGTAGGACTTTACTTCAAGGAGAATCTAAGAATGGGGTGAGGGATGGAGGTGACTGGCATTCTAAGCCCTGAGAGTCAGTAGTTAAGTACTTTCACTCTATAAAGTTTTAGGGAGAATAACCAGAGATGAAGGAGCCAGATGATCAAGGGCTTTTATTTACATTTTATCCTAGGTACATAGAGGGTATGGCAGATCAGGTTAAAAGGCAATTCATGCCCAAAAGATCCAAAGGCTCAGTTGAGTGTTTAATAGAAATAAGAATTCAGATCAAAGGAATTATAAACAGGTCACACTAACTCCAAAGTTTTGTATTTAATTCTGGAGAAACAAGCATTTCAGAGGAGAGAAAATAGAATAGTAGAAGGTGTTGTAGCAATGTCACTGCATAAAATAACAACAGTGCTATTCCCTCTTAGTGTTTGTATGGTCCTGTCATATTATCTTATTTAATCTTCATGTGAACATCATTTAAAGAATGAATGGTTACATTTAACCCAGAAAAGAGAAAACTTGAGGAAACCTTATAATTGGCTTCAAATATTGGAAAGGCTGCTATGTGAAAGCAGGGTTGGTTTGTTCTGGTTGTACCAAATGGCAAAACTAGAACTGATGGGTGGATGTCATAGTGAAGCAGATTTGGCTTAGATATAAGTAGGAGGGACTTCTTCCCTGGTGGTCCAGTGGCTAAGACTCCATGCTCCCAACACAGGGGGCCCGGGTTCCATCCCTGGTCAGGGAGCTAGATCCCACATGCTGCAACTAAGCCCTGGCACAGCCAAATAAATATAAAAAATAATAAAACATAAGTAGGACATGTAAAAAATAAAGGATGGCAATTCAGAAATAGAACGGACTTCTTCATGTGGTAATGAGTTTTCCATCAGTAGAATTTAAGGAGAGACTGGGAGAACCACTTTCAAGTGGTCACGCGAGAGATTACCCTCTCTTTCCCTACTTTCAACACTGAGGCTGTAGGATTTCCTAGAGTTATCAGTCCTTCTGGAGGATCAAGTGGCTAACTGGCAGTAAAATCTGAAGAAGGTGAGGAAAGGAATTCCCACAACTTGTGGAGGAAGTTGGGATGGGGAGAGAGTGTGTGAAAGTGTCAGATATTTAAAGTTTCAAAACAGACTAGAAGAGTGTGTTTTACCTGTTAGGAACCACTTGGGAAAGACGCTTTTAAATCTGATAGACAAAATTCAAATTTAAACTCATAGAAACAGAAAAAACAAACCATTAGATCATCCCAGTAGATTAAACCATACTACTTAAGAACAATATGTCATCTTAACACTCAGTATATGTCAAAATGTATGAAGTAGGATATTGACCATCAAGATCTCCAGCATATTGATTCCATAGCTCCCTTACAAAACATAACACTTACTGTATCTGCTTCTTTTCCATCGATCATCTGCAGATCATTCAAAGACCACTTTTTGGTTACTTCATATTTTTCATCTAAGCCTATTCTGTAGTGTTTCACCATAATTATTTTTACTTCTTCATTTTTGGTCACTGTGGGACAGAAAAAGACTTCGTTTACATAGACTCTTGCAAGATAATAAATTATTCACCAAGTCATAGTTTTCTGTATTTATGTATCTCCTTTTCATATAATGAACTTGAACATACATTTTATCTGCACCCTGGTTGTGAACTCTGAGGTATCTGAAGCTTCATGAATGTTCCCTCAAATTTGCTCACTGTTCTATCAGTGTGTTAACTTTATTTTTGCTACAGTTGTGGTCACATACAGCCGCGGTAATGTCTGTCAGATAGAACACCGAGCTCTGTGCTTTCAGCTCTGAGCTTTGTGGTGGAGGATGGAGTTCAACTCAGGGCAGGAAATAAGAGGCTTAGCGTGAGCATACAGTCAGTGCCAAAGTGTTTACCAGAACAAGTTGGAATTTTAATTTATGACAATATAAGAAAATGAGGTCAGGAAAGTATATCATTCTGCTCACCCAGCAACCAACTGTGGAAGAGAGAGCATGCAAATAATATTATGCACACTTTCTTTTAAAGTTGCTCTGAGATTTTGAATGTAGGATTGCTGGCAACACAGCTTTTACTAACCTATTTGGTATTGTTTGAGGTTTTTAATCTTCTCCAGAGTGTATCTAAACTTCTAGTATTTGAAATGTGCCATTGAGGCAAAAACTTTAGTACTATACTTTGAAGGGTGTGGGGAAAAGCATTGCTTACTTTATATGAACGACATAAGGGAAATAATTTTCTGGCCTTAAAATCATTGAGTTTGGTCTCATACGAACACACTAGGAGAATCAGCATTTGGTGTTAGAACTCCTGAATTGAAAGTTCTCAGTGAGTTATCAAGGGTATCCTAGGCATCCACAATTTGCCGGATAGAACTGTTACGATTGCCAGTGAGGGTAAATGATTGCCTGCCCTCTGGTAACTTATGGTTTTGTTGAAAAGAAAAGGCTAACAGACATGTCATATAAAATATGTATTATGAAGGTACACAATTATATCATAGAGGAGTGGCAGTAGGAATTGAATATCTTAAGCTTTCAAGATGGTTGATGTCACTTGGAGTGTTGCAGGCTGGTTCTGTCTCCTCAGAGTGAGACTGGAATTTGTCTTTGAGGAAGACTGTCTTTTGGTTCTAGAAAGTATCACTTTGGCATTGCTTCCTAGTTAAGATGAAAACAGTATATTACAATATAGTCACAGTAATAGATCAGCAATTTGGAACAGAGTATATGCTCAACAGGAGTTCTTAGAAGAAAGAGGATTGGAAAAGTTAAGGAAAGAATTATGGAAGAAATAGAGTTGGAGATAGAGCTTTTAAATTAGTCCAGTTTCAGAAAGGCAGGGATGATACTGAAGGCATTTCTAGTTGAAGGACAGTATGACCAACTGAGAGGACAATTGACCCTGAACTTCACCAGGTAGGATTAGAGACAGTGGATTGTATAGATTAATTGGTGTTAGGACATGATGAAGGATAAGGTTAACCAGGTTGTGAAAATGTTTTGAAAAGTGACAGAAACCATTGTAGACTTGTGGTGTTGAGTCCCCCCTCTGGTGGGAAGGATGGGAGTCTGGCCTGGACACTGGGGGCTCTAGAGTTGGGGCTGGTGAAGAGATTAGTTATCCCCTGAAAGTGCAGGTGATACTGAAATTAAGGCAATCAGTTGAGCTTTGAGTTCACAATGGACCTGAACTCAGTCTCCTAGAGAAGAGAGTCTGAGCAGGTTGACAAATCTAAGGGGGCACTGTGTCAGGAGTTCAGTGAAAGGTCATATAGTAACACACATTCAATAAGTCCCTTTCCTTCTTGAGCAAGAGACTAATACAGTGGCCCCTCATTAGAGGAGTATTTTTCTGGAATCAGTGATGCCAAAGAACATTGAAGAAGAAAAGAAAGAGGAACTAGAGGTTGGTAGAAGAGGCAGTAAATCTTAGTGGGCTCTGGCATTAGACATTCTGGATTCAAATCATGACATCACTTCTTACACTGTGGTCTGAGCATATTACTTAATCATAGAGAGATTAAACCTCAGCTGTCTCATGTTGTAAAGTGAACATCAGAGTGATACAAACTCACAGGGTGTAAAGATTAAAGTATGTAAATGATGTAGGATAGAGCCTAGTTTATAGTAATTGTTTTTGTCTTTGTTTTGTTTTGTTTTATGAGGTTGTTAGAATCTAGGCATAAGACATGAGCAGTAAAAATAGAAGTAGCAAATCTAATTAAGATTTTAAATGAGGCATTGACAACACTTGATGGAAATCAAAATACAAAAGTATGGAGGGTGGACTGGTTGGGCAGAATAGTGAGTTTAGTTTTTGACATACAGATGAGATCCATAAAGTATCTGGGAAGAGAAGGAGATGAAGATATGGAGATGGAGATAGTTAGGAATGGAGATATGGACTTAGGACTTTTCTGTGTAGACAGTTTTCCAAGACAAGGTTTATAGGGAAAAAAGCAGAGGAAAAAGGTGAGATGGAGTAGAGAAAAAAAAAAAAATGGTGCCAGCCAAGAGGCCTAAGAAGGAGCCATCAAAAAAGAGATAAGCCCAACAGTGTGATGCTACAGAAATGAAAAGGACAGAGAATTTCAAAGATTTGGAGACAATCCCGTGAAGTCACTTTGTTGGATAAAAAGCAGAGTTCAGTCCTGGCACTCAATCTGACTTGGGGAAGATCATTGATTTCCTCCCTGAGGGCAATTCCTCTATAACGGGGAGCGTAGAAGACAGCTTGCAGAAGCCTCCTTCCTGGACTGGCTAACACTGAGTGCCTACTGTGTACCAGTTCCTATGTTATGTAGGGTTTAGAACAAGAAATAGGAGGAGAATAAAGACTATGATTTAGAGCACATATTCCAAGAGTTTGGAAGAGGAGGGATTGCATATTTTGAGGGCAAAGGAGTGATTGAGGGATATGTCCTGAGGGGACCTAGAGTGGAAGGTTTTAAGTGGAAGTTTTTAACCCTGGGTAAGAAAACTGACTCAGAATCTGTGAGTCTCCTGAAATTGTATGAAAACTTGGTGGATTTCTGCTCGTGTTACTTTTCCAGCCCTAAAAGAGATCTACTTCCATTGTTGTAGATGTTAGCTTTGGGAAGAGGAAAGGAAGAGAGGAGAAAAGAAGCCATTTGGTTGGTGAGTTGACGTGGAAGCATGGTAGCCTCTGTCATACTTGCTAAGGACAAGCTCTCAGAAGCTGTTGTCTGTCCAGACAGAGGCTCTACCTCAGAATCAAATGATGACACTCTTTTTCTCACTAGCTGTCTCACTGGCTACTTAGGAAGTGGGAGAGGATGGGGATGGGGAGAAATAACTGGATATTGTATAAAAATGTCATTTGAAGCAAACTCATGGTCTCATCAACCTGTTAGGATAACCAGCTCATTAACTGCAGACCCACTGATTTGTTTCATTAATTTGATATCTGAGTTCCCCTTTTGTACAAAGTCCTGGGCTAGGCATTGAAAAAATGTATTCCTCTGCGGCACCATCATGTTCCCACTGAGATTACAAAGTATGGGACTTCAGAAAGAAAACACATGATTACAGTCCTGTGAACGAGGAATGAACAGGTCTTATAGGACCATGGGGAAGGGATATCTGCATCCCACTGGAGGCCTGACAGAGCTTCTTGACAGGTTTTCTGAGTTGCAAAGGGCCATGGGAGTTAGCAGAATGAATAAAGGGGTACAGGGAGTGCTGAAACAACATGTGCACAAAAGCGTAAGATCCTCGAATCTTCTAGTCCTCACAGGCATTTACCACTGTTGGCATGATGTGTAGGGGGAATAGGTGATAGGAAACGGGAAGGCAGGACCTGGTTCCTGAATGGTCTAGAATGCTGGCTAAGGAGTTCAAATATCATCCTGAAAGTTATATATGTGGGGAGATTTACAGGGGGTTGTGTTGTCACTGAAGGACTTTAAGTAAACAGTCAAGCTGAACTTTACATTTTAGAAAGTTTTCTTCAGCAGTTCTATAAAACAGGGGTCCCCACCCCCTGGGATCTAACACCTGATGATGTGAGGTTGGATCTGATGTCACAATAAGAAATAACATGCACAATAAATATGATGTGCTTGAATCATCCCTAAACCATCCCTCTTTTGCTCTGGTCTGTGGAAAAAGTGTCTTCCACGAAATGATCCCTGGTGGCAAAAAGGTTGGGGACCGCTGCAAAGATGGGTCTAAGGGAGGGAGTGAAGAAAGAGATAAGAAGGTAGGATCTACTAGTTACCAAGTTTTCTTACATTAGTGATCATTGTCTCACTAACTACAAACTAATAAAACAGCAATCATGCTTTAAAAGTTAACTTTTTGATACAATGATGCAGCACAGAGACAGTACATCCTCCTTGATTTGGCAAAACAATCTCCTCTGTAGTCAAGGAGGTTCCAAGAATTGTCTTTAGCCAAGAGCTGAAGAAGTCTGCTCAGGTTGGAGTGGACCCAACGCCTCATCTCCATGCTTGAGCTCTGCTGCCAGCTAAAATTAAGTGGCCATATCCACATTAATGCGGTGGCAAAGTGGCAACTTATCACATGGTCTTAAAACAGAAAGGTGTTTGTGTAGTTAGAATGTTGCACAGTTGGTTTTAGTGACATCAGATGTATTACTGTCCACTTATGATTTAGTGATATCTATAGACCCAGGGAATTTCAGAATGAACCTACTTAAATGTCATTATTTTAGTTAGCATTTTCAGAATAACCATCTTAACCTCATGCCAACCATTGATTTTCACTTTTAATTTTGTAATAAACATTGTTGTTAATAATTGCCTCTATTATCATAGTAAAATAGTCACTCATGGTAAAAGTGTCATTCAGGAGGCTAAGTGGAAAGAAATTAGCCAATGATCCAATATAATTTGGCAGATAAGAGGGAAAAAAGCAGCTTGTAAGTAAGCTGCACAGAAATATTTTAAACACATAAACTACCATCATTTCATAATCCTAGAGTTATATAACTGCTTCCATCATTGAAATTAAGTAATAGGGGGAAATTACCATGAGATATTAAAGACAAGAAGCCTCACTGAAAATGTTTTAATGTATTAGTTATGTCTTGGGATTGTTGAGAATGTTATTATTGATTTAATCAAAAGATAGCTTTCAAAAAAATTATCTAGAAATATTTTAATCAGATTGATTTGGGGGCAATAACTGGGTACTACAGATTTAATGTTTATTTCCTCTAATTCCTATGTTGAAATCTAACCCTTAAGTCAAGTCTATGGTATTAGGAGGTGGGGTCTTTGGAAGGTATTATTGGGATTAATACCCTTATAAAAAGACCCCAGAGAGCTCTCTTGACCTTTCTGCCCTGCAAGGTCACAGGGAGAAGACAGTGGTCTATGAGGACAAAGATCCTCACCAGACACTGAATCTGCAAGCACCATGTTCTTGGATTTCCCAGCCTCTAGGAATATGAGAAATTAATGTTTGTGCTTCATAAAACACCTAGTCTTTAGTATTTTGTTTACTTTTCTTGTTGACATTCTTATTTGACACTCTTGTTGTTAATATTATAAATGATTTGACAAAATTATTCAATTCTCTGATGCACAGAGAAGTTCTTTTTGACATCAAAATGTAATATGTATGGAGAATTTATGTGTATTGTTTTCATAATTCTAGCAAATACTGTTTATTTTCAAATTAATTATCTATGGAGAATATTTTTCAAAATATATGTGAATACTTAAAAAATACTCTGTATTGCAATATGTATATAATTTATTTATAAACTATATAACATAAATATATATCTATGTATTTACTTTATATTTTATTTTTATTATAAATATTTATTTACAGTATATACTATATTTCTACATCTAAGCATATGTTTTCACAATACATTTTTTTCTATATATTTTAACAATATAACCCTACCTTTTATTTATTTGGAATATAATTTATCAAGTTTGCTTTTTTCCTAGTTAGGATTTAAGAAGAGAGCATCACTTCCATGCTCTGTGAGGACCCAGAGGGGTAGAATAGGGGGGTGGGAGGGAGGTTCACAAGGGAGGGGATACATGTATACTTATGGCTGATTCACATTGTTGTATGCTGCTGCTAAGTCACTTCAGTCGTGTCCGACTCTGTGAGACCCCATAGATGGCAGCCCACCAGGCTCCCCCATCCCTGGGATTCTCCAGGCAAGAACACTGGAGTGGGTTGCCATTTCCTTCTCCAATGCATGAAAGTGAAAAGTGAAAGTGAAGTCGCTCAGTCATGTCCGACTCTTAGTGACCCCGTGGACTGCAGCCCACCAGGCTCCTCTGTCCATGGGATTTTCCAGGCAAGAGTACTGGAGTGGGGTGCCATCGCCTTCTCCGCACATTGTTGTATAGCAGAAACCAATACAACATTGTAAAGTAATTATCTTCTAATTAAAAATAAAATTTTTAAAAAGAGAGAACACTATGTGCAAATGTTGTTGTTTAATTGTTACGTTGTGTCCAATTCTTTTGCGACCCTGTGAACTGCAGCCTGCCAGTCTTGTCTGTCCATGGATTTTCCCAAGAATACTGGAGTGAGTTGCCATTTCCTCCTTCGGGGGATCTTCCTAACCCAGGTATCGAACCCATCTTCTACATTGGCAGGTGGGTTCTATACCACTGAGCCACTAGGAAAGTCCATGTGCAAATGTAGGTGTTATTGAATATTAACTGAATATTAAATTGAATAAGTAATAGTGTTGCCCCCTATTTCGTAGCTGGCAGGTAGGCAAAGTTCAGTCATTTCACTCCAGCTCTGTCTGACTCCTAGCCTTCCATGGTCTATCCCACCATGCAATGCTACTTCCCATCCAATTATGGGTAATGCTTTCTATGCAATTTCAAATCTTTCAGAATTTCCTTAACTCATTTGCATTCTCATCATGGCGCAAGTGACCTGTCTCTTTTTGTTCTCGCACATGATAGAGCCCCTCCCTCCTTCATAAGAAAACGCTGCTTTTAACTCCAAGGATAATGACATTCTGGGTTAGGTGAAGCCAATTCCAAGGGAAAATGACCATGTAAACCCTGAGGTGCCATGAAATTCCCAAGGTAAGTACTAGCAAACTACAGAGAGGGAGAGAAATTGGTAATGTTTGTTTTTTGACCTTGACGAAGTAAAGTATCCAGGTAACAGTAAATTACAATCACCTGGCTGGGAGACCCCTGCAAAAGACAGACTCAGATCAGATAAACAGAAAGTGTAATTTATTTAAACATACCTTCTTTAATCTGAGAAATGTATAATGGGATTTAACTACCCTAGACTCTTGGCTCTCACAAATTTAGAACTGCTGGATTAGAGGCTATAAAGAGGAAATCATAACTATGTGTCTCTCTACTCCCAGAAGGTGGCCAACTTTCAAAATCTGGAGTTATCTGCCTCCACAACTGAGATATGGCCTGTCTGATTCCTCTCAATGGAGTTATTTTCTGAGTAAAGCACAGCCAAAGGTTTAGCTCTAGCAAGCATCACTCTGACTTTAAATTACTGTTCTGTCTAAATGCATTTGAGATGGTCATAAAGAGATGCTACATTTGGAAAAGTGCTCTCAAATTGATGGACGTGATACAGAGGAGAGTCATGAAGCTGATGAATGAAAATTAATTTTAATGTTAACTTTTACCTGGAATATCACAAAACCATCTCCTCTTCCTCACCTCTGAGACAATCTTGGTTTTCCCTTCTTACATAAGAGAATCATTGAATTTTACTAATGAAAGTGATCACTTGCTTTATTTGATTATTTTTCAGGTGAAAACTTTGACCCCTAAAGAGGTTTCCTTCACACATGTTAACAACGCCAACACCTTTTAACCAATCTTGATTAAAAGGATTCATGTTATTTATGAAAAAAGACAGCAGGTGACCCCAGCCCACAGTGTCTTTCTCAGAACTTGAGGACATTGGGGAGAAAAATTACATCCATTTCCAAAAATTTAATTCTAGGAGTGTTTTTTTCCCCCATGCCAGATAGAACAAGTTTAGTTAATTATATTGTTGGAGGGGGGCATTAAAATACATCTAGTAAATTAGATTTAAATCATTCCTGGTAAATACATAAACATGATTATGATTGCCTTATTTTCATAGGATTTAAAACAATGTGTATATACTATAATGTTACATGATGAGTAATTAGCTTTATAAAGAATTTCAATAGGAATAAAATTAACTATTAAATTTTAATGTTGGAATAAGCATTTTCTCTAATACATTAAGTCAAAATATTTTAAGATATAGTGATCTGACGGTTTGAATATAATGCAGTTTCTAAAATTTTTTCATTTGATCTTTTTCCATAATTTGACTTTCTTTTTCCTGGACTGAGGAAACAGGCATACCTGGCTGGTATGCCAAGCCTCACACTTTTTATTTGGCAAAATATGCTAGGTAAAGTATAAGATAAATCTTATTATTCTTATTATTAAGTAAATATTAGTATACCTGTTAGAAATGATAGGATTTTAAAGCGTTCTTAGCACTTTCTTTAAAGATGTTCTACTTTTCTTACAGTACTCTCTCTTGACAACTTTTGCAAGTTCTTTTAAGCAAAGTTTCAGGAAGGGAAGTATAATAGACTTTCTGAAAATGTTGAACTGTGTGCCTTAAAAAGCAAAGTGTACAATGAAAGTTAGATTTTCTAATCTCTTTCCTTAAGCCCCTGAAAACTGTTAAAAATCATGGATTAAAAAGAGAAAATGCTGTATATTAAATTCAATAGTGGCACAAACATTTTTGTCTAAGTTCAGCACAATAATTACAGGTTAGGTAAATCATAATTAAGTGAAAAAGCTTATACCTACCTTTGGACAGTTTTCATGAATGTTTAAAACACGAGGAAAAATATTTTAGTTGAATAGTTTAGAGAACATTTCCTTAAAGTTTCATCTTCATGAACTAATTTCTACCATTAAAATATTGTTTCTGTGAGCATACTGTGAGAAAGAATTTTTAAAAGATCATTTCTCTTTTCAAAATAAGCCACCAGGAAGTCTAAATAAACCTCAGAAGAAAATCTTAGGTCTTTTTTTTTCTTTCCCAGCATGAAAAGAGAGAACGCTGGTTTCCAGACTGGTTGGAAATAGAGCCGTATAACTCAGTTATCCAATATGTTTAAAAATATTCAGAGAGCTTTCTGTTGAATTTTTTAAAATGAGCTCATACACAAATAAAACTGTTTGCCGTGCAAGTGAATTGAATAAAAGATTGGAGACTAATCAGATCAGAAAAAGCACATACCCAGTTTCATTTCTGAACAATTAACCAAAATACTAATACAATACATTTTGCCTTACATTTTAGCACTTACAAAAATGCTGTAAAATCCAAATTCTTTACCTTGGCATAGTTAAATTCTATCACAAGAAGGTACATGTGCTGTTACTGTGTAGAAAGTAAACACCCTCAAATGCCCCTCTATCACCTAAGCCTCTCAGGGTTATTTACATTTTGAAATGATAACAGAAAGAACAGATTACCTGACACACAGAGGTAATACCTGTCCTGGACCGAGAACTCTATTTCAATAAACTCGTACAGATTCTGTGAGAGTGGCTTAAACAGTTTCTTCTCCAAGTCCTCCTTTACCAATGATGACATTTCCTCCAGTTCCACTTGGCCTGAGGTCTTGGCTCCAGCGCACTCTCTTTTCTCCTTCTGCTCCTTAGATTTCTTATTTTGGTTTGCAGCTCCTCTGTGAGTCCTGCCCACCTCCCAACCCTCACTCTCAACTTCTCGCTCCTAGCCAGACCCAGGCTCTTGAGAGCACTCAGCGCGGTCAGACCCCTCACTGCGGTATCTGCCCAGTGGCAGCAGCGGCAGCAGCAGCCAAAATACAGCAGCCGCACCAGCCCCACCGTCACTCTCCAGCATCCAGGCTCAAGGAGGCTGCTCTCTAGAGCTCTCCTGTGGTTTGTTGATGGGCAACATATTTATGAACACCAGCAGATACACTTGTGGAGTCCGCTGGTCTCCCTAGCCTAGTAACCCTTTTCCCCTTTCACATGGCTCTGCAGGGGAAGACCACTCCTTCAGTGTGATTCCATTACATAAATCAGCTGTCTGGCTCTATTGATTGGGATCATCTTCCATTAAGAAATTTGCTATCACCCGTGAGAGAAAATGCCTCTGTGCTTGCTCCTGACACTTCCAACAAGTCTTTTTCCCTCCTCTCTTCCCCCTTCTGCAATTCATCTAGACCTTTGTTTCAAGAGAGTCACCATCAATTCCTGGGTCCAAATTATTTTTAAAATGGGCTCCCTGTAATGTTATTCATTTCATTACTCCCAAATAATTCCCTAGGTGCCTACTGGGGCAAAACATGGTATCTGTTTCTTGGGAGGCTGAATTTCCTATCCTTGAGACGTTTGTAATTTAATAAGAGACGAGCACACCAAATAACTGTAAATATGTAAAAGTGATAAATGGCACAAGAGGAAAAGGAATATAGAAAAGATATTTGTACCTGGAGAATATCAGATAGTGCTATGGGTGGAAGATCTGGAGAGGGAAGTATTTAAATGGAGGAACATATTCTGTGGAAAGAATGTTGTGAAGCTGTGTCCATGTAGATATAACCCAGCGGGTACACAGGGAGGCGAATTACTCAGAAGAAAAGACTTCCTTGCCTATAACTCATAGATTAATGAACTTCTGTGTTAACTGAGGAACTGTAGCTTGGATTCTAAAAGACCCACAAGAGTGGACTCTAATTTCTAAGTCTATGAACTGTCCAGATCTATTTTATTCTTATGATTCTTTTTCATAGACCAAGGAACTCTTTTTCTTTTAATTTTCAGTTTTGGTATCTTGCCTCAATCACTTCCCTACACAGTCATTAAAATTTTTACATTCTCTTGCAACCACAGAATTATTTATCTGCTGAAGAAATCAGGGATTAAGTGCCTATCAGTCCATAAGTAACAGGATCACAATGTTCAAATGATACCCGGATTTTTCCCTTTGGCACATTATAGGAGGGTAGGTCTCCACAGAGTTCAGGGCTAAGGTAACTCATTGGTTTCTGGAATTACAGGCCTGAATTAGTTGGGAGAATACTGACAAAAGTTCTGCTCTTCTCAGGACTTCTCTGTGGGTGCTGGAGGAGGTAGTGGTAAACACTATGAATACAGGCTGGGCCCTAACTCTGTGTCTTCATCAGATTCACATCCCACAGCCCTTTTGCTTCAGCAAAATGTCATGGTTTTGTCCATCCTCATATAAGGAGGTCTTGGAGTAGCCTTCGGGAGAGGAGACAAAATACTGTTAATTGGCAGGAATAAATGCCAGACCCTGTGTGTTGGCTTATGTCATTTAACCTTTCAAGAAAGCTAAGAAAAACAAAAATAAGAAAAAAAAAAAAAAGCTAAGAGAGAGATGTGATTGTCCCCATGTTTTCCTCTTTGGAAGCAGAGTACTCTGTGGAAGCATGGTAGCCTCCTCAAAGTTTGATGAGGAAGATGATGCATCTCTGTCTCATACTTATTTATTGCTTCTATCTTTGGTAAGAATATCTTTAGTAGTAAAATGTTATTGCAACCAAATATGCATTCATAGACCCTGAACTTAATACCTTCCTGTGTGTGATTATATACCAGATTGGAAAATGCCAATCTTTTATGTTATATTTCTTAAACTTTTATTTGAAGGAATGAGGATCATGTTGGTACTAAAATATTTAACCTTTTTATATACAAAAACTCTATTACTATACCATAGTATATTTTTTTTAATCCAGCAAATATTTGCTCTTTAATCAAGTTATTGCTTGGTAATTCTAGTTTAGGAATATTGTATGTGTGTGTGCATGTGTGTGTACATGAGTTTGTACAATGGACTGAATGTTTATTATGTCCCCAGATTCATATGTCGAAACTCTAACCCCCAGTGTGATGGTACTAGGAGGTACTAGGAATTAGGAAGTGAGGTCTTTGGGAGGTGATTCAGTCATGAGAGTGGAGCTTTCATGAATGTGATTAGTGTCCTTAAAAGAGACCCCAGAGGGCTCCCTTGCCCTTTCTGTGAGGAGGATGAAGGAAAAGAACCAGGAAGCAGTTCCTCACCAGAAACTGAATCTGTTGGCTTGAACTTAAACTTCCCAGCCTCCAGAACTATGAGAAATAAATTTCTGTTGTTTCAGCCATTCAGTCTGTGGTATTGTTATGGCAGCCTGCACAGGAAGTGAGTGAGTGTGTGTGTGTGTGTGTGTGTACATGCTTTGATGACTTAGGATAGATTCTAAATGGATGTGCTTTGTAAGATATTTTCTTTTGTTTCTATTTGCTTTTTTTCTGGTTATGGATCCTCCATATAGTCCCCTAACTCTGTCTGTTATAAGAGTTACTAGAGAGCATAGCCCTGTCCCTGAGAAGAAAAGCAATGTAATTCCTTCCTTTCATGCCCATTCTTCCCTGACCTCTTAACATTCTGCGATGAGGACTCTCTGAGGGTCTCGGTACCTTGGACTTTGGTTTATTACTAATATTGCAGAATGTGTTAGAGTAGGAAGGCTTCGGCAGTTCACAATCAGTGCCAGAGTATTCATTAGGAAAGGGCTTCTCTGACTCAGCCAGAGAGGGAGTACATTTCTTGCTCGAAATACTCTAGTGTCATTTTATAAAGCATTGGATTTACAGAAGCAGTTTGCTTTTAGAAGTGAAAAAGAAGTTCTAAAAGTACTCTGTGAAAAAAATTTTCTTTTGACAAGATATACATACAGATCGATTTTCAGGAAAGAGTTTGTATTTTCATACAATTGCACAAACATTTAAAGAAAGAAGAAAAAGGGAAGGTTTGTATTTTCTTTCATAGTCTATAGAATAACATGAGGAACCAGTTTTTGTTTTGTTTAAATTTGGTTCCATGGAATACATGATTTATGTTCATAAAAAGACTACTTTAATGTTAGAGGTAATGAATATAATAAACTTATTTTTTATAGAATGGCCTCTTTTGTGAGTGCTAAAATAGATATAGCAGTTAGATGCTTCCAAAGAAGTTTTTTTTTAATTTTGGAGATAAAGGAATTTCAAATTAGTTAACAGAGAGAAAGTCGCATTTACTTGATATCCAACTAGTAATAGCAACTTCATAGTAAGAGCTAACATATAGTGATTCCTAGGGCTTCCCAGGTGGGGCTAGTGGTAAGGAACCTGCCTGCCAATGCAGAAGACAAAAGAGACGCAGTTTTGATCCTGGGTTGGGAAGATCCCCTGAAGGACGACATGGCAACTCACTCCAGTATTCTTGGCTGGAGAATTCCAGGGACAGAGAAGCCTGGTGGGCTACAGTCCATAGGGTCCCATAGAGTTGGACACGACGGAAGTGACTTAGCACACGTGCATATTGGTTATTTATTCAGTGTCAGGATCTATTCTAAGAGCTTTACAGATGTTAGCTTATGTAATCTTCCCACCAGTCCTACGAGGTAGGTATTATTGTTATTCAAATTTTAGATTTAAGAAAGTTTTCATATAAGTAACCGCTTACCTGTCTCATGTCACATTTTAATGAGACTAGATTTGTATGGCCACAATTGTGCTCAAGATTAATCCTCTGAACCATGGGGTCACGCTGCCTTGTTCTGATTTGACCATGAGTAGTATTTTAACTCCAGGACTCTTGCCTGGAAAATCCCATGGATGGAGGAGCCTGGTAGGCTGCAGTCTATGGGGTCGCTAAGAGTAGGACACGACTGAGTGACTTCACTTTCACTTTTCACTTTCATGCACTGGAGAAGGAAATGGCAACCCACTCAAGTGTTCTTGCCTGGAGAATCCCAGGGATGGGGGAGCCTGGTGGGCTGCCGTCTATGGGATCGCACAGAGTGGGACACGACTGACACGACTTAGTAGCAGCAGCGGTATTTTAAAACTTTGCTATGAAGGTGTAGATCTATCTTTTAGGACATTTAATCTATAAAGGTATCATTTTCTTGTCTCAGTCTTTTTTCCAGCTGCCTTTTCATTTTTAGACCTTTTAATTTAGCCTGTGTCCACAAAGATGTTAGGACTAGTAAGGATGAGCTCCTTTCATAGAAGGTGCTTAATAAATGTCTCTTAAATGAATTAGAATGCAGGATCTCTGGTGGCTCAGTGGTAAAGAACCTGCCTGCAATGCAGGAGCTGCAGGAGACTTGGGTTTGATCCCTGGGTCAGGAAGATACTCTGGAGGGGGCCATGGCAATCCAGTCCAGTGTTCTTGCCTGGAGAATCCCATGGACAGAGGAGCCTGGTAGACTTTTGGGATCTTAGTTCCCTGATCAGGGATTGAACTGCACCCCTGACAATGAAAGTGTCAGTCCTAACCACTGGCTGCTGCTGCTAAGTCACTTCAGTCGTGTCCGACTCTGTGCGACCCCAGAGACGGTAGCCCATCAGGCACCTCTGTCCCTGGGATTCTCCAGGCAAGAATACTGGAGTGGGTTGCCATTTACTTCTCCAATGTGTGAAAGTGAAAAGTGAAAGTGAAGTCACTCAGCCAGGTCTGACTCTTCAAGACCCTCAGGGACTGCAGCCTGTCAGGCTCCTCTGTCCATGGGATTTTCCAGGCAAGAACACTGGAGTGGGCTGCCATCGCCTTCTACCCCTAACCACTGGACTGCCAGGGAATTCCCGTAATCCTTGGTCTTTTATTGTTCAGCCATCCTTAATCTAAAGTTAATAACTGCTGTTTTGTAACTGTTCTCTGTTCAAATAGCCGTTGTGGTTTCTGTCTCCAGACTGGATACTGACTGATGAAAAGGTCCATCAGTTTCCTCTCTGAAATTTTACATAGGGATTCTAGGGGAAAAAGATCGTTCTCTCCTTACAGAATTGAGAGCTGTAAGCACAAAGTAAGCTGGAGGCCATGGTTCCCAAACGCAGAGAAGCTATTTTGAGTTAAGAAAAACACACACACACAAACACAAAGATGAGGTCATGCATAGAGATAAATATATGTGAGAGACAAGCGAAGATGGAGAGAATTCTGATGAAGTCATTTGATTCCTTAGAACTAGCCTTGCCCGAAGACAGTTTTCCAGTCATATTATCAGTAAACTCCCTTTATTTTTCTTAAGCAAATTTGAGTTAGATTTCTGTCTCTTGAAATTGAAAGAACACTAATTATGTTAGAAAGTAGTTTTACCACTTAAGAAGTAAGCACTCATTCATTCATTTTTTGGTTTTAACAGTATCTTTAATTTTTAAAAGGATCACTTATTTAACTCTTGTTTACAGTCTCCCAAAGGCAGACTCAGAAGGTGTCTGCTGTGAGCCCTTCTTCACTGAAGGGGGACTGGGGCATGCATTGCAGTGTCCATCTCAGGGACACCTACCTTAGTCTGAGAACCTTCCGTAGTGACCACCACAAATGACACACAATCATATATTGGAGTTGTCCAATTCCAACAAAGTTTAAGAGTCAAAAGAGGGGATGTGTTAACAAACCTTTACAGTATCTCTCCATATTATGTACGAAGGATCATGGTGGATGTTAGGGACACAAAACTAAATAAACTCCTACATTTTAAAGGAGACTCTATTAACGGTGTGCTTTATTTTCTGTATTCTTTTGGTTTGACATCTGGGGCCTTGCTGACCCTAGAAAGGTCACACCCCCATCACATTCCTTATCAGGTTTTCATACTCTGGTCCACCTGGCATAATCGTTTGAGGCCATGGGCCAGACATCTAGGGATAGCTGTCAGTCACTCAGTCGTGTCCAACTGTGACCCCATGGACTAGCCCGCCGGGCTCCTCTGTCCATGGAATTCTTCAGGTGAGAATGCTGATGGGTTGCTATTTCCTTCTTCAGGGGATCTTCTCCACCCAGGGATCAAACCCAGGTCTTCTGCACTGCGGGCAGATTCTTTACTGTCTGATCCACCAGGAATAGCTGCTAGCCCCAGCGCCTGCTGAAAATAATCAAGCCAGGCAATCTTAAGCCTGCTTACCCTATTTTGTTCCTTCCTTTGAAAACTACAGTAAACATCCTAGCTCATGGTTTTTCCCTCCCCCTCTGCCTCCTGACAGAGCTCGGTGCTTCTCTGAATAGCCTCCTGTGGCGTGGCATGGCATGACCCCTCCTCTTGGGATCTGTGAATATTACAAACTGTCTCTTTGGTGGCAATTATCTCCTGACTTGCTGATCTTACTGAACCTCCAAAGTACTATTTCTATACTATATTTAAAAACAGACCATATTGGGGAATTTTAAAAAAATGTTTCCCAGTCTTAATTAATCATTGGAAAAGAGGCCATGCCCACCTATTCACCTCTGTATCCTTATCAGTAACTCAGTTACTGTTAGATGTTTATCCCCCTGGATTTCCAAGCAGTGTTCATCTCATATCGCTTATATTAATTGCTTCTATTTGAGTTCTACCAACTCCACTCTACTTCAGGCTCTTACTGACCGTCACCTAGGCTCACTTTTCTGATCACCCAGTTCATTTTTCCTTGTTTCAGGTTTTTGTTCATGGTCAGTTCAAATGCCACCAGACCCACAAAGCTTCTCTTGACCCTCTCAACTAGGTGTTCAGTTCAGTTCATCGCTCAGTCATGTCCAACTCTTTGTGACCCCATGAATCGCAGCATGCTGGCCTCCCTGTCCATCACCAACTCCCGGAGTTCACTCAGACTCACGTCCATCGAGTCAGTGATGCCATCCAGCCATCTCATCCTCTGTCGTCCCCTTCTCCTCCTGCCCCCAATCCCTCCTAGCATCAGAGTCTTTTCCAATGAGTCAGCTCTTCACATGAGGTGGCCAAATTACTGGAGTTTCAGCTTTAGCATCATTCCTTCCAAAGAAATCCCAGGGCTGATCTCCTTCAGAATGGACTGGTTGGATCTCCTTGCAATCCAAGGGACTCTCAAGAGTCTTCTCCAACTGGGTGTAAGCCTTCCCTTTTATGAACTGCCACACTGACTTTTTTTCAAATTTAATCACATACTTAACCTCTTGTTCTAGTCATCTGTGTCCTTGTTTTAGCTCTCTATCAGACTGTGAACCCCTTGAAGGAGAGAGCCATAAACACCTCTGTATTCTTAGCTCCTGGGCTTCCCCAGTGGCTCAGTGGTAAAGAATCCACCTGCAATGCAGGAGCCACAGGAAAAGTGAGTTCTACCCCTGGGTCAGGAAGATCCCCTGGAGGAGGAAATGGCAACCCACTCCAGCATTCTTGCCTGAAAAATCCCATGGACAGAAGAACCTAATGGGCTATAGTCCAAAGGGTCACAAAGAGTCAGACACTACTGAGTGACTGAACACACATTCTTAGTTCCCAGCACAGTGCCTGGTAGCAGGTGTTCCATACTGTTGAACGCACAGAAGAATCTGTTGTTGTTGTTCAGTCCCTAAGTGGTGTCCAACTCGTTGCCACCCCATGGACTGCAGTATAGAAAAATACTGGACTATAAATTCCTTGAAGTCAGGGACCATGTTTCAGCTCTCTTTGTTTATCTTGAAATACCTGCCACAAGATCTTGCCTATAGTTGATGTATAAATAGTGAGTTGAGTAAGCCAGTAAGGGATGTGGAATAGGTTGTATTAATAATCCCATTTGAAGGGTAACAAAACTGAGACTTAGGGAAGTTAATGCTCTTTCCAAGGTCACCAAGTTAGTGTGAAGTATTGTAGCTGGATTAGAACTAGGCACTTTGCCACCTACTCCACCAGAACTTCTCACTACCTACCATCACAGTAATAGCTGGCACTCCTGAGTCATTCTTACATCCTAGGAGTTAAGGCAATGGCACCCCACTCCAGTGCTCTTGCCTGGAAAATCCCATGGACGGAGGAGCCTGGTGGGCTACAGTCCATGGGGTTGCCAAGAGTTAGACACGACTGAGCAACTTCACTTTCACTTTTCACTCCCATGCATTGGAGAAGGAAATGGCAACCCACTCCAGTGTCCTTGCCTGGAGAATCCCAGGGACGGGCGAGCCTGGTGGGCTGCTGTCTATGGGGTCTCACAGAGTCGGACACGACTGAAGCGACTTAGCAGCAGCAGCAGGAGTTAAGGCTGTCCTTTCATGGGGCAAGATCTCATTCTCTATTATATATGTTTTTGTGGATTGAATGTTTATGTCGCCCCAAAATTCTTACGTTAAATCCTATTAGGAGGTAGGGTCTTTGGGAGGTAAATGGGTCATGAGAGACGAGCCCTCATGATGGATTAGTGACTTTACAAAAAGAGGCTACAGGGAAGCCTGGTGTGCTGCAGTCCATGAGGTTGCAAAGAGTCGGACATGACTGAGCAACTGAACTGAACTGAACAGCTAGCTTACTCTCTTTCCATCATTTGAAGACACAAGGAGAAGTCATTTGTCTCTAACCCAGATAAGGGTTCTCACTAGAACTGACCACGCTGACACCTTGATCTCAAGACTTCCAGCCTCCAGGATGATGAGAGTTAAACGCTTGTTGATAAGCCACCTAATTTATGGCATTTTGTTGTAATGGCCCCAACTAACAATGACATGTGTTTTTGAAACCCTCTTGATTTTCATAAGATTAGAAATGTATCACGACCTTTATTGACAACAGATACTTTGATACGTCTCCATTATCGATCTAGTAAAAAGTGAAGATTTAGAATAGCATTTCTGCATAAGATGAGGAATTGGCAGTTATGAAGAATTTAGCATTATTTTCTTGAGAATAACATATTGTAAGTTGATCTGAATCTTTTTGATTTCCCAGAATTTTGACTGGCTGGATTTATTCCATAATTCCTCCCCCACCCTACCTCCAACCTTGGCAATATCTCATGAGCTATTGATAAATTATTAAGCTCTGAAGCAAACTGAAGTGCCAAGATTAACCATAAAGCTGTGTGTTCGTCAGGGTCTAGTCAAGAGGCAGAAAACACAATATGTTATTCTGATGGCAAAAAAATGTAATATGAACACCAGTTGACTAGATATAAAGAATCTTTACCTGAAAAGATAAAAGAAGCCCTCAGCATCATGGATGCAGCAGGAAAGCAATGGCTACCTCAGGACTAGGGGAGCAAATTTAAGAATTTGAAATTATTAAACTTAGAGGAGAAGCCCCTGGAGCTGAAAGTCCGGTCTCTGAGGAGGGGTGCTGTTAGACTTGTGTGTTGAAAAGTGTATCTGGGGTTGTTTTGAATCGGGTGCGGTAAGACATGCAGACAGAAATGATTTTCATGCAGGAGGAAGTTTATACTTATAGATGTCTGGGAACAGACAGCACAACATTGTATGCAGGGCCACATAGGGAAGCACCAGGGTGGGTCAGGAAACCGGAGGAAGAGGAGAAAGCATGGGCACAAGCTTTTATTGTGATCTCTTCAGGAAAGGCAAGGCAGGGCACAGTTTAGGATTGAGTAGTTTGAATAATTTATTCAGGCCCTGGGCTATAGGAGTGGTTCCTAGCTATCAGGTACTGGCTCTGGAGTGAGTTGGGGCAGGGGGCATATTGGCTGGGGTGTGAGAGTTTGATAAAGGAGGTTGTTGGGGTGTGGATTCTGGATTGATTGCTTTGTATATAAAGATATGTTCCTGGCAAGTTGTTCTCCATCTCTAGAAATTAGCTAACACTGGGAAGAGCAGTCCTCTGGGGTCTGCAATCCCTTCACCCCAGTGTCAAAGCATCATAAAATATAAAAAATAATGATTAATACAACTGGGCTGACTATGGAAAATAATATGGAGTTTCCTTAAAAAAACTAAAAGTAGAGTTGCCACATGATTCTGTGATCCCACTCCTGGACATATATCCAGAGAAAACTTTAATTCAAAAAGATATATGTACCCCAATAGCAGCACTATTACAATTGCCAAGACATAGAAACAACCTAAATGTCCCTGAATGGACGAAGAAGATGTGGTGCACATCTCAGAATACAGCAGAATACTACTCAGCCATAAAAAGAATAAATAATGCCATTTATAGCAACATGCGTGAACCTAGAGATAATCATACTGAGTGAAGGAAGTCAGACAACATATTTCATATCACTTATATGTGGAATCTAAAATATGACAGAAATGAACTTATTTATGAAGCAGAAACAATCTCACAGATACAGAAAGCAAACTTATGGTAACCTAAAGGGAAGGGGGGAGATGGATAAATTAGGAGTTAGGGATTAGCACATACAAGCTACCATATATAAAAAGATAACAAAGTCCTACTGTATAGCACAGCGAATTATACTCAATATCCTATAATAAACCATAATGGAAAAGAATATGAATGAGAATATATATAACTGAATCATTTTGCTATACACCAGAAACAAGCACAAGGTCGTAAGTCAACTGTACTTCCAAAATACAAATCTCCATCAAAAAAATAATAAAGTGTAAAATTTAATGGTAAAAAATATAACTGGGCTGGTATTTCTGAGTTCCAAGGGCCTCAAGCTGCTTTTCTGAACTATAAATAAACCTCCTCCCTCCTTTGGGGTCAGAGAGGGTAGCTAACATATACCTTTCAAAAAGGAGAGAGTTTCTGCCCTATTCACTGAACTTAATAACAATTCAAAGACTCTATAGTAGAAGTGATTACTTACATATTCTAGATATCCTAAGAGAATATACACACGGAGCTCCTTACCTCACTAGAAGACTTTCTCTTCTAGATTTTAGGTTCATTATTAAATATCATATATCTGTGGATAGCAAAGATATGAAAGTACTTTTTAAACTGGAGACAAAAGTGGGGGCCTGTGAACTCTTCTCTGCCTCTTCTGTTCCCCGCACCATTGCCTCTCCACCAGGAGATCTCAGGAAAAAAAAAAAAAGCGAAAGCAAAAAACATTTACCCACAATAATTGCCAGCTGACATTGTGAAAGGATATTTTTAATTTCTAGAATTTTGCTTCTCCAGAATTTGAACCCTTATGACATGAGTTGGATGAAAAACAGAGCCCAAGACAAAGCATTCATGTGAATGTTTTATTGTGGGGCGCGGTTGGGAGAGGCTAGTGCAATCCCTGGACAGCAAGAGTGAGGGAAAAGGGTGTGTGAGGCAGAGAGGGAGGGTGGATAATTACTGCCCGGGCCACAGGCTTCAAAAGAAAACAGCTGGAACTATGGTCCCATTAGCTGTCTCCAGGTGGGCCTGGAGCCCCTGCACGTTGAAGCAGTTCTTTGTGAGAAAGATGTGAATTTATCTGTTGGTTTCCTCCTTATGACTCTCATCGGTCAAAATTTGCCCCATTTTTGTTGTGTTATTTGACCCCCATTGGACATCCAATGGGAAATTTGTATCCCATGCTTCGCAGCCCAGAGCCTCTGTAAGTCTGTAAGAACTGCCATGGCTCTGCTATGATGGAAGTCACACTAGCCTCCAGTCTTCCACTTAGAAGGACGTGACTTCAGCAGTGCTTGGAGGACAGGCAATGGTGGCAGGGGCCAGATTTTTCAAGTGACAAGTAGCAAAAAGACCATGTGAGGATGCCCATAAATTGCATCTGATGTAGAAAGTAATGTGGCTGTTCAGTCACTAAGCTATGTCTGACTCCTTGTGACCCCATGGACTGCAGCACGCCAGGCTTCACTGTCCTTCACTATCTCCTGGAATTTGCTCAAAGTAATGTGCTATTAATGAGTCAGAGATGCTATCTATCTTATCTTCTGCCACCTTTTTCTCCTTTTGCCTTCAATCTTTCCCAGCATCAGGGTCTTTTCCAATAAGTCAGTTCTTCCCATGAGATGGCCAAACTATTGGAGCTTCAGCTTCAGCATCAGCCCTTCCAATGAATATTCAGGGTTGATTTCCTTTAGGATTGACTGGTTTGGTCTCCTTGTTGTCCAAGGGACTCTCAAGAGTCTTCTCCAGCATCACAATTTGAAAGAATCAATTCTTTGGCACTCAGCCTTCTTTATGGTACAACGCTCATATCCTTACATGACTACTGGAAAAACCATAGCTTTGACTGTACTAACCTTTGTCAGCAAAGTGGTATCTCTGCTTTTTAATATGCTGTCTAGGTTTGTCATAGCTTTCTTCCAAGGAGCAAACATCTTTTAATTTCATGGTTGCAGTCACTGTCTGTTCTGATTTTGGAGCCCAAGAAAATAAAATCTGTCACTGTTTCCACTTTTCCATCTATTAATGGTAAGGAGTAAATCAGAGGTTGGAAATATTTGTAAATACAAATGAAAGTAATTGGAGAGATGAAAAGTTCCAGGACTATATGTCTGGAACATGGATTTATATAGCATGTGAGACAGAGGTCTCTATTAACACATGGAACAAGAGTGTGTTGTGCTAGGGGAAGGGGCATGGAGGGGCAGGGCAGCCCTGCCTCAGGAGACAGGAGACCCAGTCCCAGTGCCACATCTTCCCTTAGCTGTGGCATGATCTTGAATTTGTTTCTTCCCTCTGGGCCTCTGTTGCCTTATTTAAGAAATGAAAGAGAATCAAAGCTGACACTTTTCAGTTCCAAGATATGTGTTTCAGAGAAACCATTTTGCAGGAGTAATTTACAAGTACAGTCTTCTCAAATTTTACTATATAAAAATGAGGAATTATAGTTAAGAGCATCACCAGACAGAAACTCATTTTAAACTTAATACATGTACTAATGGATCTGACAATGAGCTATTGCCCTGGGCAGTCAGCCAATCTGACTCTAGGTCTGACTCTGTCAGCAGAAAGCTATCAGTTCAGTTCAGTTCAGTCACTCAGTCGTGTCTGACTCTTTGCGACCCCATGAACCATAGCACACCAGGCCTCCCTGTACATCACCAACTCCCAGAGCCCACCCAAACTCATGTCTATTGAGTCAGTGATGCCATCCAACCATCTTATCCTCTGTCATCCCCTTCTCCTCCTGCCTTCAATCTTTCCCAACATCAGGGTCTTTTCAAATGAGTCAGCTCTTCACATCAGGTGGCCAAAATACTGGAGTTTCAGCTTTAACATCAGTCCTTCCAATGAACATCCAAGATCAATTTCCCTTAGGATGGACTGGTTGGATCTCCTTGCAGTCCAAGGGACTCTCAAGAATCTTCTCTAACACCACATTTCAAAAGCATCAATTCTGCGCTCAGCCCTCTTTATAGTCCAACTCTCACATCCATACATGACCACTGGAAAAACTAGCCTTGACTAGA
>NW_011495020.1:5427169-5429165 GCF_000754665.1 Bison bison bison
GTGATCCACACAGTCAAAGGCTTTGGCATAGTCAATAAAGCAGAAATAGATCTTTTTCTGGAACTCTCTTGCTTTTTCCATGATCCAGCGGATGTTGGCAATTTGATCTCTGGTTCCCCTGCCTTTTCTAAAACCAGCTTGAACATCTGGAAGTTCACAGTTTACATATTGCTGAAGCCTGGCTTGGAGAATTTTGAGCATTACTTTGCTAGCATGTGAGATGAGTAATTGTGAGGTAGTTTGAGCATCCTTTGGCATTGCCTTTCTTTGGGACTGGAATGAAAACTGACCTTTTCCATTCCTGTGGCCACTGCTGAGTTTTCCAAAGTTGCTGACAAAGCTGTAAGATCACCATAAATCAGTAGACATTTGTCTGTGTGCTTCATCAAAGCACATGCTCCGGTCTCCTATCACCTTGGTCAGAGTCCCAGCGTTCGCACTGACTACCTGTGTGACCCGGGGCACGTTACTGAACTTCTCTGACTCTTTCTCCTTCTCTGTCTAGTGGGGCTGCCATGAGCAAATGCACACGAAATGTATGACTTCAGTGTACACACTCAAGGGTTTCTTTAATATTTCCTTAATTGTGAAAAGAGGAAGTTAGATCTGTAGATCCCTGGGACACATTCCACTTTAACATTCCAGGATTCCATACTCTGATTCATTATTTAGCCACTCCAAATGCTTAATGAGCATTTATTACATATGCAGTCTGGACCACCTTGCCTTCAGGCCCATCCAACCTGGTTGAGGCAGTCACATAAGATTAGAAACCACATACAATAATTTACACTACTGTAACAAGGAGTGATACCTTAAAATGATAATACATTTTATTTACAGAGTTCTAAGACTGATGACCTATCAAATACATTATTCTGGGAAAAGGTACTTTTGTCAGTGTTGGAGGACATGCTTACGACAGATCTTTACAGTTCTTTAAAATATTATTTTAAACATACTCATTTGTATGTGTTCAACTTATAACTGATGGATTATTGTTGGAAGAAGTGTCCACATGGAGTTTTATTCTAAAGTGTGAATTAAACCTGGTAAATTATATATCAGTGCTTAGTGTAGCTACTCTTTTTAATTATATCATTTTTCTAATGAGAAAAAATTAACATTAAAATTAACATTAAACAGGTGATTTGACGGCCGAGAGGAGGTACCCCACATCCAGGTCAGGGGGTGCGGCCGAGAGGAGATACCCAGCGTCCAAGGTCAGGGGTTGCGACGAGAGGAGTTACCCTGTGTCCGAGGCCAGGGGCGGCAGGCTGGAGGAGCTACCCCATGCCCGAGGCCAGGGGCGGTGGCCCGGAGGACCAACCCCACACCGTGGCTGCGCGGGCACAGGACAGCCTAGAGGAGCTATCCTACGTTGAAGGTCAGGAAGGGCGGTGGTGAGGATATACCCCTCGTCCAAGGTAAGGAGCATTGGCTGCGCTTTGCTGGAGCAGCCGTGAAGAGATACCCCACGCCCAAGGTAAGAGAAACCCGAGTAAGACGGTAGGTGTTGCAAGAGGGCATCAGAGGGCAGACACACTGAAACCATACTCACAGAAAACTAGTCAATCTAATCACACTAGGACCACAGCCTTGTCTAACTCAGTGAAACTAAGCCATGCCTGTGGGGCAACCCAAGACGGGCGGGTCATGGTGGAGAGATCTGACAGAATGTGGTCCACTGGAGAAGGGAATGGCAAACCACTTCAGTGTTCTTGTCTTGAGAACCCCATGAACAGTATGAAAAGGCAAAATGATAGGATACTGAAACAGAAACTCCCCAGGTCAGTAGGTGCCCAATATGCTACTGGAGATCAGTGGAGAAATAACTCCAGACAGAATGAAGGGATGGAGCCAAAGCAAAAAGAATACCCAGCTGTGGATGTGACCGGTGATAGAAGCAAGGTCCGATGCTGTAAAGAGCAATATTGCATAGGAACCAGGAATGTCAGGTCCATGAATCAAGGCAAATTGGAAGTGGTCAAACAAG
>NW_011495020.1:5429265-5429479 GCF_000754665.1 Bison bison bison
ATACAGCCTTGACATACTCCTTTTCCTATTTGGAATCAGGTCTAACTGTCCAGTTCGAACTGTTGCTTCCTGACCGGCATACAGATTTCTCAAGAGGCAGGTCAGGTGGTCTGGTATTCCCATCTCTTTCAGAATTTTCCACAGTTTATTGTGATCCACACAGTCAAAGGCTTTGGCATAGTCAATAAAGCAGAAATAGATCTTTTTCTGGAAC
>NW_011495020.1:5429579-5430308 GCF_000754665.1 Bison bison bison
AACCAGGAATGTCAGGTCCATGAATCAAGGCAAATTGGAAGTGGTCAAACAAGAGATGGCAAGAGTGAATGTTGACATTCTAGGAATCAGCAAACTGAAATGGACTGGAATGGGTGAATTTAATTCAGATGACCATTATATCTACTACTGCGGGCAGGAATCCCTCAGAAGAAATGGAGTAGCCATCATGGTCAACAAAAGAGTCCGAAAGGCAGCACTTGGATGCAATCTCAAAAACGACAGAATGATCTCTGTTCGTTTCCAAGGCAAACATTCAACATCACGGTAATCCAAGTCTATGCCCCAACCAGTAATGCTGAAGAAGCTGAACAGTTCTATGAAGACCTACAAGACCTTTTAGAACTAACACCCCCAAAAGTTGTCCTTTTCATTATAGGGGACTGGAATGCAAAAGTAGGAAGTCAAGAAACACCTGGAGTAACAGGCAAATTTGGCCTTGGAATATGGAATGAAGCAGGGCAAAGACTAATAGAGTTTTGCCAAGAAAATGCACTGGTCATAACAAACACCCTCTTCCAACAACACAAGAGAAGACTCTATACATGGACATCACCAGATGGTCAACACCGAAATCAGATTGATTATATTCTTTGCAGCAAAAGATGGAGAAGCCCTATACAGTCAGCAAAAACAAGACCAGGAGCTGACTGTGGCTCAGACCATGAACTCCTTATTGCCAAATTCAGGCTTAAATTGAAGAAAGTAGGG
>NW_011495020.1:5432019-5436013 GCF_000754665.1 Bison bison bison
TTGGACTGCAAGGTGATCCAACCAGTCCGTTCTAAAGGAGATCAGCCCTGGGATTTCTTTGGAAGGAATTATGCTAAAGCTGAAACTCCAGTACTTTGGCTACCTCATGCGAAGGGTGGACTCATTGGAAAAGACCCTGATGCTGGGAGGGATTGGGGGCAGGAGGAGAAGGGGACGACAGAGGATGAGATGGCTGGATGGGATCACTCACTCGATGGACATGAGTCTGAGTGAACTCCGGGAGTTGGTGATGGACAGGGAGGCCGGGCATGCTGCGATTCATGGGGTCACAAAGAGTCAGACACAACTGAGCGACTGATCTGATCTGAAAGGTCACCATGGTTAGGTTTTAGACTCAGTACCAAAAAAGGATGGTGTTTTTTAATCAATAGCAAAGCTTTTGTGGCTATTCAGAACAACATTGAATGCAGGATTCAAAAAATCCTGTTCAGTTTGAATTATGAGGATAGAGGAGCAGATTTGGAAATGTATTTTATTTCAAATGTGTGTTTGGATTAGAAAAAAATTCACTTTTAACACATAATGCTAGGAAAAACAGGAAAATCTGTAATATTATTGTACATTCAACAAAACATGCAGAAAAATATTTTAAGAAGGCTTAAGTCAAGACTCCCAGAAGTTCTTCTTAGAAATTCAGGAAGATGCTATCATAAGGTACCATGTGTTGTGATGGGCTTCCTGACAGCTCAGCAGATAAAGAATCTGCCTATAATGCAGTAGATGCAAGAGACCCAGGTTTGATCCCTGGGCCTGGAAGATCCCCTGGAGGAGGTAATGGCAACCCACTTCAGTATTCTTGCCTGAAAAATCCCATGGACAGAGGAGCCTGGTGGGCTGTAGTCCAAAGGGTCTCACAGGGTCTAACATGACTGAGTACTGAGCACTGTGCTATGATGATGAGATGCTGAACTTTGGTTTAGAACATGTTGGTTCAACTCTTTAATCTGCTACTCACTGTTTTAGATCACCTTGGCCAAGGACTCTACTCTCTCTATGATTTGGTTGTCTGTAAAATTGAAGGATTAAAAATTTTTTTCAAATTAGTTAGGGTTGTTGTTTAAAGTACTATCAAAACCTTACATGCACATAGTTTAAAGATAAGTAGTTTTACAAAGCTTGTTTGAAAACAGCATCCCTTCCCCCACCACTTCCATTATTCAAAGGAAAATACTTCCAACTTCTCTTCCTTTTAGTATTTGCCCCTGTGTCTCTATGTTATATGCTTAAGTTTCTCATTTTTAAAATTGTGGTAAAATATACATGAGATTTTAACCATTTTAAACATACAGTTCAATGGAATTAAGTATATTCACACTGTTGTGCAATCATTATCAGTACCCATCTCCGGAATTTTTTTCATCATCCCAAACTGAAACTCTGTACCCATTAGAGTGTAAGCTTCCTTGACCCCCAGTCCTTAGTAAAATCTCCATTCTGCTTTCTGTCCCTACATATTTGACTATTCTGGGAACTTCATGTGAGTGGAACCACACAATATTTGTCCTTTAGTGTCTGGCTTCTTTCACTTGATACCATGTCCTCAAGGTTTATCCCTGCTGTCGTATGTGTCAGAATTTTCTTCCTTTTTAAGGTTGAATAAGATTTCATTGTTTGTATATACAGTGTTTTGTTTGCCCATTCATCTGTCAGTGTACTTTTGGGTTGCTTCCACCTTTTCGTTATTGTGAATAATATTGCTATGAACATGAGTATACAAATACCTGGTTTAGGTCCTGTTCTCAATTCTTTTGAGTACAAATGTGAAAGAGGAATTGCTGGATCATATGTGTTAAGTGGTAACACTTAAATTTAATTTTTTTTTTGAGGACCTAACAGCCTGTTTTCCACAGTGGTTGGACCATTTTACATTGCTACCAGCAATGCACGAGAATTCCAATTTCTCCACATCCTTTCTTGTTCTTCCTTTCTTTTTAAAAAATACTAGAAGTGTCACCAATTTGTGCATTGTCCTTGTGTGGGACTATACTGATCTCTATGTCATTCCAATTTAATAAATGTGCTGCTGACGTGAGCACTTTGTATGCTTTTGCTTTCTACTTTCTGGAAGTGTTCCTTAATTTTATCTTCTACTGAGCTTTAATTTCTGCTACTATACACGTAATTTCCAAGAAATTTTGGTTGATGGTATCAAACATTCATGTTTCTTTTTCAAAAGAACTTCTTATTTTTTTTTAACATTGTCTTTTTTAGAAGACTTTATTTTTTAGAGCAGATTTAAGTTTACAGCAAAACTGAGAGGGAAGTACTGAGATTTTCCATATACTCCCTGCCCTCACACATCAACATTACCAGAGTGGTACTTGGCATAACCAAGGATAATCCTATGTTGACATCATAATCACCCAAAGTCCATAATTTACATTATGGTTCACTCTTGGTGTTGTACACCCTATGTTAGGACTAATGCTTAATGACAAATCCCATCACTGTAATATTGTCCAAAGTATTTCCACAGCCCTAAAAATCCTTTGTGTTCTGCTTATTCATTTCCCTTCCCACCCACCATTACCCTTGGTAGCCACTGGTCAATTACCTTCATAGTTTCATCTTTTTTAGAATGTCATATATTAACAATTGGAATCATAGAGCCTTTTCAGATTGGCTTCTTTCACTTAGTATTATGCATTTTTTGATTACTCTATGTCTCTATGTCTTTCCATGGCTTGATAGCTCACTTCTTTTTGGCACTGAATAATATTCAATTGTCTGGATGCACTACAGTTTATCTATTCACCTACTGAGGGACATCGCAGTTCATTCCAAATTTTGACCATTATCAGCAAAGCTGCTATAAACACCTTATGCAGGTTATTGTGTGGGTGTAAGTTTTCCACTGCTTTGGGTAAATACTAAGGAGCATTGTTGTTGGATTGGATAGTAAGAATATGTTTAATCTTGTAAGAAAACAAAACTGTCTTCAAAAGTGGTTTGCCACTTTTGCATTCCCACTAGCAGTACATGAGAGTTCCTGTTGCTCCACATTCTTGTTCGCGTTTCATGTTCTCATTCAATGCTGTGGATTTCAGCAACACTAATAAGTGTGTAGTAGTAGCTCATTGTTTATTTACATTTCCCTGGTGACATATGATGTGGAGTATCTTTTCATATACTTATGAGTCACTTGTATATCTTCTTTGGTAAGGTGTCTGTTAAGGTCTTTTGTCCATTTTTAAATTGAGTTGGTCTTTTTCTTATTGTTGATCTTTAAGAGTTTTCATATATTTTTCATAACAGTCCTTTATCAGATGTGCTTTTGCAAGTATTTTCTTGCAGTTTGTGGCTTGTCTTCTCATTCTCTAGGTATTGTCTTTCACAGAGCAGAAGTTTTTAATCTTAATAAAATCCAGATGATCAATTCTTTCTTTCATGGATTTTGTCTTTGATGTTGTATCTAAAGAGACATCACTGTATCCAAGGTCACTTAGGTTCTCTCCCACGTTATCTTCTAAGAGTTTCATAGTTCAGTGTTTTACATTTAGGTTATGATCCATTTTGGGTTAGTTTTTGTGAAAGGTGTAAGGTCTGTGTCTATACGCCTTTTCTGCATGTGGCTGTTTAGTTGTGCCAGCGCCATCTGTTGAGGTGAACAGCTTTGCTCCATTAGACCATCTTTTGCTGGTTTTAGAAAAGGCAGAGGGACCAGAGATCAAATAGCCAACATCCGCTGGATCATGGAAAAAGCAAGAGAGTTCCAGAAAAAGATCTATTTCTGCTTTCTTGACTATGCCAAAGCCTTTGACTGTGTGGATCGCAATAAACTGTGGGAAATTCTGAAAGAGATGGGAATACCAGACCACCTGACCTGCCTCTTGAGAAATTTGTATGCAGGCCAGGAAGCAACAGTTAGAACTGGACATGGAACAACAGACTGGTTCCAAATAGGAAAAGGAATACGTCAAAGGCTGTATATTGTCACCCTGTTTATTAACTTCTATGCAGAGTACATCATGAG
>NW_011495020.1:5436301-5442471 GCF_000754665.1 Bison bison bison
ACTTTATTTTGTTGGGCTCCAAAATCACTGCAGATGGTGATTGCAGCCATGAAATTAAAAGACGTTTACTCCTTGGAAGGAAAGTTATGACCAACCTAGATAGCATATTCAAAAGCAGAGACATCACTTTGCCGACAAAGGTCCGTCTAGTCAAGGCTATGGTTTTTCCAGTAGTCGTGTATGGATGTGAGAGTTGGACTGTGAAGAAAACTGAGCGCCGAAGAATTGATGCTTTTGAACTGTGGTGCTGGAGAAGACTCTTGATAGTCTCTTGAACTGCAAGGAGATCCAACTGGTCCATTCTAAAGGAGATCAGTCCTAAGTGTTCTTTGGAAGGACTGACGCTAAAGCTGAAACTCCAGTACTTTGGCTACCTCATGCGAAGAATTGACTCATTGGAAAAGACTCTGATGCTGGGAGGGATTGGGGGCAGGAGGAGAAGGGGACGACAGAGGATGAGATGGCTGGATGGCATCACCGACTCGATGGACGTGAGTTTGAGTGAACTCCAGGAGTTGGTGATGTACAGCGAGGCCTGGTGTGCTGCAGTTCATGGGGTCGCAAACAGTTGGACATGACCGAGCGACTGAACTGAATGGAACTGACTCCTTTTTCAGAGATCAGTTGAGTGTACTTATAGGGGTCGATTTCTAGGCTCTCTATTCTGATCCATTGGTCTTTTTGCTCATTCTTTCACCAATACCTTACTGTCTTGATTACTAAGTAAATTTATAGTAAGTCTTGAAGTTGGATAGTGCCTTGTTCTTTTTCTGGGGTGAAATAAATTTTCCTCTCTGTCTGAGCACTTTAACTACATCTATTTAAGGCATTATTTTGCCTCCATGGTCTCTTTTTTCCCCAAGCTAGCTCCCCCCAACCACTTCCTTTGTTTTAGTTTCTGTCTTTTGTGCCACAGACTTTCCTTTGGAGATCTGGTGATCCTTGGTCATCTGTTCATATTTAAGGGCTCTGAGCAGATTGGAAGGTCTGGGTTTGTTGATTATGAGATTCACTGAAGGATGACCTGGCTGGAAAAATTTGTTGAATCTATAGATATTATTTTGGACTACTCAGGTTCTCTAGAGAAATATTTTCCAATTTCCTGGTTCAAAGATATAGCCCTGATTCCCTTCAACTGGAGCTCATTCAGAAAAAACATTGGGGAGGGTTGTGTGTAGGGTCTTGTCAACATTCAGTATACATTCTGTTAACATTTCTGAGTACTGAAGGACTCTCAACTGGGCTGAGCGTCCCCTAGTCCAGAAGCTCTGCTTTCTATCTCCACAGAGTAAACTTCCAGAATTTGTATGGGGTGGTGGAGAAACATCTAATCTGCTGCATTGAATGGGAGAGAGGGATCTGAGGGTCTAATGCTTCTTAAACAGAAATCAACTCATTCCCTCAATTGTCCTCTGTTTGCCCCTATTTCAGAGGCACTTGGTGCTGCCAACCTTGATCTGGATCTTCCTGGGATTCTGTAATGGAACTGGATTGCTTCTCAGCTTTCCCTCTGCAGCTTCAGGATTTAGGTCTAAGTGAGCTATCTGAGTTAATTACCACTCACTCACTGTTTTCAGGCTTACAGTATTTTGTTGCTATGCTTCTTCTCCCATCCTTTTTATCTTGTATATCTTAACACAATCTTTTTACTGTCATTTTGGAAGAATGTGGAGGGAAGGAAATTAAATATATAATATGTGCTTGATCTTCCATTTTTCTCCAGTATGCTAATGTATTTTTTAGTTCTAATAGTCTGTGAATCTAAGATGGATGATAGATTGTAAAAAATCTAATCTCAATTATGCAAGGCTGTGCTGCACAGAATATAGATCTCCCTAACTACTAGGGCTTCCTCTACTAGCTGCTCACTTGCTTGGTTCCCTACTGTCAGAACACATGGGGGCAAAAGGTATGGTGAAATTCCCAACAATCTGCTTTACAACTTCATTTCTGGCAAAAAAGACTACAGAAAGGAAAATATTAAGACTCATGACTGAAAGTGAGGGTTTACTGTTTTACATTATTTATGGTCTCTTAGCTTACTGGGGCCGGAGAAGGCAATGGCACCCCACTCCAGTACTTTTGCCTGGAAGATCCCATGGATGGAGAAGCCTGGTGGGCTGCAGTCCATGGGGTCGCTAGAGTTGGACACGACTGAGCGACTTCACTTTCACTTTTCACTTTCGTGCATCGGAGAAGGAAATGGCAACCGACTCCAGTGTTCTTGCCTGGAGAATCCCAGGGACGGGGAAGCCTGGTGGGCTGCCGTCTATGGGGTCGCACAGAGTTAGACACGACTGAAGCAACTTAGTAGCAGCAGCTTACTGGCATGCTGCAATTCATGGGGTCACAAAGAGTCGGACACGACTGAGCGACTGAACTGAACTGAACTGAGCTTACAATTAGATTCAATATTTTAATGTTTAAAAATCATCTTTCTTTGAGGGTATTACCCTGGAAGTCCAGTGGTTTGGACTCTGCATTCTCATGGTCGAGACCCAGTTCAATCCCTGTTTGGGGAACTAAAATCCTGCAAACCAAAAAATTTTGCCCCCTCTCCAAATTAATTTTCTTTCAATTGATAATAAGCAAAGGAATGTATCATTTCAAGATGTTGTGTTTGTTAAAAATATTTTTTATGTGTATCATATGATTAGATCAATCACATGAGGCATGTTCAAATAAATAAATGGAGGCATGAAAACCAGTCAGATAACCTCCTTAAGTATATATAGCTAATGAGTATCTTTTTGAAAGAGAGTCAGAAAAATCAGTTTTTTCTTTCATCTATGTCTACTTGGTAGTGATAAGAGAGTGTTCATTCTCTTGGAGCAGTCCAGTTTATGGAGGAGATTTGGCAGCAGTACTGTTACCATCTGTAACTGCTATTCATTTAGTATTTACTAGGTGCTTGCATGAGTGCATGCTAAACTGCTTCAGTCATGTCTGATTCTTTGTGCCCCTATGGATCATAGCCCTCCAGGCTCCTCTGTCCATGGGATTCTCCCCATCTGTCCATGGGATTCTCCAGGGGAGAATACTGGAGTGGGTATTCCCTGTCCATGCCCTCCTCCCAGGCTCTTCCTAACACAGGAATTGAACCCGTGTCTCTTACATTTCCTGCACTGGCAGGTGGGTTCTTTACCACTAGCGCCACCTGGGAAGCCCAATAAGTGCTTGGCTGTGTGCAAATACTTTACATGTTGTCTCATTAATCTTTATAGTGGTCTTTCTTTACAGATAGGAAACTGAGACCCAGACAGGTTAAAAACTTGTTGTTGCTGCTGCTGCTGCTGCTAAGTCGCTTCGGTTGTGTCCAACTCTGTGCGACTCCATAGACAGCAGCCCACCAGGCTCTGCCGTCTCTGGGATTCTCCAGGCAAGAACACTGGAGTGGGTTGCCATTTTCTTCTCCAATGCAGGAAAGTGAAAAGGGAAAGTGAACTCGCGCAGTTGTGTCCGACTCTTAACGATCCCATGGACTGCAGCCTAGCAGGCTCCTCTGTCCATGGGATTTTCCAGGCAAGAGTACTGGAGTGGGTTGCCATTGCCTTCTCTGAAAAACTTGTTGAGGTACACACAACTTATACTTGCAGGAACTGGTCTTTCTGACTTGAAAGCTTGGGCTCTTACTACACACAGCTTCCTCCAGGGTACACAGGTGAGAAGCTTAGTCTAGTGGCCAAATGGAGGAAAATGGGTTATTACAATACTGTATGCTAAGGGCTGTAGTGGGGTTATGGTAAGGTGTTATGAGGGCCAGTGGGACTACTTGGAGGAAGTCATCAAATCAGAGGCCTGATGGGACAGTAGGAGCTAGCCAGAGATGAAAGAGCAAAAGAGCATTTCAGGTGGAGTGGGCCAAAAGACATTCTCGTACCTGGGGGAAGTCAGAGTAACTGAGCAAGGGCCATGGCTGGAGATAGAGAGATGGACTTGGTGAAGAGAAGAGAGGCTAGAGGAAAGTGTGGGGGGCAAGTGAAAGAGCCTTGGAAGTCTATGGAGGGAAGTTAGGTGTTTATCTTCAGGCCAGTAGGGAACATTTAAGGGTTTTTAGCAAAGGTGGGACATAGATAAAAATTTGCATTTTATAAAGACCATTCTGATAGCTGCAGGAAGAACGGATGTGAGAGGAACTGAAAACGGGGAGAAGTCGAGAATGATTTTCAGAACTTTTCCTTGGACAAGTGGACAGAGTGGTGCCATTCACTGAGTCAAGAATCAGCCTCAGGATAAAAGTCTGTTGCAGTATCTAGGGATGTGATCTGATTCATTAGATCTGATTTTGCACAAAAATTCAGTGAATGTTTAGAACTAACTTGACAGACTTATGTCCATAACCATGACTTACATCAGGTTCAGAATCAGTTTAAATCTTAAGAGATGTGGGTATCTTTGTAGTTATCTCCATATACTCTCACATTTTAAAAAAATCTTGATTGTGTTTACTGCTTTTTAAAAATTAAGTTGAATTATACAAGCAACAATGGCTTTCATAGATTTACTGTTATAGGTGAGTTTCCATCTAAAAAGGGAACACCAACATGAGATTTTAAAAATATGCATTTATGGCACCCCACTCCAGTACTCTTGCCTGGAAAATCCCATGGACGGAGGAGCCTGGTGTGCTGCAGTCCATGGGGTCGTGAAGAGTCGGACACAACTGAGTGACTTCACTTTCACTTTTCACTTCCATGCATTGGAGAAGGAAATGGCAACCCACTCCAGTGTTCTTGCCTGGAGAATCCCAGGGACGGGGGAGCCTGGTGGGCTGCCGTCTATGGGGTTGCACAGAGTCAGACACTACTGAAGTGACTTAGTAGTAGTAGTATTGTTAAATTTGAAATTTTTCTAGGTACTGTACTAAAAATGTACAAAATTGAAGGAGTAGTGGAATTACACAATACAACTTTTAGAAACTGGTGTGATGGCATGGTAAAGAAAATGTTACACAATGTAATATACTTGCTTATTGATTCCTTCCTCTAATATTTATGATCTTTAGAAAATGTTACTGTTGGTTGTTCTTGGCATTGTGCAGAACATACAGTATTAAAAAATAATAAAATGACAGAGCTGGAGAGAAATTTAGATAATTCAGTTCTCTCATTTTAGGATAATGGACCTCAGAAAGTCCCTACAGCTGAGGAGTCTGAGGACACGAATGTCCACTCTTTTGGTTAGTGATACAAAAATCACTGTGTCCTTTGATATTCAAACTATTATAGCAAAGGAAACTGACAACTTGAATCTTCATGCTCTTTCATTGCAATGGAACGTGGGGAAAAATACAGTTTTGTGGAGAGGATTTGTATTGTCTCTTGAATACATCATTAAATCTTAACATCTATTTTTAGGTGCAATAAAAGTTCTCCACAACTGCTTTGGGAAAACAATAATATGAATCTTCATATTAAAGGTGCCAATAGCATATATATATGTAGGATATTGGCTTGTAAAATAGAAATGGAAACCAAATAATAAAGGCTAAAGTGTGCCAATGAGATTGTTACTATTAAACCTTTGTGGGGCTTAGAATATTTGCAAAATATTTGTCATTTGCATAACCAGTTTCCATACTTTCTAATAATGAAATGTCTTCTTGGAAGTTGATAAAAAATATAAAGCAGTTTTAACAGCTACGTAAGAGCTACATATTTCATATACACTTAACAACACTGTATATTCTAAACAGTCTATACTACTATTATGGCAAAAGAAGAGAATAAAAATTCATGTTTCCCTCAGTGACAAAGCGAAGTAGATAAAAAAGTTTATTTAAATAAACTTTTGACTAATAAAATATTGTTTCTAACGTGTTCAGTGACTGGTCTCAAACAACATAAAACTCTTCATTATTAGAAATTACAAAGCACTGTAGACATTCTTTAATAAATGCAATGTAATATTTAGTGTATACCCAAGTAAGACGGTAGGTGTTGCAAGAGGGCATCAGAGGGCAAACACACTGAAACCATACTTGCAGAAAACTAGTCCATCTAATCACACTAGGACCACAGCCTTGTCTAACTCAATGAAACTAAGCCATGCCCGTGGGGCAGCCCAAGACGGGCAGGTCATGGTGGAGAGATCTGACAGAATGTGGTCCACTGGAGAAGGGAATGGCAAACCACTTCAGTGTCTTGTCTTGAGAACCCCATGAACAGTAT
>NW_011495020.1:5443067-5444068 GCF_000754665.1 Bison bison bison
ACATCACCAGATGGTCAACACCGAAATCAGACTGATTATATTCTTTGCAGCCAAAGATGGAGAAGCTCTATACAGTCAGGAAAAACAAGACCAGGAGCTGACTGTGGCTCAGACCACGAACTCCTTATTGCCAAATTCAGGCTTAAATTGAAGAAAGTAGGGAAAACCACTAGACCATTCAGGTATGACCTAAATCAAATCCCTTATGATTATACAGTGGAAGTGAGAAATAGATTTAAGGGCCTCGATCTGATAGATAGACTGCCTGATGAGCTGGGAATGAGGTTCGTGATATCGTACAGGAGATAGTGATCAAGACCATCCCCATGGAAAAGAAATGCAAAAAAGCAAGATGGCTGTCTGGGGAGGCCTTACAAATAGCTGTGAAAAGAAGAGAAGTGAAAAGCAAAGGAGAAAAGGAAAGATATAAACATCTGAATGCAGAGTTCCAAAGAATAGCAAGAAGAGATAAGAAAGCCTTCTTCAGTGATCAATGCAAAGAAATTGAGGAAAACAACAGAATGGGAAAGACTAGAGATCTCTTCAAGAAAATCAGAGATACCAAAGGAACATTTCATGCAAAGATGGGCTCGATAAAGGATAGAAATGGTATGGACCTAACAGAAGCAGAAGATATTAAGAAGAGATGGCAAGAATACACAGAAGAACTGTACAAAAAAGACCTTCACGACCCAGATAATCACGATGGTGTGATCACTGACCTAGAGCCAGACATCCTGGAATGTGAAGTCAAGTGGGCCTTAGGAAGCATCACTATGAACAAAGCTAGTGGAGGTGATAGAATTCCAGTTGAGCTATTCCAAATCCTGAAAGATGATGCTGTGAAAGTGCTGCACTCAATATGCCAGCAAATGTGGAAAACTCAGCAGTGGCCACAGGACTGGAAAAGGTCAGTTTTCATTCCAATCCCAAAGAAAGGCAATGCCAGAGAATGCTCAAACTACCGCACAATTGCACTCATCTCACATGCTAGTAAAGTA
>NW_011495020.1:5444168-5444571 GCF_000754665.1 Bison bison bison
ATTCTCCAAGCCAGGCTTCAGCAATATGTGAACCGTGAACTTCCTGATGTTCAAGCTGGTTTTAGAAAAGGCAGAGGAACCAGAGATCAAATTGCTAACATCCACTGGATCATGAAAAAAGCAAGAGAGTTCCAGAAAAACATCTATTTCTGCTTTCTTGACTATGCCAAAGCCTTTGACTGTGTGGATCACAATAAACTGTGGAAAATTCTTCAAGAGATGGGAATACCAGGCCACCTGACCTGCCTCTTGAGAAATCTGTATGCAGGTCAGGAAGCAACAGTTAGAACTGGACATGGAACAACAGACTGGTTCCAAATAGGAAAAGGAGTACCTCAAGGCTGTATATTGTCACCCTGCTTTTTTAACTTATATTCAGAATACATCATGAGAAACGCTGGAC
>NW_011495020.1:5444671-5481827 GCF_000754665.1 Bison bison bison
AAAGTGCAAGAGGAGAGTGAAAAAGTTGGCTTAAAGCTCAACATTCAGAAAATGAAGATCATGGCATCCAGTCCCATCACTTCATGGGAAATAGATGGGGAAACAGTGGAAACAGTGTCAGACTTTATTTTGGGGGGCTCCCAAATCACTGCAGATGGTGACTGCAGCCATGAAATTAAAAGACGCTTACTCCTTGGAAGGAAAGTTATGACCAACCTAGATAGCACATTCAAAAGCAGAGACATTACTTTGCCAACAAAGGTCCGTCTAGTCTAGGCTATGGTTTTTCCTGTGGTCACGTATGGATGTGAGAGTTGGACTGTGAAGAAGGCTGAGCATCGAAGAATTGATGCTTTTAAACTGTGGTGTTGGAGAAGACTCTTGAGAGTCCCTTGGACTGCAAGGAGATCCAACCAGTCCATTCTGAAGGAGATCAGTCCTAAGTGTTCTTTGGAAGGACTGATGCTAAAGCTGAAACTCCAGTACTTTGGCCACCTCATGTGAAGAGTGGACTCATTGGAAAAGACCCTGATGCTGGGAGGGATTGGGGGCAGGAGCAGAAGGGGACGACAGAGGATGAGATGGCTGGATGGCATCACTTACTTGATGGACGTGAGTCTGAGTGAACTCCGGGAGTTGGTGATGGACAGGGGAGGCCTGGCATGCTGCAGCTCATGGGGTGGCAAAGAGTCGGACACGACTGAGCAACTGATCTTATCTGATGCATCATATATGATATAGGCTAGAGTCTGTGTATGAGAAAATAGAAAATATATATTTGGTTTCTGTCCCAGGTTCTTGGCACAGTGCTCCCCAAACCCAAGTGAATTCGTAAGGGACAAGAGCACTAAGAAGCATCTTTTAATCTATTGAATCAGTGGGCTCCCAGATGGCTCCTGGATGAGGGCTGGTCACCAGAAAGAATCACATCATACTTAGAAGCTTGAAATTTTCAAGCCGGCTCCCTACTTCTCCAGAGAGGAGAGAGGGCATGAAAATGTGCCCACTTGAGGAAGCTTCCATAACTCCAATAGCAGAATTTGGAGAGCTTCCAGATGAATGAATACATTCACCTATGGAAGGGTGAAGCCTTCCCTGGTGGTTCAGACAGTAAAGACTCCACCTGCAAGGCAGGAAACCTGGGATGGATCCCTGAGGAGAGCATGGCAGCCCACTCCAGTATTCTTGCCTGGACAATCTCCATGGACAGAGGAGCCTGGCGGGCTACAGTGCACGGGGTCGCCAAGTGTTGGAAGCGACCTGGCGACTGAACAAAAGCAAGAGGAGGAAACCCGACCGAGAGGCGGGGCCAAAGGCGAGCCCGCCCCCGCGGCCTGTTTAGAGGGAGCTGAGCGCGCCGGTTGCGGGGAAGGTGAGTCTGAAGGCTTCCGTGGCCACGGCCGGGATTCCGAGCCCCTCGGATTCGTCCCGGCCGCGCCCGGCTGGGGCCAGGGGAAGGCTCCCGCGGGCGGCCAACATCCTGGAGCATGTCTACGGACTGACTGGTGCATGAAAAGGTAACAGCCGCCCAGGTGCCTGCAGCGGCCAGGGCCGCCTCTCCCACGGGGTTTTCCCCTGGTGTGCTGGTTCCGAAAAGGCGCCGGACCGGAGGCGAGCCAGCCGTCTCAGCGAGGCCAGTCCCCTTCTCGAGTTCGCTGGCAATCCCTTCTCTCTCCTGGGAACCCTGTCTAGTCGCCGCTGACCCATCCCAGTTTCTTTAGTCAGATAGGAAAAAGATGTTAGTTTGGTTTCCAAAATTAGAAGCAAAGCTAGAGTCTAATATTTCTATGTTTGCCTCTGGAGAACGCAAGAATTGGTCCCTGGGATTTAAATGATGCTCCAAGTATGGTGTGTGGTTGTGGGAACTCTCTGCTGCTTGAGGAAGACTGGTTTCATAGTTGGGCCCACATAGTGTAGGTGAGAGAGGAGGGTTTGTGTTTGTTTGGTTTTGCTGACACTAGGTGAAAACCATCTATTGAGGACCTCCCAGAGAAATAAAAATCAGCTGATGTTGAGGTTGCACCTTTCCCCTTCTTTGAGGAGAAAGAGGAAAGTTATTCTTGCTTGATTTTGAACTTGGAGAAAATGTCAGATAAAATGGATGTGTTTAGGCATCACCTAGAAGTGAAATCTTTAGATTGCCCTTAAGTAATGCTTGGGCAAAAATCTCACTCCTGGGTGTGCAGCTGTGTAGGGCATTGGCTTGCACCTGGGCATTGAGAGGCCTGGTGTGGCCACCTCTGAAGAGACAACAGCAGCAAAAACAGTGTGATATTTATTGAGCATATGCTATGTGCGATTCTAAATGAATTGCATATACTATTTAATATTGAGTGCTCTTTTGAGAGCTTTAATGTATTATTATTTAGTTTTGATGAGTATATGAAGTAGCTGCTGTTGTTATAGTCCCATTTTACAGATGAGGAAATGAAAACAAGAGTTTTTCAAGTGGGTAAACGCCCCAGTTCTCCAGCTGCTATGAGTATAGGCTCCTAACAGCTCACAGTTGCACCGCCTTTCAAGAATTGCCTTCACTGATGGAGGCTGCCTTGCCAGGAAGTGCCCCAGTGGTTACACCCCAAGACTTTTGGTGCTGCTCTGTAGCTAAGGATTGCTAGGAGGGCACCTGCCTGCTCCAGGGGGAACCGCTTTGCAGTGCATTCATGGTCTACAGCTGCCGATGGGATCAGGCTGGGGTGGGCTACAGCTGGGCCCACATCTTTGCTTCCTGCCTTTTGCTGTCCTGGTTGCCCCATTTCCTTATAATTTTCACCTGAGAACCTCCCATCATTGCATACAAGAGTCTTTGTCTCAGGGTGTGCTTCTGTGTCTCAACCTGAGACAACTGCTCTGCTCTGCAGTAGGCATACCTTGGGTTTGGTTGCAGACCACTGCAATAAATCAAATATCACAATAAACTGATTCACATGAATTTTTTTTGTTTTCCTGTTCATAAGAAGTTATGTTTACACTATACTATAGTCTGTTAAGTGTGCAGAAGCAGTATGTCCAAAATAATGTACATGCCTTAATTAAAAAGTACTTTAATGCTAAAAATTGCTGACCATTATCTGAGCCTTCAGCAAGTCATAATCTTTTTGCTGATAGACTTACTCAGTGCAGGGTTGCTACAGCCTTCAATTTGTTTGAAAAAAAAAAAAGCAAACCAACAGTATCTGTGATATACAATAAAATGAAGTATGCCTGTACTGGGTTGTGAAGTTTTCAGAGTTTTATTCTTAATTTCCTAGCGGGAATTCTATAGAAATACAGTCCATCAGTTTTAAGCATGTCTCTATCAGATGACTTTCTCTTTTGGCTAATATATAAAGAGATATATAAAGGAAGTTATGCTGCTAAAATGTTATTTTATATGCATAAAGGAAATAACAATATGGCTTCTTTTAGATGCTGTTTGGCCAGAAAAACACTATTCCTACCAGGGATGGAGGTGGCCAGAGTAGGTGATAGATGAGTATTCATTGATTTCTTGATTGATGAACCTGATTATGAGAAGGAAATATGTTAATACTGTTTTTAACAGCTTTATAGGGGTATAATTGACATGGTAAAAGTGTATATTTTGATAAGTTGCTTTATGCATATGCCCACAAACCCTCACCACAATCAAAATAATGAAAATGTACATCACTCTTCAAAGTTTCTTCAGCTCTTTCTGGTTCCAGGCAACCACTGCTTTTGTTTTAGTAACATAAGGCTGAAGAAAACCTCAGAGGTCATGAGCTTCAATTGCTCAGTAGTTGGGCATGCCTGAGCACAGGCATGCAGGGATTTCCACTGGGTAAGACCATGAGGGCAGTTGACGTAACCAGGGCCAGCCAGTCTGCCATCTGCATGTAATAAAGAAGATGGGTACAAAGCTGGACACTGATGACAACTTTGGCATCAAGGCAAAGATTCCGTGTGTGGGGCAAATTTTGATGAGTTTCAGGTAAACTTTGGGATAGCCCCGGGTTTTGTTACAATTAAAGGAGGCCCTGTGAGGGAGTGATGCCATCCTTGAAATGCACAGCCTAAATAAAAACATACAAATAAACCTTTCCACCCAAACTCAGACCTCCCAGTCTGGTACTGGAAACGGAATCTCCTGGGGGGTGGGGCAACTGATTTCTGCCCTTCACGTTCATGCCCTCTTGGTTCTCTTACGGCTGCTGCTGGATACAGAGGACATACTTTCCCATTTTAACCCTTTGGCTCAAGTGTGCTACCTCGTGGTCCAGCTCAGACATGTTTAGAATGTTCTGAGGCACTGCTGAAAGCTCTGGCAGAAGCAGCAGAGATAACACAGTGAGAGCAGTAGTTCTAGATAATCTGGCATTTAAAACCTAGTTTTCTATCTTTGCTGTATGAGCCTTTCTTCCATGCCTGGAAATCCCCTTTTTTGATTCCTTTAAGTTCAAGCCAAACCCAGTTCACCGCTAACTCCTTCCACCTCTCATTTCTTTGCTCCTTGCTGGAAGATTCTTAGAGCACAGCAGCTGATGGTTAGCTTCATAATCTAGCCCTTGATCTTAGCAATCTAGATCTCAATGATCTAGATCATTGCTGTCCAATAGAAATACGATGCAAGCCACAGATATGAGTCACACATTTAATTTTAAATTGCCAGTGACCTCATTTTAAAAAAGGAGAGAGGGAAACAAACAAGTGAAATTATTTTGTAGTAATATATTTTCAACTCAGTGTCTCCAAAATCTCATTTCAGTAGGTAATCTATATAAAAATGACAGTGACATATTTTACATTTATACTAAATCTTTGAAATCCAGTGAGTACTTATAGCTCATCTCCATTTGTATAAACTGTATGTACTTACTGAACAGTGCAAGTCTAGCTATAGCATCATGGCCTGGATCCACAATTAGCTGAATATTCTTTGGAAAAGAGGCATAGAATATGCGCTTTCTTTTGGACACGCTGAGTGTGGGGTATAAGCTTTTGGAAATGCAATTCTAGAATAGCAAGACAGCACCTTTCAACTTCATTTGTCAGAGCAACATGTACCACCTCCATAGTAAGTTCCCAATTTCATCCTGTCTTTTGAATCCACACCTTAGAATTTTCCTCTCATCTTAACTTGCACTAAAGTATGTTCTACTCCAGTCAGTTCATCTCTACATTATTCTCCATCAAGTAAGTACTTATTATATACCCTTTTCTATTTACTTATACCCACGGATAAAGGAACCTGGCAGGCTACAGGCCAGGAGGTCGCAAAGACTCAGACACAACTTAGCAACTCAACAACAATTAACTTATTTTGTCTCTCCTTCAGGTACCTTGAAAAGAGTTGAGCAGAAGAATGGGCACTATTTTACTTGAACATAAAAACCATTCAGCCAATGAACTGAGCATGAGTTATTCAGCATGAGCAATTATTCTAAACATGGTTAGTATTTCTTAACTTCATGCTAATTAATAGCTATCTAGTTTTAAGAATGGGCTGCCCTGGTGGCTTATTGGTAAAGAATCCATCTGCCAGTGTAGGAGATGTGGGTTCAATCCCTGGGTCAGGAAGCTTCCTTGGAGAAGGAAATGGCAACTCACTCCAGTATTCTTGCCTGGGAAATCCCATGGACAGAGGGGCCTGGTGTGTTACAGTCCAGGGTCACAAAGAGTCAGACATGACTTAGTGACTAAACAACAAGTTTTAAGAATAGCAAAACCTGTAATATCTCAATTTTTTTTTCTAATTGTAAAAGTGATGAATGATAATGACATCATTCTGGTTAAAAAAATATTTTTAAGGGTGATAATAAGCAATATCTCAAAGATATAAAAGAAATGGACACTTTTATCCATTGATGGTGGTAATGTAAATTTCTACAGGGATTTTGGAGGACAGTTTGGCAATATGCTTTACAATTCAAAATGTGCATACCTTTGTCTCTGCCATTCCAATTTTTGAAATTTATGCCACAGGAATAATTGGATAAGTGCACAGATTTGTGTGTGGAGTAATGTTGATCTTATTATTGTTTGTATTTTTTTAAAAAGGAAACAACTTCCTTTTCAACAACAGCTATTTATTGGACATTATAGTAGGTGTGTGTGCTCAGTCACTTCACTTGTGTCCGACTCCGCAGCCCCATGGACTGTAGCCCACCAGGCACCTCCTCTGTCCATGGGATTCTCCAGATAAGCATACTGGAGTGGGTTGCCATTCCCTTCTCCAGGGGATCATCTTAGAAGATCGCCTTCAGTCAATAACACTATTTTGAAACTGAATTCTGTAGATAAAAAGGAAACAACTACTTGTGTGTAGTTTCAGAGTCTGGTACATGTGACCACTATTCAACTGAGTTGACATGAGAGTAAGCTACACTCATGGGGTCCCTCATACTCATAACAAGAAATACCACTTTATCATACAAACAACTCTCAATTTGCTTTAATGGTCCTGTTGTCTTAGTTATAATCAAATTTGTCTATCAATATAACATGACCAGTGAATCCCACACTTAGTGCTTCAGTAGTTTTAAGTAAATCTGTTATTTATTTCAGTAAAATGTCTGTGCAGAGTTAGAAGTCAGTATTACATAAATGTAACACTCTGTTACCCAGGCTATAAATCCTTTCCAAATTTTTAGAAGAAATTATGTTCATGGTGACAGATCAATGTAAGTACACTTTGTTTTACAGAGCAAAGATTTGGAAAAGCTGAAAACATTGTCCATTCGATCTAAGCAGAGAAGCCCAGAAAATCTCAGAGAGGTAAAGAGATAAAAAAAGGTTTTTTCTGATATATGATTATGCCAGTGTTTTTAATAACACTTTTCTTCTATCATTTTAAGCAAATATAAGTTAACACTATAAAAGAACCAGGCCAAATTGTTTTTCTTATTTTTCTACTTTCCTAATCCTTATGTTAATTTTGGAGTTTTAAAAAACAAAATGGGATTAAGTAAAGTTGGCTGTAATATTCATATTTTATTTTGGTCTTGTGAAATAATCTTTAATTTATTTCATATATTAAAGAAATATTAATCATTGAGTTACTATTATGTGTTATGTTTGAGGTCTGTGTTTGAGATACTTGATTTTGAATATAAATAAATTTATTTAAACATATTAAAATGCTTTCTGTAATGTTAATTTACTAATATTTGAACAAACTTCAAAGCAATCCATTATATACTCATGAATTTCTGTCCATAAGAATTTAGGTGGACCTTCTCTACTTCTGTTAAGAATTTAATATACTTTTTGAGGTATAAGTAAATTGGATTTACATTTGTTGTTTTTAAGCCTCTAAAACATTTTATAAACATTTTATAAACCTGCTATAAAGTAAAGAGAAGTATTAATTTTTAGGCATTTTAAGATATAAAGCAGTTCAGAGTATCCTAAAAAATAAAGTGCTGTATTACAAATACTCATTATCTTTGGCATCAGACATTTCTGACAGTGCTTTCTGTGCTTATGCCATTGCCTTGAATCCACCTATACCCTTTTAGTCTGGGAGGATTCAACACTACTCCGTGTCATAGCCATGTAAGTTCCTATAACTACAAGCTGAAATTCTTGTTACAGACAGTCCTTAACAGTGAATTTACAACTTGGAAGAAGTAGTATAAATAAACATGATTTAAGTTAAATTTATCTTTCTCATAGAATCTAAATTTAAATACAGAATTGTGTTCCTGAAGGTGTAAAAGTAGATATTTACTCACTCTTCATGACTCATGTGAGATTTTAGTTTGGAAAACTTGGACATTCAAACTGTGTGGGTGAAAAGTAATAACTGGATACTGATGACTTGTTTTTATTTTGGGTTTCAGTTACCTGAGATTTAGACCCATTTATTTGAATTACGTTATTGCTGAGTATTGGAGAAGGCAATGGCACCCCACTCCAGTGCTCTTGCTTGGAAAATCCCATGGACGGAGGAGCCTGGTGGGCTGTAGTCCATGGGGTCGCGAAGAGTCGGACACGACTAAGCGACTTCACTTTCACTTTTCACTTCCTTGCATTGGAGAAGGAAATGGCAACCCACTCCAGTGTTCTTGCCTGGAGAATCCCAGGGATGGGGGAGCCTGATGGGCTGCCGTCTATGGGGTCGCACAGAGTCAGACACAACTGAAGCGACTTAGCAACAGCAGCAGCAGCATTGCTGAGTATACCCCCTGTGTTTTGCTGGAGCTAAATTTTTTTTTAACTTTTTATGTTGATAATTTTAGGCTTACAGAAGAATTGTAGAGATGGTACAGATGGTTCCAATAATACTCTCTATGCAGTCTCCCCATATGTTAACATCTCATGTAGCCATGGAACAGTGACCAAAACTAAGAATTAAGATTAGCTTAACAAATATTGTAAACTAAACTATAGACTATTTAGATTTCCCCAGTATTTCCACTGTCCTTTTTCTGTTCCTGGATTCAAGTCAGGAGACAGTGGCGCTTTTAGTTTTCATGTCTCCTCCTCGTTGTTCAGTTGCAACTCTTAGCATCCCCACGGACTGCAGCATGCCAGGGTTCTCTGTCCTTCACCATCTCCCAGAGTTTGCTCAGACTTATGTCCATTGAGTCTGTGATGCCATCCAAACATCTCATCCTCTGTCACTCCCTTCTCCACCTGCTTTCAATCTTTCCCAATATCAGGGTCTTCTCCAGTGAGTCAGCTCTTTGCCTCAGGTGGCCAAAGTATTGGAGCTTCAGCATCAGTCCTTTCAATGCATTATGCAGGACTGATTTCCTTTAGAATTGACTGGTTTGATCTCCTTGCTATCCAAAGGACTCTCAAGAGTATTCTTCAGCACTGTAATTCAAAACATCAATTCTTCAGCACTCAGCCTTCTTTATAGTCCAGCTCTCATATCTGTACATGACTACTGGAAAAACCACAGCTTTGACTAGACGTTTGTTGGCAAAGTGATATCTCTGCTTTTTAATACGCACTCTAGATTTGTCATAGCTTTCCTTCCAAGGAGTAAGCGTCTTTTAATATCATGGCTGCAGTCACTGTCCACAGTGATTCTGGAGCCCGAGAAAATAATGTCTGTCATTGTTTCTACTTTTTTCCCATCTATTTGCCATGAAGTGATGGGACCGGATACCATGATCCTCAGCTTTTTCATTCTCCTCTTTCACCTTCATCAAGAGACTCTTTAGTTTCTCTTTGCTTTCTGCCATTAGGGTGGTGTCATCTGTATATCTGAGGTTATTGATATTTCTCCCGGCAATCTTGATTCCATCTTATGAGTCATACGGCCTGGCATTTTGCATGATGTACTCTGCATATGTTAAATAAACAAGATGACAATATACAGGTTTGACATACTCCTTTCCCAGTTTTGAACCATCAAAGGAAAGAATGAACAAAATAAAAAAGTAACCAGTAGAATGAGAGATAATTTTTGCAAACCATTTACGTGATAAGAGCTTATTATCCAAAATGTGTAAGAAGCTGTCGCAATTCATAGCAAAAAAGCAAATAACCAGATTAAAAGATGGACAAAAGAACTAGATATATATTTTTCCAAAGAAGATGTACAAGTGGCCAACAGCTATATGAAAAGATGCTTAAGGTCACTAATTGTCAGGAAAATGCAAGCTAAACCACAATATCACCTCATACCTGTTAGGATGGCTGTTATCAAAAAATCAAAAGACAGCAAGTATTGACAAAGACATGGGAAAATTGGAATCCTTGTAAATAATTGTTTTTGAGAACGAAAAATGGTGTAATCACTATGGAAAACAGTATGGAGGTTTCTCAAAAAATTAAAAATAGAACTACTGTATGATCCAACAGTCCCACGTCTGGTATTTTTCCAGAAGAATTGAAGTCAGAATCTTGAAAAGATACTAGCAACTCTATGTTCACTGAAGAATTACTTATTTAAAATAGCCAAGATGTGGAAATATCTAAATGTCCATCAACATATGAATGGATAAAGAAGTAGTATATCTTTACAATGGAATGTTATTTAGCCTTCAAAAGGAATGACAGTTCTTATACACATAAGAGTATGGACGAACCTTGAGGACATTATGCTAAGTGAAATAAACAGTCACAGAACAACAAATAATACTTGATGCCACTAATATGAGGTATCTAACATAGTAAAACTCATAGAAGCAGAGAGTAGAGGGACTTCCCTGGCTGTCCAGTGGTTAAGACTCAGAGCTTCCAATGCAAGCATTTGATCCCTGGTCAGGGAACCCAAGATCCCACATGCTGCATGGCACTGGCCAAAAAAAAAACCAAAAAAAACCCACACACCAAAACAAGCAAACCAAAACCAGAGAGAGGGCCCAAGGTGCTCTCCCGCCCTCCGGGAGGCTCGCCTGGCTGCTGTGAGAAGGACGCTCTGTAGACTGGAGCCAGCTGGTTCCCTCTCCGCACTTTGCAACTGCCATGGCGAACATAACCTCAGGAGTGCATGTTGCCGATGAAGTATGATGCATTTTTTATGACAGGAAAGTTCACAAGTGCTTGCCACCAGAAGAAATCAAGAAAAGAAAGAAGGCTGTCAACTTCTGTCTCAGTGTAGACAAAAAGTGCATCATCGTGGAGGAAGGCAAGGAGATCTTGGTGGGAGATGTTGGTGTCACCAAGAGCGATGCTTTCAAGCATTTTGTGGGGATGCTTCCTGAAAAAGATTGTTGATATGCTCTGTATGATACAGGCTTTGAAACAAAGGAATCCAGAAAAGAGGAGTTGATAGTTCTGTGGGTACCAGAACTATCTCCTCTGAAGAGTAAAATGATCTATGGGAGCTCCAAGGATGCCATCAGAAAGACGTTCCAAGGCATAAAACAAATGTCAAGCAAATAGGCCAGAAGACCTCAATCGAGCTTGTATTGCTGAAAAGCTAGGTGGATCCCTAATTGTAGCTTTTGAAGGATGTCCTGTGTAGACCATCATCTGGTGCCACAAATCAAAAGCTTCCATGTTTAATGTTATCCTCTTGCTGTATATAAGTAAAGCAGAAAGAATATAGGGACTCGCTGAAGGGGAGCTGTCTTGTCATTTGTAGGGGTGAACTATTCTGTGAACATGTGCAAATGGCCCTAAATAAATCTAAACTCTAAAATTTTATTGGTGTGAAATTAAATTGGGGATGTGTTGGCTTGTTATAAAGATTTTTGTTAAAGCTCATGATTTTTAATAGTGCAGTTCACAAACCAGTAGAAGGCCGCAAGAAGACAATCACATCTTTGTTAACCTCAGCAGTTACTTTGTTTCTTTTTTGCTTAGAGAATTGGTCATAATCTGGTTGTAATTTTGGCCCAAATTTATTTATTTCATTGAGCTAAACTGCATAATGGAAAATAATTCTCCTCACAACATATTACAGCACTAAAATGCTAACCTAGTAACTCACTGGACGTGTGCTGGAGACTGCCTTGAAATGGTGTAGGCTTAAAACCAGCACTGACCTTGCAGAGCTGCTCCCACACCTGGGGCCGCTCACTCCCAGGTCTGGTCAGGAGGCTGCTCTGAGAGTGACCTTGCACCCTAGAAATCAGGAGAATGTGCACCGTCTTGTAATAGTGAATCATAAAGCAGATCCGAGCCCCAGTGCAACCCACTTTGTTAAGGAAAACAGTGAGGGTGGTATATTGACAGACTGTGACTCCATGCTGTCTTTAATTAATTGTGTCTCCTTCAGAACTTTGTTGCTTCTGGTACTATAAAGTATGGAAGAACATTACGTTTACTCTAGGCCCTGGGAGAACTTCTTACTCTCCTAGAGTAGCTTGCAACTGTAATTCCGGGAGCAGTTATGATTGACAACTCTCACGGGAAGCCACGCTGAGGACACCTGGAAGTAACTGTCCTTCACATCATAGGCATAACACTGAACAACCTAGAGATGCACAAGCAGTGGAATTTAGAAGTAGCAGTACTGACTTTATGTAATAAAGGAAGCATTTTTAACTTCAAAAAACAAAAAAAACCCAGAGAGAGTAGAACAGGGCTTTTCAGGGACTGTAGTGAGGGGATAGTGAAGAGTTATTACTTAGTAGTTACAGAGTTTGTATGTGGGAGGATGGAAAAGATTTGGAAACAGTGGTGATGGTTGCCACCAACTGTACACTTAAAAATGGTTAAAATGACATTAGAAGTTTGGAAGATATGGTCATGATATGTAGAAGTTGATACTTAGGCTTTAAACACCCTATAATTTCAAAATTTTTAATCAAGTAGACTTTGCAGAAAACTTACATAGCAGGTCAGAAAATGTGGTTTTTTAGTTAAGTGATTTTATAAATAATAAGTTGTACATCGTAAACAGCAAATTTCAAACAAATATTAACACAAAAATATATTCATCTGACTTCCCTGGTGGCTCAGACGGTAAAGCGTCTGTCTACAATGCGGGAGACCAGGGTTCGATCCCTGGGTTGGGAAGATCCCCTGGAGAAGGAAATGGCAATCCATTCCAGGACTATTGCCTGGAAAATCCCGTGGACAGAGGAGCCTGATAGGCTACAGTCCATGGGGTCTCAAAGAGTGGGACATGACTGAGCAACTTCACTATCTATCACTATACTCATCTAGGAATTAAATGGAATTTTAATTATTTAGTAATGGAAAGGGAAATTCAAGGATCGTCCTTATAAATATTCTTCAACAGGTGAATGGATAAACAAACTGATATACCCATACAATGAAATACACCTGAATAATAAAAAGGGGCAAACTGTTGATTCATACAAGACAGGTGTGTGTATGTAGTTGGTTGTTCAGTTGTGTCCAGCTCTTTGGGACTCCACGGACTATAGCCTGCTAGGCACCTCTTGTCCATGGGATTTCCCAGGCAAGAATACTAGAGTGGGTTGCCGTTTCCTCTTCCAGGGATTGAACCAGCATCTCTTGAGTCTCCCACATTGACAGGCAGATTCTTTACCACTAGTGCCACCTGGGAAGCTTACCAGATAGGGATGATCTTAAGTGAATTTTGCTAAGCCAGGCACAAAAGTACTGCATTGTGTGATTCTATTTATATATCATGGACAGCAAAATTATAAAGAAAACAATTAGTGTTTGCCAGGAATTAGGAGTCAAGGAAGGGGTTGCCTAAGAGTGGGATTGCTTGCTTGTATGATAATTCTGTAGCTTTTGTGAGTAATTGCCATACTGTTTTCCATAGCAGCTGCACCATTTGCATTCCCACCAGCAAAGCCCAAGTGTTTGTTTTTTCATATTCTCATCAATACTTATTATTTTTCTACTACTACTGTTATCCCGGTATGGCTCAGTTGGTCAAGAATCCACGTGCAATGCAGAAGACCCAGGTTTGATCCCTGGGTGGGGAAGGTCCCCTGGAGACGGAAATGGCAACCCACTCCAGTACTCCTGCCTGGAAAATCCCATGGACAGAGGAGCCTAGCGGTTTACTGTCATGGGGTCTCACAGAGTTGGACTTGACTTAGCGACTAAATCACCCACCACAATTATTACTGCCATGTTAGTAGGAGTGAACGGTATCTCATTCTGTATTTGGTTTGCATTTCCCAAGTGGCAAAGGATGTTAAGCATCTTTTCATGTACCGTTTTATGACTATTTGTATACTTTCTCTGGAGAAATGTCTATTCAAGTCCACTGCATACTTTTAATTGGCCAATTTGTATTTTGTTACCAAATTGTGAGTTCTTTATGTATTCTGGATATTAAACCTCTGTCAAATATATGGCTTGCAAGTATTTTCTTCCATTTTACAGGTTGTCTTTTCACTTTCTTTGATAATGTCCTTTGACGCAAAAAGTCTTAAGTTTCAATAGAGTCCAATTAATTTTTTTCTGTTGCTGTTTGTGTGTTATATCTAAGAATTTATTACCAAATCCAAGGTCATGAAGGTTTACCTTTATATTTTCTGGTTTAATATTTTTGAGTCTTATATTTACATCATTGATCCACTCTTTGAGTTAATTTTTATATATGATATGAGGTATGATATGAGGTGTATGATATGAGGGTTATGAACATGTCTTTGTTTTTAGACCTTTTAGAAATGCAAACATTTTAAAGATTTAGTAGTCACTTCACAGTTCTTTCTCAGTGATAGCAAGCAGATGCAATATTCATGCATATTAAAACCTAATACTTTGAAAAAGGGAAAAAAAAGGCATGCTTGAACTTTTCACCTCGGATGTCTTCCAGTAAAAGATTCCTGGACACTATCAGATTTTATTTTTCTGGTGCTTGCTTTTTCGTAACTTTTGCTGGCCTAGCTAGGTTCTGAAATATTCCTTACCAACTTTTCTACAGAGTTTGAGGCCCTAACATCATGGCACTTCGTGAGTACAGGGGAAGACCATCTCCTCACTGTATCAATGTCTCCTTCCCTTCCATAGAAGTTTTGCTCTGTTAGCATCATAGCAAATTCTCATGAATCTAGATATGGAAGATTTTAATGATCACTATCTACCGCCTAAAAAATGATTAGACTTTAGAGAACACATAAAGTCTATTCTTGTTTTGGTTATCAGAAACATTGAAGGGATCTGAGCTAATTGCAGAGGATCATAATCTTTTTCCTTCATTCCCTTTCTAGGCTATTTATTTATTTATTTTCTTTCTTCTTTTTTTTAAAGCTTCAACTGTGTCTAAAGAGGAATAGGTCGTTTCACAGTTTGCCAAATGAAGTACAGCTCCAACTTTGCCAGACCGCAATCTACCAAGAGTAAGTGACACAAAAATATTCCATTTGGGTCTTGGCAATCCCCTAAGAAAGGCAGGGACAGATGGTGAATAGAGTGTAACAAAACTTTAAAGACAAAAGACATATTATGAATTGAAGAGTGACTAAAAGAAATATGTAATAATTTGGGGTTTGTGCTTTAAACTCTGTCATGTAATGATGAATTTTCCAACCAACCTGAAGGAAATTAGAATTGAAAATAGGATGAAGATCAAAACTTATAAGCAAATACCAAAGCAATTTAAAAATGACTGGACTATTGTAACAGTCTCCTTATTTGTCAAGAAAGAGGAAGAACATGCAAAATGTATTAGGTAAGGCACCCTGAATTTTGTGATAAAGGTTGAAGTTGACATTTGCAATCTGGAGTTGCCCAAAATCTTTTGAAACAAACTCTACATTTTAATATTTCCCCATAATGTTAACCTCACCATTTCAATGTAGAATATTAACCAAAACAAAAAAAACCCCAAAACTTACCTTTTCCAGTCCCTCCTCACTTTCTTTTAGAGTATCAATAAATGATTTAGATTCTAAAAAATATAGCTTTATGACATTTGGTTTGCAATTAATGGGCTTCCCTGGTGGCTCAGATGGTAAAGAATCCACCTGCAATGTAGGAGACCTGGGTTCGATCCCTGAATTGGGAATATCCCCTGGAGAAGAAAATGGGTACCAACTCCAGTATTCTTGCCTGGAGAAGTCCACAGACAGAGGAGCCTGGTGGTCACGTGGGGGTCACATGGTGGCTCCATGGGGGTCACAAAGAGTCAACACAACTGAGCGACTAACACTCTTTTTTTTTTTTTTTTTGCAATTAACGTATGTGGGGGAAGGATTAGACATGGGACATCCATTTTGCTGATGCAGAAACTGGCAAAAATCATGTGATTCTTTGTTCAGGTGTGGTGGCTGGCCCCAGTTTCCTGACTATGGTAGAGATAAAATGGTTCTGGGATCTGCCCGGCATTTTCACCAAAGTTATTCTTGTAAGTTTTGCCTACAGGCTATTTCACTAACCTTTGTAAAGATTCTGTAATCCAGAGATCCCCAACCTCTGGGCCACAGACCAGTACCTCCTGTCAGATCAGTGTTGGTATTAGATTACAAAAAAGTGCACAGTAAATGTAACACATTTGAATCATCCCCAAACCAGCCCTGCCCCCCACCAGAGCATCTACTCCGTCGAAAAATTGTCCTGCATGAAATCAGTCCCCAGTGTCAAAAAGGTTGGTTACGGCTGCTATAAGCTATCTAGTACCCATACTAAATCCTTTCTTTCTTTAAACCAGAGTAGATTCTTTTGTCTGCAACCCAGAACCCTGCTTAATATAAGATACATTGTGTATGTGAGTCTTGGAAAGTGTTAAAAATAGTGTAACATTAACATGAAGCCTCGTTTAAAAAATCATGGATATTTAGAAATTTTAATGGTGAATTACTTTTAAAAAGTACCAGGTCATTCAGTGAAGATTGATATTAATGTGTATTCAAGTTTCCCTTTCTTTTAAATGGAGAATAAAACCAAATGAATCAGTGTTATCTATAAATAATTAATAATATTAATAGGCTCTCTTAGAGTTCAATATACAGTATACATGTATAGCCATATGCATGTTAATGAGGACATTTTATGTAGTTTTTGAATGTGAAGGTATTAAGTCTTTCTACTCCTAATAGAAGTACTCTGATTTCTGTTTCTCCACTGGGAGTAGTTGTAGCTATATTCTAAACAAGAAAAAATTATTGAGAAAGATGATGCTTGGAATCAAACTGTAATTCACAAATGTGTCAAATGCCTCAGAAGTATAAAATTAAATGTTTAAGCGTGGGAAACCTGTTTAGTATTGGCATGCCTTCTCGTCACTCATTCAGGCTATCGAAGAATCATTCTGGAGTTACGATATAATACCAAAGCAGAGTACAGGCCTATGTGAATATTTTATGGTTTATTGTATGTGTGGCAGGCTTAAATTTTAATGCTGTGAAAGAAATAGGTAGCTCTAGAATCCTTGTGTCAACAAGATAGAGAGGAAACTGGTGATCCAATTAGTATAATGGGCGTCTGGAAGCCAAATGATGTACTTCAAAACCTGGCTGGGAATGACTGGCTCTCATCCACACTTTTACAATATAAAGGGAAGAAAACAGAATGTGGAATCCTCCTGTTTCTGTGAGGCCTCAACTCTGATTGAGTCTTGAATTCCAGACCTTTTCCATTAAAATGCTAAATTTGTAAGTTCTCAGGTTCTCCCACCTTCTCCGTCCTTTTCCATCACATCCTTACTGTTGGCCTCATTCTCGTAATTTCTTGGTGGTCCTATGGACTGTTCTCCTACAGTTAGTTCATGGAAACTAATCATTATCTTGAGGATATTTCTGTGATGTGGCAGTTAGTTCAGGAATTTTTGATATTTTTTTAAAGTCTAAAGAGCTTTAGTCATGGTTTTTAAAAATTGCTGTTAACATAAACAATACAAAGTCGGGAGTCTTCACATTGTAATCTTATGATCCTCTTCTCAAAGGCAGTGAAAATAACATTGTAAAATTTCTCCTTGCCTTTTTCCCTTTTAGAACTAGAATCATAATTCTTTAAGTAGCCATCTAACTTTATTTTAAAATTCCATTCATTTGTATTATTATGTGCTATATGTTGAGATACAGCCTGCTTGAGCCTCTTATGTTCCTATACATCTTGCTGTATACATCCCAAGACTTTGCTGCTGCTGCTGCTAAGTTGCTTCAGTCATGTCCAACTCTGTGCGACCCCATAGACGGCAGCCCACCAGGCTCTCCTGTCCCAGGGACTCTCCAGGCAAGAACACTGGAGTGGGTTGCCATTTCCTTCTCCAATGCATGAAAGTGAAAAGTGAAAGTGAAGTTGCTCAGTTGTGTCTGACTCCTAGCGACCCTGTGGACTCAGCCTACAAAGTTCCTCCATCCATTGGATTTTACTGGAGTGGGTTGCCATTGCCTTCTCCACCCAAGTCTTTGACTTTTTTTTTTTTTTTTTTTTAAACCTGGGCCATTTCTTGGAATGTTTATGCACTTGGTAATCCTGAGAAAGTAATGTATTGCAGTTCACAGCACCTGGTCACCTTTCAGACAAACCACCTTACTTACTTCCTATTCTACAGCTGCGGATTTCCTATGCATAGAATCCTCCTCTGGGACTCACCATACTGTGTGTGCAGGCTCCACTGGGCCCTCCACATTGCCTTGAGAGATCTGAGGACTGGTGCAACAATACTGATACACCTGTTTCTCCTGCTGCAACTGGTAAAGTCCTTTGTCTCTGACTCAAGAGTCCCACGTCAGCATCCATGGAACTGCGACAGGCTTACTTATCAATTTGTATGGTTTTTTGTTGGAAGTTATCCTGCTTCTGCGATGTCAAATTTATTGAAGTAGGGCCAAAATCCTCAATACTTTCTTTATTTACAAAATATCTTCCTTTTGAATAATTTAAGTCACTGTTATATATTCCATGCTTTTCCCCTAAAACATTACTATGAGGAATGTTGGTATATTCCTATTTTGTAAGTGAGGAATTGGAGCTTAAGTGATTTTTTTCAAGGTTTTTTAATGTATCTAGCTCATCAAGTGCTAGAATTCAGGCCTTCTCACTGATAACATAGAGATGGTTGTGTCTTTGATATCTAATACCGCTGTCTTCTTTCCCATTCACATTCTCTGATAATTAGACCTGCCTGATATGGAATAAAGAAATTATAACTGATCTAGGAAGAAAGAATTCTGGATAGTATAACTGCTAACTGAAAATCAGAAACTATCCCAATAGTTCATAGAACTTCTTAATATTTCATAGAACATGTTCTGGTCTTCACAACAATTACTCATATCAGAAAAAAACAAAATAAATGACATTTATTCTTAGCTTCAATTATGGTATTTCTCAAAGTGTGGTCCTCATCAGATAATCTGGACAGTCTTTTAAGAATAGATTCCTGGCTGGCTCTACCCCAGACTTACCAAATCAGAATTCCAAGGGTATCAAGGAATCTTGAATTTTTTAATCAACTGCCCCATGTCATTTTTATGTTTATTAGCACTTACCATGCATTATTACTAGGGCAGGTTCTAGAAACTAAGGGTGGACTGCTCTTTCTGGCTAAAAATTTACAAATAGGGGAAAGAAACAGATTTACAAAACTTCTCTTGAATACAGTACTTTTAAAAAGTCTTGATAGAAGGAATGCAAGTCAACATCAAATTTATGTCTCCCAGAAAGCCAAAAATCTGGCTTTATGTCATGAATTCAGCAGTAGTGATTTCAAAAAACACTTGTATTTTGTGAAATAGCAGGGCTCATCTAACAAATTATTTTGTAGGGAGACCTTCTGTTCTGTGGTTGTGTGATACCCCCTTTTGCCTGTTTATAAATCCATTTAACATATGTTCATTGAGTGTCGACTTTCTGACCCAAGCACCATTCTAGGCTTGGATGCTATAGCTATAGACAAGTTGACTAGGGTCCCTGCCTTCAAGGTCTTAATGAGAAGAGGATGATAATTTTATTAAGAAAATAAAAAGTAAAATTCTTTACGGAAGAAGATGACAGGATTTTGTTAGCCAAAAATGACTTCTAACTCACAGAAGAGATGTTTTTAATATTCTTTCTCCCCAGATTTGAAGCTGAAAGTATGATTCTGAGACAAGGACACGTACCCTTGAAATACTACTTGGTTCGTGCTGGACATTTAAAGGTCATGTCAAGTAATATAAGCATGAACAAAAATACCAACTCTGAAATTTTAAGTGCGTTTGGAGAAGGCAACTTCATAGGGGTAAATACTGTCCCAATTTATTAGTCTCTCATCATCATTTTTTTAAATTAAGATTAAAAAATTATATGTATCATTGCATTAAAATAATTAACATAGTATACTATAATATTGTCCTTGAGTATTATGTATTTTGGTAATTGACATGCTTAGTAAAAGCAGTTTTCCTTAGCATTGTGGAGCCAATTTATAGCCTATTATATAGTTTGTCAATGTAGAGGATATACAAGATTATCAAATGACTTACATGAGTGACTGACTGGTTAAATGAAGGAGTTGCAAACCATGTAGCTCAGGAGTCAGGGTTGCATTAAAAAATAGAGAAATTATGCTAAAACACTTACGGATTCACGGGGCTCTTTCTGATTCTTTAAAGAAATTTTATCCTTTCAAAAGATTTTATGCGAAAGGGATAAAATTTAGGCTAAGAAAGCAGCTTGTATGTAAAGATAAAACTTGCTTCATTTCTATATTTAGTCAAGGGCTGATTGGATTTAGAGATCCTTGAAACCAGAAGTCCCTAAGTGGAGAGGTCTTGGGTTCAGTTCAGTCCTCAGTCGTGTCCAACTCTTTGCAACCCCGTGGACCACAGCCTAAATAAATTTCAAAGCCCCAAAATATTTACATTGAGAATGAGTACTAAGGAAAATTAAATGTCTATAAAATGTTAGGTCTTAATGCTCTGTGCTGTTAGGTCAGTAGATTTAATTAGATAACAATTCCATTACAGAAGTACGGGAGGCAAAATTCCCCCTCTGTCCTCTTGGAGTTTTTCAGCTAGGTCTGAAAATTAAACTGACATAGAACAGATTAACAAGAGAAAAGCATATACATTTCTATAAGGTTTACATAACACAGGAGCCCTTATAATGACAGGAAGACCCAAAGAAGTGACAAAACCTAAATACTTTTATACCAGGTTGAAGAAAGAGAGGCACTTGTGGGAATGTAACTAAAATATATGGGGAGGCTGAAGGAAGATTGAAAAAGATAAGAAGATAGGAATTATTTTAGCAAGGTCTGTTTGTACAGAATTCTCTTGGCTTTGACTCCCCATGGAAGAATGTTCTTTTCTCTTGGTTTAGGGAGGGCATCTTTCAGATAGGAGTTTTTTTTTTTTTTTTAAATTAATTTTAGGCTGTGCGGTGGGTGACTGCTCTGTAGTTGCAGCACGCAGGCTTCTCATTGCAGTGGCTTCTCTTGTTGCGGAGCATGTGCTCTGGAGAGCTCGGGCACAGTAGTTGTGATACACCAGCTTAGTTGCCCCAAAGTATGTGGGATCTTCTAGGCATGGATAAAACCCTTGTGCCCTGCATCGACACGTGGATTCTTAACCGCTAGACCACCAGGGAAGTCCCTACATGGGAGTTTTTGATATTCTATATTCAGGAAGAAAAGGGGAGCTTAGAATGCCCTTCTAACATGTTGTTTTTAAAGTCTTTAGTTCTAAATAATTCTCATGTCAAAGTGGCATATTTGGGGGTGGGATATTCTGTCACCTATCATAGACCATAAAGCTCTTTCAGGGATTAAGTTAGATAATGCACATTAAACTAATAGATCAGTGCCCAGCTGAACAGCACTCAGTAAATGGTAGTTAACAACTACCATTTTGTTCTTACTAATTATAATAAAAACAGATAATCATGTGCTATTGACAGATACATGCTCTTCAAATAAACTTTTTTAAAGTGTGCTTATAATGCTGTGTTGTTGATGCAAGTGGTTGCTTGGTTCATTGCTAGGTTTATGATCTGAACCTAAAATGCTTATTCACAGAAACATGCTGTGCTGCTGCTGCAGGGGTTGTGTGTGATTCTGTTTGTTGGCAGTTGAAGTGCATTTTGTTACACAAGCCTGTGTTAAGAGGAAAGCAGAGATTTTCATTGTTTTTGGAAAGTGATTTATAAGTGTTTAACAGTTCTTACAGCAGGCTCAGGTGTGTATTCTCATTCCCATATTATTTTAAAATTATTTCTTGGATAAATCTCATGAGACGTCCTGTTAGTTTCAGGGTGTTGATGATCCAACAGCAGCGGCTCTAAATTTTGTTGTTTTTTTCATATAATTCAAGACAAATGGCTTTCTGAAGCTGTTTGGGCCATGCATTCCTAATCTGCCTATAAGTTTTGATGTGCTAGGTACTGGCACGATTGCCTAGTTGATCCCTTGGGAAGTCTGAAGTGAAAGCGTTGATTAGGTTCTTTTGGGCTGAGAGCCCTATTCAGCTATTTAGCTGGCAGGAAAGTCTTCATTTTTTCATTAGAGAAACTAGTGGCAGGAGAGTCTTACCTTGAGCCATTTATTGCTCTTAGCATGGTCACAAGCACTGGTTACTGGCTACTTACGACATCTGTTGCTGAGTCATTCTGGAAGCAAAGGAAGGCATCTGAATCTGTATTTGTTTCAAATGTTTTAAATAGATATCTCTGTCAATACTTAGATCAAGCTCACGAGGTTTTCTGTGTGTTTGCTGGGATAAATCATTCTGTGATACACTCCTCGAATTCAGAGTGGACTATTCAATAATCTGATTTGAAAATGTCATAGGAAATTTTGTGGATGTTTTAGTATTGATGAATATCAATTTAATAGACACATGCCATGTACTTTGTACTGAACCTGTGCTGTGGGAACTTGATGGACCACAAGACTTATGGCCATAGTAAGTGCCAGGTACTCAAAAGGTCCTATGAAAAAAAGCATCAGAAATACAGTGATATGAAGGATGTGGTTTTCTTTTTAAATATTATATCTGATTTATTATTTATGGACTATAAAAGGAAGGTAAGCTCCATTAACCCAGTGACCTTTATTTTTTCCCAAGCAGGATAATTGCATTCTAATGGAAACGTAGGAATAGTAGGTATGGTAAATACAGCTCCCTGTGCAAGTAGGGCAGCTCACATTAGCCTCTGAAAGTGAGTTATGAGTTTCAGCATAAATTTATAAGCAACTCCAATTCTTTACTAAACAAAACAGAAAAATGCTGCCAATGTGTTAGCATAGGGAAAATCTAATAATACTCCTGGTGTTAATCTGATACCTTCTTTAAGTGTATTCTGTTCTCTTTAAAGTGATAGTCATCAGTTTGATTCAAGACTGAACTTACAGCCTTACAGTAAGTGTCACAGTGTCATATCTCAAGTTGTCATGTGCCCTTATTTGGGAGTGCCATGAACATCTTATGTGAAAACCACAAAAATTTAGGGTTCCTATTCTGGCCACCCCTCACAGACTTTCTGTATTTCTTTTTTACATCTGATCATGTCTTCTGAATCTTAAGAGACTTAACTTTGAGAACTTCCTGGGATCCAGCCACAAGAAGGATGGAGTCTCAGTTTTGCTTTTGGGTCCATGATCCTCTGGGGTCACAGAGAGATGCCAGGGGAGGCTGTCAAATGGTTCTCAAATGCTAGTTCATGCATTACTGATATTCTCTGATAGTTCTTCACCTGCCAGAGAGCAGATGAGAAAGATATGGATAATGTATGTTTTTCAGAAGGCTGAATTTATTCAAAATTTAAAAACAAGATACTATTTTAGACTTGTTTCTGTCTTTCTTTCTTTCTCTTTTGTGCTTAAGTATCATTTATTTCATGAAATAATGTTGACAATCCTAATGTTCTTACGTGACATAACACAAGAAAACCAGAGGTTGCCAGCTATATATCATATTCTTCCATCGCCAAATCTTTTTTTTTTTAACGAACTGATCTGGGAAATCTCCAAATCTGGAAACTAATGTACTTTGCGAAACTCTTTTGCCTGTATGAGGACTCAGAGCCCAGTGTTGGGAAATGTCTCAAGATTCAGAAGACATTTGTATTAAGTATATTACTTGCAGTAATATTTAATTCTCACAATAACTCTATTTGCTGCTATCCTTATTCCCTTTCACAGATTAAGGGAAAAAAGCTAAAAGATCATTAAGAAATTGTTTCAGGGCCCGAGCCTATTGAGCTGTAGAATTCACACCCAGAGTCCTTAACGACTGTGATATGTCCATTAAGTGACGCTGTGAAAGAAACAGACCTCTCATGACGTTTTAGAGACTGCCCTGCAAGCTTGGAGAGATAGTTGTGAAACCTCCTGATTTCCAAGATAATTAAAAAAGCCTTTTTATTTGTTTGTGCCAAGATTTACCATATAGTGATCCATCCCATAATATGCCAGAATATTTGTACAAACCTAGGCTTGTGGCCTGACTCACCATCTTAATCACAGACTTGTACACTCTGTGCCAACTGTCTGGTTGAATTGTAGGCAGAAATGTTCACTTACTATTGTATATACTTCCAGTTTTCCATAATTAGAGGTGGCCCTGGGAACTGAACAATAAGCAATTGGCACTCCTCGGCCACCTGACACTTGGTAGCCAAGCTCCTCTCCTGAACAGTCAGAGAGACCTGAGCAATGGAAGCTCATCTCAGGAAGTAAGTGTGTTCCAGAAGTCAGTGACTGCCTTGTATTTGGGAAAAGAGATCCGTGCAGGTGTATCTAGTCCCATGCAGGAGCTCTCTTCTCTCCAGGCAGTGGGGTTGTCTCAGTGGTGTTTGCCTTTGAGGGAAAACAAATACCGTGCTGGAGACTGGGTAGCCACAGGAAACTTGAAAGTCCTAAAATTGAATAGGTGGTTATCAGCAGTATCTGATGTGGTTGCCTAAGAAAGTTGCAGTGGACATTACAATCTCACAGTTTTCTCTTACTAGTTTTATTTGTTTGCTCAGAAGTCAATACATCAAAACCATTTCAGGTTTATTGGCTCTAGAGTCCTAGAAAGGAGAGTTCTATTATTGAGAAACAGAATATTCTTCCAGGAGTGGCCATGAGGCCTCTTCAGCTGCATGCTTCTGATTATTCAGCCCGGGCGCAGGTTGTGCGAAAGCTTATCTCCAACAACCTTAAGAAACTGAGTGATTTTTAGATTTTGAGTATCTTACCCAGTTACTCACAGCACACTTACAGTTTCCAGATTTGTCTTTATTTCTAATTCACTAAAAACAATTCATTTAATATGAGCAAATTATTCAAGGAGTCTGAAATCGCTTTAGTGTAGTGAACAGAATTTTACAATCAGAGAACAAAGTTCTAATCCTGGCTCTGCCATTCACTTGCTGTGTGATTTTGGGAAAATGATTTAGCCTCTCTGAGCCTCAGAGGGCTCATTTTTAAATAGGGGATGATAAGACCTGTCATTCAGAGTGGGTGCAAAATGAATTACAGAAAGCAACTAAGGGTAGTTATTGAGCCCTTACTGTATGGCAGGTGCTGTTCCAGGCTTATGAATACAGTGGTGAACTTGAACTTGCTTTCAAGGAGCTTGTGTTCAAAAGGGAAGGCCCAGCTAACATGTGATTATAATAAAGCAAGGTGCAGGCTAGTATTATGGTGTGAAGCATGAGGGGCCTCAGGTACTCAGGGAAAATAAGTAACTCAGTTTAGGTCGATGGATCTCTGCCTTGACTGTTGGTTAGGATCCCCTGGAGAGTTTTAAAAAAAATACCAAATACCCTGGACACACCATTGACCAGTTAAATCAAAATCTCTAGGCTGTAGCTTGGGGACCAGTAATTTTCAGTCCTCTGGTGATTCTTATGTGGAACCTGGTTTGGGAAACACTGGCTTAGGCTGTGATCTTGTGAGGGTATTCAGAGGAAGCTGAATTCTTGAGGCTGAAGCTTCAGGATGGTCCCCAGTTGGCCAAATGTAGAGGAGGGAACCGTTAGTGGGATGGGAGAGTTAAGCTGGTGCTGGAACACATGGGTCTTAAATTACATTCTAAAGAAGTGCCTTGTATAAAGCAATTAGTGTTGGCTCAGGGCAGATCATCAGTAAATAACAGTGATGGCTTTAAGTTCTTAGAATCATTTACATGTAGGATGGGAGGGACATTCTAACTATGTCTGCTCAAGGGTCTTAATGGAAAATTAATTTTCACATCATTTCAGTATCCCAGCCCCGTGAGTGGGAAGAAGAGGTTGCATTGTCTGGGTTACTGGTTTCATTCCATTCAAATTGTGCTTTCTGAGTCTCGTGAGTGACTAATTCCTCACTTGATATTTTAATTGTGGTGGTGGCTCAGAGGTTAAAGTGTCTGCCTTCAATGCGGGAGACCCAGGTTCAATCCCTGGTCGGGAAGATCCCCGGAGAAGGAAATGGTAACCCACTCCAGTATTCTTGCCTGGAGAATCCCATGGACAGAGAAGCCTGGTAGGCTACAGTCCATGGGGTCTCAAAGAGTCGGACACGACTGAGCAACTTCACTATACACTATACACTTAACACGAAACTTACCATTTTAACTATTTTTAAGTGTACAGTTCAGTGGCATTAAGTACAGTCACATTGTTGTGTCATCATCACCACAGATCATCTGCAGAACCTTTTTATCGTCCCCAAATGAAACTGTGTACCCACTAAACAGGAATTCCCCATCCCTCTTTCCCCAGGCTCCTGGTAACTGCTAGTCTTCTTTCTCTGTCTGTAATTTGACTATTCTAGGTACTTTATATAAGTAGATCATTGTTATTAGTTGTTTTGGGTCTGGCTTATTTCACAATGTCCTCTTTAAAAAGATATTTTAATAGGTCTTTTTCTTGGACCTTAAACTCTGACCTTTTAACAGCATAGGAATAGCTTCAATGTTAGGGAGTTCATAATATTTCAACACAGCATAATATGACAAAACAGTGTCCAGAGTGTGTGTCAAAGTCCTGCTGGGTCTCCATGACAAAGGTATGAGCATCCTGAATTATCAGCTATGGTTTATATCTCTCTGCTTCCTTAGATGACGTAAGAACAACAGAAGGATAGCTCTTTTATGCACCTTTTTATAAGTTGTTATTCTATTTTTCTATCAATTTTATTTTTTGGCTCTAACTGATCACTGTAGGCTACTTATTCCTGAGTCAACTAATAGACAAATACAGTGGCCTTTCACATGTCTGGGCTTCCCTTGTGGCTCAGCTGATAATAGAATCCACCTGCAATGCAGGAGACCCTGGTTTGATCCCTGGGTTGGGAAGATCCCCTGGAGAAGGGAAAGGTTACCCAGAATTCTAGCCTGGAGAATTCTATGGAATGTATTCCATGGGGTTGCAAAGAGTTGGACACGGCTGAACGACTTTCACTTCACTTCACATGTCTCTTTTCTTCAAACTGAATGATGTATACAAATAGGAAGCTATTTTTAAATAATCTCATTCTGTGTTTATATTAAAGTAAGAATAACTTGCGTCTTCACCACCTTATATTATTTTGTCCAGTTACATGACTGATCTATTTTCAGTTTTCTCTGCCCTCCAAAAATTTTTATGAATAACTACTCAGAAGGATGGAAACCCCTTGGCCTAGTAGTCATATGAAAAGTCATCATGACTCACCAGCAGCTTCATCTTCCGGAAGGAGCCTGAATTCTTTCTGTTTTTTCTTTACGTTTCCCTTTCTTAAAATTTTATTTATTCAAAAGCACTTCTCAAGTCCCTAATGTATGTCAAGCAGCTCAGTGGTAAAGAACCCGCCTGCCAATGCAGGAGGTGCAGGAGACTGTTCAAGCCCTGGGATAGGAAGATCCCCTGAAGGAGGAAATGGCAACCCAGTCCAGTATTCTTACCTGGGAAATTCCATGGACAGAGGAGCCTGGTGGGCAACAGTCCATAGGTTCACAAAGAACTGGGCACGACTGAGTGACTGAGCATGCCATGTATGTCAGGCACCATGTTAGAGCCCAGAACAAACAAAATAGATGTAGGGTCTATTCTTGAAGAGTGTAGTGGATTTGGTATCAACTTTCGCTTTTCACTTTCATGCATTGGAGAAGGAAATGGCAACCCACTCCAGTGTTCTTGCCTGGAGAATCCCAGGGACGGGGGAGCCTGGTCAGACACGACTGAAGCGACTTAGCAGTAGTAGCAGTTGATATGTATAGTTGATTTCTGAGTCACAGTCATCTAGTGCTAAATGCAGTAGTGGATCATGTATTTGAACATGTTTCTTTCTTTCTTTTTTTTTCTGTAACATGAGAAGGTAGAGCCACTTAAGGGGGTCTAGCTGACTGGCTGCCAAGATGCCCCACAGGGTGGCAAAATTCCTGTCACCTGGCTCTGATGTTCAATCTGTAGTTCTGGAAGTTTATACACCAGTGCCTCATGAAAGACCTCTTGACATGAGAGGAGAGAACAGATTCATGTTAAGTTATGAGAGCATGGTAATCCAAATGTTGATTTATTAATTTTGCTGGAGAATATGTTTCCAGCTACAAATTATTTGTTTTTATCATTTTATAAATCCTTCTTGCATCAGGGTGACTGAAGGGCTGAATTCATAGTCAAAGGGATACAAAGTAAAGACAAAATTGAAGTTATGTAGGTGATCTTGAGGGGTCTTTTATCCAGACCAAGGGAATGCCTAGTATAAATCCAAACCCCATAGCCAAGAGCACATGGAGAGGGAAGTGATTTGATCCCACCAGCCGTGTCTGCCCAGTGATGGGTCCTTACCACGCCCTCCTCCTTTCTGCTTCTAGGCTGATTACTGGTGTGAGTGACACATTCCCTCATCACATATGCTAACATCATCAAGACTGAGAGCCACAGTCAGATCATACTCTTAATTTAGCCTTTCCACCTCTTATCTTTGCATAACTCTGATCTCATCTGTAATAGGTTATGATTGCTGGCCAAACTCTCAAGAGTTCTAGGACTCTTTTGTTCCTCTTTCTAATCAGATTGTTCTCTGCCTCCACCTATGACTGCATTTGAAGAAAGTCCTGTACTTCTTTAGGATGGAAACATTATCCTTACAAAATCCATTACAGTTCTTGTGGTTTTTTTGGTTATGACTTTCTATTCCTTCGTCCGTTTAATCCATTTCTACTATATTTGCCTGTCAACTAATTTTAAGGAAGTGCTTTGAATGGATTTAAGACCCAGGTTTTCAGAGAAAGAAAGTCTGGTTCTTCATCATGACCTAGACTCCAAGGGTTTAGTTTGAAAATATCAGTAACACTCATTTTTCACACTTCCATCACTTTCTCAGGGATCCCATTTTACCCTGAGGCTGTGTCAGTTTCCTCCTCTGATTCATGTCTTCTTCTTTCACATATGGGCCCTTTCTAAGTGGCAATGTCTTGACTGGGCCTACTTGAATTATAACCATCTTGACTTTATGTGCCATTTTTATAAGTCATTGAAATGTGGTAAGATAAGAAGCCAGGTACTTTATCCGTCCTAATTCTGAGCCTATATCCAGATGTCTTTATATTTTCAAAATATTGTTGTCTTAAATTTCATACTTTTATATTCTATTCCTGATAACTTTATATTTCTTAGCTGCACAGAACTGAATTCCTTTCGTTCATGAACTTCTAACAGTGACTTCACACCCTGGACTTCATTATCCATTTGCCGCCATCTGTTAGTAAATACAGAGTATAGAGTTTAACCCTTTATACTTTCTGCCTGGGAATCTGGTGCGTTAATATCATCTTTGTCATCTCTTTAGATATTGCTTACCTCGGGAAAATCAATGTGCTGGCTAGTGGCATTTTCACTTCTCATTTTAGGACTTTTGGGTGTGATGCATTTTAAGAACTGTCCAGTATATTAATAATAGATGAGAGATGGCGTCATATGAGCACATGGGGCCTTGGTGATTAAGGTCCCTGGGGATTCAGAAGAGCAAATTACAGAGCACATTTTATGTCTTGGAAAGAGAGCAGATACTATAATGAATTTTTAAGTTAGCAATTTGTTTAGTCTCCTGAGGCCCTGGCAGCTTGCTGAGGTTACAGGGGTAAAAAGTACCTGCAGAGAGGAATTTCTCAGTCAGAACCAACATTTAAAGTAGTGGTGTGTTAATGCTTAAAAAGAAATCCTGTATGCATTTTTTATAGCTTCTAGCTTTTGCAGCTGGATCTGACAAATGATGCTTCAAGAAGTTGAGCCAGCTTGCCATTTTCCAGGCTCCAGCTCCATTATTTATGTCTTTTCCAATAAAGCCTATGGCACATTCTTAAAGACTTAGCTTTGCTAAAAGTACAGCCCAATACCTGAATGGGGACTGGTAGCAAATGCCATTGGGCCTTCATTGTTTTTTTCTTAACCCTGCTGTTCTTATCTAGGTATACTCAGTGATTTAACTTAATATCAAGTAACATTTTCAGAGATTCTGAGTTCATGGGGGTCTTTTGAAAAGTGAATTTTATGTGATTAGCGTTTGATTAAGTGATCAAAGAAGACAGTTTCTATCACAATGTCAAGTAGAAATGTATCATTAAAAAATTGGATCAGAACTCAAAGATAAATTGAAGATTCCATGAATTTTTATGATATTAGCACAGAGGAACTTCATTTTAAAAAGAGAAACCACGTATTTTGGCAGTCTTCAGCAGTAGGCTAAAGAAGTTATGACCTAAATTCAAATGTAGTCCTATAGACCATAGCTTTTTAAGGGACCAGAATCCTGGAAGTAAGGAATATATAATCTACTCCGCTCTCCACCCCCATCAGAGAAGAAGCTATGGACCTTGACTCCTGGACAGGCTGACCAACTCCTGATACTTTGTTTAATATGTGAGCCCCATACAGGCCTTGATTGCAAATGTAGTCCTATTAATGTTGTCGCCCAGGTTATGGCCATGGTTTTTTCTTTTCAAATATCCCTCTGTATTTCAGGCATTCCCACTCTAGTACTCTTGCCTGGAAAATCCCATGGACGGAGGAGTCTGGTAGGCTGCAGTCCATGGGGTCGCTAGGAGTTGGACACGACTGAGCGACTTCACTTTCCCTTTTCACTTTCATGCATTGGAGAAGGAAATGGCAACCCACTCCAGTGTTCTTGCTTGGAGAATCCCAGGGACAGGGGAGCCTGGTGGGTTGCCATCTATGGGGTCGCACAGAGTTGGACATGACTGAAGTGACTTAGCAGCAGCAGCAGCAAGGTGGTATCTGCTGTGTTTATGAACTTAACCACTCAGATTCTTCTCTTGCCTCCTCACTAAGCTCCTCCTGCTTCCCTGGGAATGTCTCTGGGCACAGAGCTGTAGCAGGGAGGAGTCAATTTCACTCTCCCTGCTAGGTCTATTTCTTTGGTGGCTTTTGTTATTATAATCACACTTAAGGGCCTGCCTCAGAGAATCCTGCCCCTCTGCCTGACTGTTAAGCTTAAGTGCCATTGTTCAGAACCCTGTCCACCTGTAGATGGCAGGAAGGAAGAAATTAATACACACCCCTGCCTAAGGCTTGCCATTCTAGCAAATCAGTTCAGTTCTGTTCTTTGCTCAATCGTGTGCAACTCTTTGCAACCCCATGGACTGCAGCCTGCTAGGCTTCCCTGTCCATCACCAACTCCTGGAGCTTGCTCAAACTCATGTCCATCAAATCAGTGATGCCATCCAACCAGGTCATTCTCTGTCACCCTCTTCTTCTCCTGCCCTCAGTCTTTCCCAGCATCAGGATCTTTTTAAATGAGTCATTTCTTCGCATCAGGTGGCCAAAGTAATGGAGTTTCAGCTTTCAGCATCAGTCATTCCAATGAATATTTAGGACTGATTTCTTTTAGGGTTGACTGGTTTGATCTCCTTGCAGTCCAAGGGACTTTCAAGAATCTTCTCCAATACCACAGTTCAAAATCATCAATTCTTCGATGCTCAGCTTTCTTCATGGTCTAACTCTCATATCCATACATGACTACTGGAAAAACCACAGCTTTAACTAGATGGACCTTTGTCAGCAAAGTAATGTCTCTGCTTTCTAATATGTTGTCTAGGTTGGTCAGTACTCTTGCCGGGAAGGTCCCATGGATGGAGGAGCCTGGTAGGCTGCAGTCCACGGGATCGCTAGGAGTTGGACACGACTGAAAGACTTCACTTTCACTTTCACTTTCATGCATTGGAGAAGGAAATGGCAGCCCACTCCAGTATTCTTGCCTGGAGAATCCCAGGGACGGGAGAGCCGGGTGGGCTGCCGTCTATTGGGTCGCACAGAGTCGGACACGACTGAAGCGACTTAGCAGCAGCAGCAACAGGTTGGTCATAGTTTTTCTTCTAAGGAGCAAGCGTCTTTTAATTTTATGGCTACAGTCACCATCTGCAGTGACTGTAGAGCCCAAGAAAGAGCCCAAGAAAATAAAGTCTGTCACTGTTTCCATTGTTTCCCCATCTATTTGCCATGAAATGATGGGACCAGATGCCATGATCTTAGTTTCTTGAATGTTGAGCTATAAGCCAGCTTTTTCACTCTCCTCTTTCACTTTCATCAAGAGGCTCTCTAGTTCCTCTTTGTTTTCTGTTATAAGGGTGGTGTCATCTGCATATCAGAGGTTATTGATATTTCTCTTGGCCATCTTAATTCCAGTTTGTGCTTCATCCAGCCTGGCATTTGGCATGATGTACTCTGCATATAAGTTAAATAAACAGGCTGACAATATACAGCCTTGTTGTACTCCTTTCCCAATTTGGAACCAGTCTGTTGTTCCATGTAGATGGCAGGAAGGAAGAAATTAACACATCCCCCGCCTAAGGCTGGCCATTCTAGCAGATACTTGTAAGATTAAGTGACCTTTTTACTTTGTTTCCCCCCCTTCCCTATCTCTGATCCATAAAAGGACCTGGCATCTGGACACCAACAAGATGGTTATTTGGAGACGTTAGTGTGCCATCTTCTCAATCAGTTGGCTTTCCACGCAAAGTCGTATTCCTTGCCTCAGCACCTCGTCCTCAATTCATTGGCTTGTCATGTGGTGAGCAGAGCGAGCTTGGACTGGGTAACAGCCAATTCTATACTATGGTTTTTCTGTCTGTTGTGGGATGAGATGAGCATCTTCTCCAGGCCCTTCAGTTTCATGATTAAACCCTCTCTCCATCACTGTTCATCCCAGAGCTTTGGGCAGTAAAGGGGAAAACTCCATCCTATTCCATCTATCTCTCTATCTTCCCTCTTCTGGGCACCCTTGCTAACCTGGAAAAGAACTGCTTCTTCAGTCAAGAAATGATCCTCTTTGATTACTGACTCATGCTGATAAATTTCTGCAAGGATCACTAGGTCACCATTTCTGCAGACCACCATTTGAACACAGGACACCCAGCTGAAAATGCAGTTTTAGTTGAAAACAGGAAATGAAGTAGCTTTGAAATTACACTAAGTCAGTGCAGAAGTGAGTTTTCAGACAAGCTTAAAGGACAAGCAGGATTCATTCAAGTAATGTTAATACCTTTTGATTGATCCTTGAGATTCTCTGCGGGCCATGATAAATAGTACTTGTTTATTTACCCCTCATTCCTCTGTGCTGGATTCTACAAAAAGGATATAAACCCTGAAGAAACTTCAAAATGGAACATTCAGTGTTTCTATCCTCAAGAAGTAACACCTAAAGATTATCTATCGTATATAATTCTTTCATGTATATGCTCTGTCTTTCAGTCTCTCTCTAAACGCACATGCATTCTGTATGTTATATGATATTATCTTCCTTTTTTCTCCTTTATTGGTCTATATAGATTACCTTATTTTTAATAGATATTTGATATATTATGTAGAAAATTATAATTGTATCAACTAGCCATCCATTCATGGATGTTTGAATTATGAAATATTGTATTTGGAAACAAAGTAATGTATTACGAGATTATCTGTCTTTAGTAACCATTGAATGCCTGCCAATGTCACAGTGCCTTTTCCAGCAGAATCAAGTCTGAATACTTTGTTCTGATGATTCTAATTTATGTTCACAGCAGGAGAGAACTTTGCAGAAGGATCTTGTTTGTGCTTATTCCTTCTAAGTAAATCATTTGTGTGTTTTAATTATACATTTGCCAAGTCATTAGTGTTACAGTGTGGTTGAGAGCATAAATTCATTTCAAAAGTATGTTTGGAATTTTGTAGTTTTACAGTTCACAGCAGGAACCAAACTGATTCAATACTTTCTAATAAATAATATCTTTAATCACTGTCCTACTTAAGCTGGTATGTAATTATTCTTTGTTGTATGATAGAACCAGAACTGTGATTAATTACTTTTCTGATTCTTTCTTTCTGCTCTGTTGTGCCTGCACTGTCAGCCCCTCCCTATCTATAGACAGATGCAGGAGGCTCTCACCCCCTGGCTTCCTGCACAGGCCACCACACTGCCAAGGTCAGCAGGAGAGGACTGTTGCCCCAGTGGCGCCACGTTGTTCAGCTTGACCTGAACACCTAGCCGCTCCAAGGGCTCATTAGAACTGATCCCATCATGCTTCACATTCCACCAGAAGGCCACACCCCTCCAAGGCTTCCACAGGGTCTGTGCCGTTTGCCACCACTCACCACCTCCACTCATCTGACCCAATTTCCTGCTCTTCTCCAACCTCCCAGAACTCTTGCCTGTGCCATTTGGAATTGATGGACTATCAGGGCAAACTGCTGCTCTGAATGCCCTCACCACCTGCATGACCTAATTTAAACCTGGGTGCTTCCTATGGACACCTCCTCACCTGCACTCTCTCCAGTAGAAGCAGCTCATTATCAATGTTGTATTGTTCTTCTTATTATTATGTTATTATTATTAGTAATAGTTACAGTGCAAATACCACAGGCCCTGGAGCTTGGGGTGAGTGTCCTCCTAGCACCCCACTGCAGCTTTTGGACCACAGCTCTTCTTTCTTCCTTTAAACACTCAGCTCCTTTGAATTTTGTGCCTTCAGACTTTACTGCCCGCCTCTGTTGCTGTTACCTGCGGTCCCTAGGTCCTCCCTAGGCACTGCTCACAGTGCTGTTTCACTGTCTTTTATCACTAGTCCCCAGCATTGTTCCAGGGGATTTGCATCTAGTACCTTGCTTCTTTGATCCTGAATTGGTTCTCTCCCCTTCAGCCATTCCTACAGTCCTAACTTTAACCTTTCTGTTACTAATAATGGGACTCCCTCCAAAATCTTTCCTGCAGGCATTCGTCTCTTGACTAGTTTCTTCTATGCTTCCAACTTGCCTTTTCTAGTCATCACATTTTAGATCATTCAGACCTTTAATCCACTGACCTTTTTTGTCTCTTTGTATTTCTTTTACTATCATGCTTTCTGCTTCTATTCCCTCCATATCCAGCTTAGATTCTTTGTTCTGTCACTGTGATCACTCCCCAGCAAATATCTGCACCCTCTCCTGTTTCCCTCCCTCTCTTAAACCTGAAACTAAATAATTAATGTGGAGAAAAAACACTTGAGCCTGTTAGCCAGCTCCTCTTTAAATTCTTGGCCAGTGCACCATAATTCTACTTTATTTCCATGATATATTAGCTTTATCCTTCCCTAAAATGACTATTTCACTTGTTTCCTCTCTCCTAAATTCTTCTCCCCACTTGCACTAATCGGATGATCTTGCCTTATATACTGCTTAATAAAATAAATAATAAAGCAGGAACCCCCCCCCCCCCATCATTCTGTCATGATTCCATCAAACAACTTCTCTCTACCTGTAACCACAGTCTCTATTTCACTTCTCTTTCTGTGGATGAAGCTCTCCTGAGTATGTTTTTTTATTTAAAATTTTAAGTTGAATTATAATTGGCTTACCATATTATATTAGTCTCAGGTGTGTGGTATGCTGTGTGTGATAAGTGGCTTCAGTCTTGTCTGACTCTGTATGACCCTATGGACTGTAGCCTACCATGTTTCTCTGTCCATGGGACTCTCCAGGCAAGAATACTGGGGTGGGTTGTCCTGCTATTCTCCAGGAAATCTTCCTGACCCAGGAATCAAACCCATGTCACTTGCGTCTCCTGCATCGGCAGGCAGGTTCTTTACCACTAGTACCACCTGAGAAGCCTAGTTTCAGGTATACAATATAGTAATTCAATATTTTTATATGTTACAAAATGATCACCACAATAAATCTAGCTACCACCTGTCATGGTACAAAGTGATTATATTAGTATTGGCTATATTCTCTATGCTGGACAAACCTGAGCGCCAACTTGCCCTTATGTCCTGGTTCTATAGACTGAAAAATACAAAAAAAAAAACAAAAGTGCACAATGTGAGAGCTGTGAGTTTCAGTTTTATTATGGAACTTAAGGCTATATCCCTTAAGGAGACAGCCCCTTAGATAGCTCTGAAGAACTGCTTCAAAGGGCTAGGGGAGGAGCCCCTCAGGATATATAAGAATTTTTTGGACTGGAGAATACATGTAGTCAAGCATGCCTCCTGGCAAAAAGTTACTGCTAGCCACAGATATCAGATATCTTAGTTAATGAATTTAGTGCTTTTCTATGTATGGGAAATGCAAAATGCCATTTCAGTGTGGTCATTGAAATTCTTCCTTAGATACACGTTTTAACCATCTAAGGGTTCATATGTCCAAAACACAGAATGCCTCATCCTGAATTCCTTTCATGGTGTCCTTGTAGGTCAGCGACTGCAGTGGCTAATGACTTGACCCTTCTAGAACTGGAATGGCGGGTAGTACACTTTGTTCACAGTCCGTATCCCCTCTCACGCCCTGGGGACTGGGCTCCAGTGGTAGAGTGCCTCAATGGCTAAGTACACAGACTCTGGAGTCAGACTTCATGAAATTTCATCCCTGCTACCTTCCAGGGTATGAGCTTAGGAAAATTACATAACTTTTTCTGTGACTCAGCTGCCCCACTTATAAAATGAGGTGTTAATGTAATCTGCTCTGCAGAGTTCTTATGCAGATGAAAGGGGTGAATTTAGTGATGTGCATAGGATGGGCTGAGTCTGCCTTAGCCCTTCTCTTCAGCACACGTATATGCTCTAGTAATTTCACATTGAACAAACAGAGCCTTCCCTTCTCTTCACATTTTCCCAGCCCCCCAACTCCCACTTTGTTTCTCTGCTCCTCCAAACCAAAAATTTCTTGATTCTACCTGCTTCTCTCTAACTGTCAGTCTTCTCGTTTTAGTCCAAGGCTTCTCTTGCCTGAATTGCTGCAGTGGTTTTTTGATATATTCATTGTTAATCAGATAATGTCACTGACTTTGAAAACCTCTCCCAGGAATAAAACCAACACTTGCATTCTGGCATAGAGTCCCACAAGATCAGGATTCGTCAGCTATTGTCTCAATGATACTGAAGAGCAACTCACCATAAAATCTCTGGCTTAAAACAACTCTCATTCTCCTGAATCTGCTGATGACTGCTGGTTTGCCCACATTCTTGCAGGGTGGCCAGGGGCTGGCTGCCTGCGCATCTCAGCACAATTTTTGTGTGCCAGCTGCTTATATCACGTCGGCCAAAGAAAATGTCACAGCAAACCCAAAGTCCAGGAGTGAGAAAATACTTCCTCTTTTGTGAGAGGAATTGCAAAGTGGCATGGCAAAGGGCATGTACACATATGTGTGTGTGCATGTGCACAGGTGTGCACATGAGGGAGAGGGGGAAGGGGAGAGAGTCTGCTATTTCAATTTACCACGCCATCCTCTGACATCTCGCATCGGTGACCTCCTCACCCACAGTGTTCTAGCCATAGAGGGTCTTGTCCTTGTTCCTTGAGCATAACCAATTCCTTCCTATTCTGGGACTATTTGTACCACATTCAGTTCAGTTCAGTTCAGTGGCTCAGTCGTGTCTGATTCTTTGCGACCCCATGAATCGCAGCATGCCAGGCCTCCCTGTCCATCACCAACTCCCGGAGTTCACCCAAACTCACATCCATTGAGTCGGTGATGCCATCTAGCCATCTCATC
>NW_011495020.1:5481927-5482950 GCF_000754665.1 Bison bison bison
ATCTCATCCTCCGTCATCCCCTTCTCCTCCTGCCCCCAATCCCTCCCAGCATCAGGGTCTTTTCCAATGAGTTAACTCTTCACATGAGGTGGCCAAAGTATTGGAGTTTCAGCTTCAGCGTCAGTCCTTCCAATGAACACCCAGGACTGGTCTCACATCACACTATGCTATAAGTTTACACGTAGATTTAGCACTGAAGTTTGTTTTCCAGAGAACTCCAGTGACATGACAGCTATTCCTTCTCTTCATTGTTTTTAGCCCTTAAATTTTATTTTTGATGATCTATACCCTTAGAGCCTTCATTGACTTGAAGATAGATCTGAAAGCCTTTCAGATTCACCATCAAATCAATAAAGCACTTTTATTTTCCTCTAATACTGTAAAACCTGCCAAAAGATGAAAAACAAATTAATTTGCTCTACATTTGTTCAATAAGAATAATGGAGAGTAGGCAGAAGACTATGAGGAAAAAGTAAATTCAGTGGAACTTTAGGAGTTGAGATGACTTGGATTTTGTGAACTTCTGTATTTAATAAATGTCATTTTCCAAACATGTGTGAACTAATTTTTTTTTTTTAATTCACATTACACAGCATGCTTGGTGGTCAGCTCGGTGTTAGTTCGCCTAGTGCATCACAGGCAGCTTGTGGGGTGTCCTGTCACCCTGGGGGAGCACGGTTTGCAAGGATGGAAGGACTCAACATACAGCACAGGTTGGGGGCGGGGATTGGCCCAGGAGGCACTTCAGCAACAGGTGCAGGGAGGAAAGGGACCAGGGAGCGGGGATTCAAGGCACTGCACTTTTTGCTTCCTCGAGAGGTGTTTGAGACCTGGGAGATAAGTCCTGTCACTCACTTCCCCTATATCCCCAGGAATATTAGTGAGGACAAGGAATTGGGAAGACTCAGAAGGCAGGAAGGAGCATGGATGAAGCTGGTATGAGAGCAGTTTGAACAGGGCCCCACCCTGGGTACCCTCTGGTTGGCTGAAGTGGAAGACCAAAAATAGCAGAAGCAGTACCCA
>NW_011495020.1:5483050-5492773 GCF_000754665.1 Bison bison bison
TTGCTTTGTGCTCTCACCTCTGACTTTACTGGGAGCTGTCCCCTACCACCATCTCGCTCTCTCTGTCAAAGAGTTAACTTACAGCTCCAATTAATAAAGTTCCTGGGCAATTAGGAGTGTTTAAATCCAAACCCCTCAGATGGCTCTCTAACTCGCCTGACAAGTTTACCCGGACTCCTACAGCTATGCATACGATTGTTTACAGTCTCCCAGCCTCAAGAGGCACGGGAAACTTAAGATATTCAAATAGCTTAGAGCCTCTCAGAGAGTTAGAAACTGTCAGAATAAACTAGTAAAGGATTTCATTGATGAGCCAATGCTTGTTGCCAAGTTTTCACATCCCCTGAATTGTATCCTTGAATGTGTATTAATTAATATAGTTGGTATGTAGAAAAAATAAGTAGTGGCCTTGGTGTTAGTAACTTTAGACCCTTAAGGTAATAAATTCTTTCCTTTGTTGTAAACCCATTACACATCTGCCCTATAGGAATGCAATTTTATCTTCGGAAGATGGCGCCAAACCTTAAAATAATTACTCTTAGAGAAAATAAGTCTTTGTTGATAAGTCCTTGTCAAGAGTCATAAAATGTTAGTAGGCCTTCTGGCCAGAAGATGATGTAAATCACCTAAACCATTTGTATACGATAAATTTGCAGGAAAGAAACCCTGGTTTTTGATAAGGATCAAAAACTGCTGACTTTGCATCCCCTATTATCCTCTATGTGTAACTTAGGGTATAAAAGCCCCTGTTGAAAATAAAGCTACGGGCCTTGCTCACCAATGCTTGGTCTCCCCATGTCATTCTTTCCTTTAACTTCCGGCTGAAGTCTCCATCTGGAGCATCCACTTATTTGCCTGGGCTTCTAAGACCCACTCGAGAAGGTATCTAAGGTGGGGCACCTTCCGCTATTCGAGAGGGCGCCTGCGGCCACCGTGGTCAGAGCTAACCTGGTGTCACGGGTTATATTGATTTTCCGCATAAACCAAGCTACTCAGCCTCTTTTCTCCACTGAATTTTCCTACTGAGCTATCCTCATTCTATTACTCTTTATATCTCTAATTACCATTTGAATAGGTCGCCGACGCTGTCTCCCCTTCGAATACCCTGGATCAGCCGTGGCTGGTCCCCGGCAGGACACAACTGAAGCGACTTGGCAGCAGCAGCAGCAATACACACTGACAAGTGTTTTGCTGCATAGTCCCACCTTCATGTACCACCAAGGGCTGTTATCAGGATCAAATGAGATGACGCAGATAGCCTGTTTCATGAACTACAGTCCTAGGTATAGGGTACTTTTAGAGCTTGCATAAATCTGTATTTTTTCCCCCAAAATTTTAAACTCGGAGTATAATCGCTTTACAATGTTGTGTTAGTTTCCACTGTACAGCAAAGCGAATCAACTCTATGTTTACATATATCCCCTGTCTCTTGAGTCTCTCTTCCTCCCCTCCTCACCCTCCATGTCTTTCTCTGTGGAAGGATTGTTCATCCTCACCCCGTTGCTATCAGGCTCGGTCATGTGGCTTGCTTTGGCTAGTAACCTGTGAGCAGAAGTCCTGTGTCGTCTCTGGGCAGAAGCTTTAAGAGCAGCCCATTGTTCTCCCATTGTTCTCTCTTCTCTGCTTCTGTCTTTGTTAGGATGAAGCCTCTGTTGGCTTGAGTTCCCTGGTGATTCAATCAATGAGCAAGTAAAGCTCAGGGATATGCACATGAGTGAGAAATAAAGGTTGTTTTAAATTGCTGCGACTTTTCACATTCTTTGATCCTGCTCAATAGCCTAGCCCAGCCTGAATGATACACAGTTGACCTCTGGAAGTCTTAGGTTGTTTCTGGAAATTAGTGAGCAGTTAGGAAATGCAACTGCTGCTATCAGTAACCAAGTTTGAAATACTTAGAAAAAAGCAGAGGAATGATCCTATCTTGTTTTCAGTTTGAACAGAAGAGAAAGATGCTTATTTATTCATTGTTGTATTTTTTATTTTTCTCCATGTCTTATACTTTGGTCTTTAGCTGGAGTTTGGTTTATGATTGGCATGTACACATCCCAGTGTGCAGAAAATACAACATAGTGTATTTCTTTACTGTCAGTGTACAAATTTTATATATATTTTTATATTAGTGCTAGAGGATAAAACTGATTATTATATTAAAAAGTATATTCTATATTTATGTTCCATTATCTTTTTATGTAGTTGTATGTACTTTATGGAAAAATATCATCTATGACATAAATTAACTTGTTTGAAGGCAGTTAATAATGTCACCACAATTTCTATGGTAAAAATTATGCAATTTAAAAATTAAGGAGGAAGTTTATTTCATTTTTTATAATTAAGTAATATTTATTTTTGATTGTGCTGAGTCTTTGTTGCTGCACACAGGCTTTCTCTAGTAGTGAGAAGTCTGCTTTTCATTGCAGTGCACAGGCTTCTCATTGCAGTGGCTTCTCTTGTCTCGAAGCGCAGGCTCTAAGCGTACAGGCTTCAGTAGTCGCAGCGTGTGGGCTCAGGAGTTGAGGCTTCTGGGTTCTGGGCTCTAGGGCTCGTGCTCAGTAGTTGTGGCGCACAGGCTTCAGTCGCCAGAGGCATCTGGAATCTTCCCAGATCAGGGACCGAGCCTGTGTCCCCTTCATTGGCAGGTGTATTCCTGCCCACTGTACCACCAGAGAAGTCCAGAAAGGTTTATTTTTAAAGATTTATTTTAACAAATTAAGGCTATCTGAAACCATCATGCATTTATTTTTAAGTGAAAATGGAAATACATTAAAAATATTAACTGTCATTGAAATGTATTCATGAAATAAATGATGAACTTTTTTATTTAAACAAATCCGCACCCCAGAGGAGGTGTATGAGATTTTAAAAAATTCAAGTCATGTGTCTTGGCCAGAGGAAAATAGAGCAGATGACTTTACAAGGCTGCTGTGTGTGTGTGTGTGTGTGTGTGTCTGTGTGTGTGTAGTTTTGCACGTGTGTGAATTTGTGTATGTGGAGTATATATGTGTGGAGAGAAGGAGAAAGATTTATTCTTTCTAATTTTGTTTTTAGGATTTTTATGGTATTCTTGTACAGAGAGTACAACAATATCAAGAAACATGCAACTTCCTAAGGTAGGCATTTTCTGTAGTTAGTTCATACAGTTTTAAAAGACCATTAACAAATTCATGTGATAGTTTTTACTTGAAGTTCGGAATAATCTCCAACAAATGTTTACTGTGGTGGAAGGCAGCAGGGGGTGTTGAGAAACACATGTGCCTTGAAGACACACAGACCTCGATCTGAGTCCCAAGGTTATCACTTCTTAGTGATGCACATTTAGGAAAGTAAATATACCTTTTACCCTCAGTTTTTTTTTTCCATATATAAAATGGGAAAGTGAGGGTAGATCATAAGGAACAAAATGTGTCTAAGTACATCAGATTCAGAAGTCAAGGTAGGGAGAATCAAGGTGAATGGGTATTTTCAAGAGAAGCTTCACCTATCAATCTTTAGTAAAGACTATTGATCTCACAGTGGCATAGTCAGATCACCACCTTAATAGCATCTGAGAAACAGGAAAGCCACTGTTTCTTTGCAAAAGATTAACCATACCATGCGGAGAAGGCAATGGCACCCCACTCCTGTACTCTTGCCTGGAAAATCCCATGGACGGAGGAGCCTGGTAGGCTGCAGTCCATGGGGTCACGAAGAGTCAGACACGACTGAGTGACTTTACTTTCACTTTTCACTTTCATGCATTGGAGAAGGAAATGGCAACCCACTCCAGTGTTCTTGCCTGGAGAATCCCAGGGACGGGGGAGCCTGGTGGGCTGCTGTCTGTGGGGTCACACAGGGTCGGACACGACTGAAGCGACTTAGCAGCAGCAGCAGCAACCATACCATGATATGTAATGTCAATTCTAAATGACACTGAAGTGAAGAATAACTACTGGTATTATGGGTACATGTGAATTCTGTGTTATTACTTGAATGGAATAGCACTATTGTAGCTTGGGAGTTTGCTTCAAAAGTGATACTTTCCCTTCCAAGGAAAATCAAAAAATCCTTTTCAAGGCATTTTGCTTTTGTTATTATGGAGTCCAGTGTGCCATATTGGGCTTCCCAGGTGGCAACAGTGGTAAAGAACTCGCCTGCCAGTTCAGGAGACATAAGAGACCCGGGTTCAATCCCTGGGTCAGGAAGATCTGGAGGAGGGCATGGCAACCCACTGCAGTATTCTTGCCTGAAGAATCCCGTGGACAGAGGAGCCTGGTGGGCTGCAGTCCATGGCATCGCCCAGTCGAACATGACTAAAGTGACTTCGCATTCGCACATGCATATGCCATATTACCCTACAAAGAGACTGGAGCCCCCAGGCCAGTGAGAGGTTTGTGGAGGTACAATAGAGTGCATGTGGCGTGTTAGCAAGGAACTGGGTTTTTTAGTGCTGGTGTTACCTCTAATTAGCTCTACAACTTCGGACAAGTTCCTATTTTAAAGTATGTTTGGATACACGTGCATTAACATTGCTTCTAGTGTCTGTAAATGTGATGCTTTAATATCTGCTTACGTGCATATGCTGGACATGCCTTGTCCTGGACAACCCAATAATATACTTCAGTCACCTTCCTTCACCCCCTGCCTCCCTCATTGACCCTCTGCCCTCCCAAACCCCCAGGAGGAGCCCTCTCTCCAGGGGCACACTTTCGCAATACAAACCAGCCAATCCAGAGCCACATCACCAACCATCTCCTTAATCAGGCTCTTATACTCTGGGCCATTGCACACTTGTCCTAGTGACATCAGGACCAGGTACCAGACAACTGGGGACAGCTCCTGTGCCCCAGAGATGCTGAAATTATTCAAACTAGTCAATCCTAAACCTACTTTCTCTCCCCTGTTCTTTTCAGTGGAAACCACAGTTAAGGCTCTTGATTGATCACCATTCCCCCCTCCCTGTGCTGACTGTTCAACCCTGGCTCCTTCTCACGTGGCCCCTCCTCTTGGGAACTGTCTTTTAAGTGGCAGTCATCAGCTTGGCCTCACTATTCCCCAGATTTTCAATGAATACACTCTATTTTAAGACAGTAAGGAACTGACTCCATGTAACTAGAGTGGAGGCTTGGGAGGATGAGAAATGGAACTGTGGAGTAAGTTTCCTAGGTTGCAGGGACCACTCATGTTTGCTTTGCTCTGTGTACCTGCTTCATTCCTCTCGGTGTCTGAGAGCAGCTTCCTTGGCTGTCCTGCACTTGACTCATCTGCATTGCCTTCCGATGGTGCCCTTGGCTGACAAGTCTGTTCAAATCCAGCATTCATATCTTACTGCCTTAGGCTTTCTCTGTCCTTCCTAATTCCTGTGGGGAGAAAAAATCTGATCTGGAAAAAAAAAAAAGTCCAGCCTTGGGTCAGCTGTCTGTTATTCAGCTATAGCCAGAAGGTAGGATGGACATGGCTTACAGAGGGGAAGTGAGAGAAGCAAGACCATTGACTATCTGGTACCTGAAGACATTTTGCAGTATTTTTTTTAAAAAGTATTTAAAGGGATTCTATTTTAAAAAATAGTAAATAACTGAAAATATGTCTATTATTCTTCAAAATCAGATTTGTTTGATCAGGTAGTTCATTTCCCAAAGAACAAAGATAAAATTGAGCCATCTAGAATGCTGTTACTTCCAAGCTCCTGATAGGAATTATAAAATGAAGACTTCCTAGAGTTCTGAAGTGAATTTTGAAAAAAGTCATACCTGTTGTTTATATTATAAGTAAACGATAAAGTATATTGTTTGAAGCTTTGGGAAAGCTAAAACTTGGAAATTATTTAGCAATAAAGGAAGAGTTGTTTCAGAGACCCAGTTGAAATATTATGAAAGGCTAGGAAATATGTAGTGGTAACCACAAGTATACCTATTAGAGCTTGAAAAGGGTGAAGGTCAGGGTAAAGGGATTTGGAAAAAACTGGCTAAAATAAAGAATCCAACATTAGAACCTATGATTTTAAAAATGGAGATGATTTTTAACTCTTTTGGTCTCAAGAGGCATTCCGCAAATGATAAAGAAGTACAATGGAACTCCTTTATTATAGGCTGAATGTTTGGGTTCCCCTTCCCCAAATTCATATGCTGAAGCCCTAACTCCCAACATGGCTGTGACTGGAGATGGGATTCCTTAAGTAGTAAAGTTAAATGAGGTTATAAGGGCCCTGATCTGATAGGACGTGTCTTACAAGCAAAGACACCAGAGGGCGCTCTCTCCATACTCATGCAATGAGAAGAGGTCACGTGAGGACACAGCGGGAAGGTGGTTGTCTGGAAGCCAGAAAGAGAGCCCTCAATTCAGTTGCGTCTGACTTTTTGCAACCCGATGGACTGCAGCACACCAGGCCTTCCTGTCCATTGCCAACTCCCGGACTTTACTCAAACTTGTGTCCATCGAGTTGGCGATGCCATCCAACCATCTCATCCTCTGTCCTCCCCTTCTCCCCCTGCCTTCAATCTTTCCCAGCATCAAGGTCTTTTCTAATGAGTCAGTTCTTTGCATCAGGTGGCCAAAGTATTGGAGTTTCAGCTTCAGCATCAGTCCTTCCAATGAATATTCAGGACTTATTTCCTTTAGGATGGACTGGTTGGATCTCCTTGCAGTCTAAGAGACTCTCAAGAGTCTTCTGCAACACCACAGTTCAAAAGCATCAATTCTTCAGTGCTCAGCTTTCTTTATAGTCCAACTCTCACATCCATACATGACTACTGGAAAAACCATAGCTTTGACTAGATGGACCTTTGTTGGCAAAGTAATGTCTCTGCTTTTTAATATGCTGTCTAGGTTGGGCATAACTTTTCTTCCAAGGAGTAAGCGTCTTTTAATTTCATGGCTGCAGTCACCTGCCTCTGTAGTGACCAAAATAAAGTCTGTCACTGTTTCCTCAGGAACCAGATTAACCTGCATCTGCATCTTGGATTTAACCTCCAGAACAATGAAGAAATGAATTTCTGTTGTTTATGTCACACTGTCTGTGGTATTTGTCATGGTAGCCCAAGAAGACAGACATCCTTCAAGTCTTTTTTGCCATGATACTTGTTTTTAAAACATCATGGTTTTGTCCTCTGTTAATTATGTCCATATCAAAACAAACAGTAAAAACCCCTCACTGCTCCCTGGAAAACTCTGAGGAAGGAAGCTAATATTTTCCCTTTAAAATGTGTAAATGATGTCATCATTTTTCCTGAATTAATTAGTGATTGGTTGCCTCTGGTCGCCACGGTAAAGTGTGTGGATAAGAAAGCTTTGTTGCAGAGTAAGATGGCCCAAATTTGAATTAAGGTATTTTTAGCTTAAATATATTTTAAAACTTGCACATTAATTTTTTTTTTTTTGGAAATGCAATGTAAACTTCAAACCCATTAGTGCCACAGCTACTTTTCCCAGCTCTGCTCAGCTGTTTCTAGTTGGGGCCAAAATCTGAACCCTGGATTATTTCAAGGCACATGGATAGTCACAGGGATAAAAAAGGTTAATGCCAGGACATCTTAACTCCCCAAGATCATGTAATAAGACTTTGTTCAGAAAAAGGGGGAAATGATACAGACTTGCTGATTGAGTGGTGGTAGAAGTCCTTAGACATGGAAAAGTGATCTGTTCAGAGACTGGGTTCCAGCTGTCGACTGCTTACTTACTCATATTATATCATCCAGTGAATGAAGTCCAAAATCCCACAGCTTCAAACCAGAGGTTAGTCTATGGGCCACTTCTGGACTGCAGACATTGTTGGGAAAATTTGCTAACATTTAAACACAGAAAGATCTCTCATAAAAATCGAGTTTTTTGGCTTCCCTTTAATAACTGGAAGAGCTGGCTAGAATGGGTTAATGTATGCAGATGACACCACCCTTATGGCAGAAAGTGAAGAGGAACTAAAAAGCCTCGTGATGAAAGTGAAAGTGGAGAGTGAGAAAGTTGGCTTAAAGCTCAACATTCAGAAAACGAAGATCATGGCATCCGGTCCCATCACTTCATGGGAAATAGATGGGGAAACAATGGAAACAGTGACAGACTTTATTTTCTTGGGCTCCAGATGGGGACTGCAGCCATGAAATTAAAAGAGACTCTTGCTTCTTGGAAGAAAAGCTGTGACCCACCTAGACAGCATATTAAAAAGCAGAGTCATTGCCGATAAAGGTCCATCTAGTCAAAACTATGGTTTTTCCAGTAGTCATATATGGATGTGAGAGTTGGACTATAAAGCTGAGTGCTGAAAAATTGCTGTTTTTGAACTGTGGTGTTGGAGAAGACTCTTGAGAGTCCCTTGGACTGCAAGGAGATCCAACCAGTCCATTCTGAAGGAGATCAGCCCTGGGATTTCTTTGGAAGGAATGATGCTAAAGCTGAAACTCCAATACTTTGGCCACCTCATGCAAAGAGTTGACTCATTGGAAAAGACTCTGATGCTGGGAGGGATTGGGGGCAGGAGGAGAAGGGGACAACAGAGGATGAGATGGCTGGATGGCATCACTGACTCAATGGATGTGAGTCTGAGTGAACTCCGGGAGTTGGTGATGGACAGGGAGGCCTGGCATGCTGCGATTCATGGGGTCGCAAAGAGTCGGACACGACTGAGCGACTGATCTGATCTGATACACCTGTGGACAAGTCATGAGGTCTCTAGGTCCCCAGTCTCCACACTTCCAATGTCTTTGCCCATCCTATCCTATTCATTCATATTACTTGTAGGTCATTTGAGATCAGAGATGTTTAAGACACTTACTCCAATCCAGCCTTCTCTTTCTCAAAAGTCAGTGGGAATTTAATCAGGATAACTAGCTAAAACCCTATAAGTTAGGCAACTTTAGTCATTATTTACAAATAAAATACGAACAAGGGGTTCTAACAGAGTGACTATTTCTGTATGAAAGTGAACTAGCTCAGTCGTGTCTGACTCTTTGTGACCCCATGGACTATAGCCTACCAGGCTCCTCAGTCCATGGGATTTTCCAGGCAAGAATACTAGAGTGGGTTTCCATTTCCTTCTCCAAGGGATCTTCCTGACCCAGAGATTGAACCAGGGTCTCCTGCATTCTAGGCAGATGCTTTACCGTCTGAACTACCAGGGAAGCCTGATTTCTATGTAAAACAGACAACTAAAAACTCCTCTTAGGAAGATACAAACCTGTCCCTGAGCAGAAAGATTCAATCTCTGGAAGAAGCTGAATTTTGCAACTTTAAGTATATTTGTCTTTCTACTTGAAATTTAGAAACTAATCAGATTTTTTGAAATCAGGCATAAGCATTTAGAAAAGACAGAGGAACCAGAGATCAAATTGCCAACATCTGTTGTATCACTGAGAAAGCAAGAGAGTTCCAGAAAAACATCTACTGCTTTACTGACGACGCCAAAGCCTTTGACTTTGTGGATCACAGCAAACTGTGGAAAACTCTTAAAGGGATGGGAATACCAGACCACCTGACCTGCCTCCTGAGAAATCTGTATGCAGGTCAAGAAGTAACAGTTAGAACTGGACATGGAAAAACAGACTGGTTCCAAATCAGGAAAGGAGTACATTAGGGTTGCATATTGTCACCCTGCTTATTTAACTTCTATGCAGAGTACATTATGTGAAATGCTGGGCTGGATGAAGCACAAGCTGGAATCAAGATTTTGGGGAGAAATATCAATAACCTCAGATATGCAGATGACACCACCCTTATAGCAGAAAGTGAAGAAGAACTAAAGAGCCTCTTGATGAAAGA
>NW_011495020.1:5492922-5513291 GCF_000754665.1 Bison bison bison
GGAGAAGACTCTTGAGAGTCTCTTGGACTGCAAGGAGATCCAACCAGTCCATCCTAAAGGAAATGAGTCCTGAATATTCATTGGAAGGACTGATGCTGAAGCTGAAACTCCAATACTTTGGCCCTGATGCAAAGAACTGACTCATTTGAAAAGACCCTGATGCTGGGAGAGATTGAAGGCGGGGAGGAGAAGGGGACGTCAGAGGATGAGATGGATGGTTGGACTTGATGGACATGAGTTTGAGTAGGCTCTGGGAGTTGGTGATGGACAGGGAAGCCTTGCGTGCTGCAGTCCGTGGGGTCACAAAGAGTCGGACTCGACTGAGTGACTGAACTGAACTGATAAGTAAGCAAGCTCCTTAGCCACTTTGAGGACTCAGCAGTACTGATGGGGTGAGACAAGCTTATAGTGTAAACAGAGGCAGGAGAGATTGGATAGGAAGTGAGAGAGGGAGAGGAGGAGAGAGGAAAGGAATGAGAACCAAAGAGAAGGGATGAGCCTCACAGGATTCCATCACCAAGTGTTTCCGAGCCATTTTGATTCTTTTTTGTTCTGGGATGTTATTATTAACTAATCCACCAGGTGGTGCTCTAAAATACCAAATAAACTTTAATCCTTCATTTAAGAAATTACATTACCCTGGGCTTTCCACTGGTGACAGTGATCAAAACTGGAAAGGATTCTTCTCTGATTACTCTTTATTTTAAAATATTTATATTACATAAATACATGAGCTATTTTTATTGAAAGGATGAAATTTAGAAGGGAAATTAGAAATCCATTTAAATTACATTATTTTCAGCCATCTTAAAAATACTTCATAAAGTATAAATTTTTAAAAAGTCAAGAGAATTACTATGGATATGTGTGCCCCGCCAATCAGTAAATTTACATATCCTCCTCCCAGCTTCTTAGGGCTGAAGCCAGCCACCTGTTAGAGCCACTTGACTCCACTGTGTGCCTGTAGAATGCTGAGAAAAATTTATTGGAGGAATCTAGTTTTCTGCAATCAGCCTGGGCTCACCAGACACACTCTAGCTCCGTTCTTCATGTTTTGGTCTCTGGTATTCCTCTGTCTCCTGGGGACCCTTCAGAAGCTAAGGTCTAGCTTGTTCATCCAGCACTCCGCTGCCTCCAAATACCATATCTAGGTAGGTCTGACTCTACTCCCCCTCCCAGAGCCACTGGAAGTGAATTCATGCTATTTTTAAAAGTCTCTTTGTTGTCATTTAGTAGCTAAGTTGTATCCCATTATTTTGTGACCCCCTCCCCTGGCCTTTCAGGCTCCTCTGTCCATGGGATTTCCCAGGCAACAATACTGGAGTGAGCTGTTATTTCCTTCTCCAGGGGATCTTCCTGACCCAGGGATCAAACCTGCATCTTCTGCATTGGCAGGTGGGTTGTTCTCTGAGCCCCTGAGAAGCCCTTGCTGCTGCTGCTGCTAAGTCACATCAGTCGTGTCTGACTCTGTGCGACCCCATAGACAGCAGCCCACCAGGCTCCCATCCCTGGGATTCTCTGGGCAAGAACACTGGATCAGGTTGCCATTTCCTTCTCCAATGCATGAAAGTGAAAAGTGAAAGTGCAGTTGCTCAGTCGTGTCTGACTTTTAGTGACCCCATGGACTGCAGCCTACCAGGCTCCTCCACCCATGGGATTTTCCAGGCAAGAGTACTGGAGTGGGTCACCAGTGCCTTCTCCAGAGAAGCCCTTAACAGCCTCTAATTTATGATATAATACAGTTTAAGGAGGAAAAAAACCAATGACGTGGGGAGAACTGTGCACTTGGGGAATGTATTCTCAAAGAATTGGCATTAAATAATCATAAATATGACAAATGACAACGCTAATATAGCAACAATATCTTTGGAGTCAGACTGTCTTGAGTTCGGATTCTGCTACCCCACATGTTACCTGTGTGGTGATGACAAAACTAGATAGCCTCTTTGAACCTCAAGTTTTCTCTCCTGCATAATGGGGACAGTAATTCCTAGTTCGCATGGTTATTGTGGGGATTAAATGAGATCAAAGCACCTAGTTAGTAGGCTGCCCGTCACTTTCATTGGCCTTTCCTTTCCCTTCCTTACCTTATACCTGTGCTCCAACTCAAAATTTGTACTCCAGAGCCAATGACAAGGACAATTCTGTGTTCCCCTAAGTCTTCTCCTGCCTTGATAGTCTGCTTCCAGACTTTCCTGACGCTGGCCACTGGCTGGATCTCCATCATCTTGCCACTTCCAACTCCTCATTGCCTCCTGATCTGTTCTGCTGGGAAGACCACCTGATGTGGTTTGTTGTACCTCTCCGTGGCCAGTTGTCTGCCCGCCTTCTGGAATGGCCACTATTCCCAAAACCATACTCTCTGGGTACATCCTTCTCTCCTCTTCCCGCCATGGGATCGTCATTCTCCCTGCTGGGTTACCCTTTAACCAGTTGCCCCATGTGAAGACCTCTTCCACGTCACTGGGCCTGATGCTTGGGAAGAGAGCTGTCCAGCCGCACTGCATAGCATCTGTTAGACACTTGGACATGTGCAGAAAGGTTGTGATTTTTAGGTTAGACTTGAAATCTGATGGAATGTATGTCCTGACAGACTGCTGACCTCTGGTAGTACAGCTGGAGGGTCTGCAAAAGGACCCCCTGGGGTGTTGTACCCTCATAAAACCTGGATCCCTTCAAGGCAGGAGTCTACCTAGCCCCAGGCGGCATGGCCAAGGTTGTAGTATTTTGAAAGGTGAGGGGAGGTGATCAACGGAAGACTGAGTGAAGAGCTCAGAGTTGTGTCCTCAGAGCAGGTGGTTCAGGCTCGAGGCCAAATACACTGTCAGGAGTAGCTACAGGAGCCTGTTGGGGATGGAAAGCCCTGGAATACTCACTGGAGACGTGACTGCTCCTGTAGTTGTTAACTGGGAATTCCCATTTACACATATTTAGAAAACAATTCAATAGCTCCTGGGTATAACTTTCTACCATATTTCTGAAATAGTTTTCATGCTATGAAGAGTCCTTTAAGTCCATTTATCTGAATTATTTTTTATTCTCCACAAATGCTTTTTCTGCCATGAAGAACTGCCTCAACTTATTAAAATTTAGCTTCCTGCAGATTTTACATTAAAGGCTTAAAATCCAAGCATTTACAATTCTGAAAGGAGTAATAAACATATTTTAATAGACTCTTTGCAAGTGTGCTACTTTATTAATGGTAGAAATGGTTGTGAAAACCAGATCCTTTTCCTAGATGGTATTCCTAATTACAGATACAGAAATATTGTAATAATTGGCATTTGATCAAGTTCAGGGTTCTGTTAAACTCATTGCAAATTTTATCTTCAAAACTTTAGTCTGCTTTCCACAAATAGTAACAACTATTTGAGCAATAAGCCAAAATTCTTGTGGTCTCAGTGATCCCAATGTCATCATCGTTTTTTGGAGGCCAAAATAATATGCTTCAACTTGCCAAAGCCGCGTCTTCTTAATCTCCTCCATTAGCAGCTCTGCAGCTCATTCCAAATTGTATATGCAATCATTCTCTTTTTAAAAAATGGGAATATAATGAAACACTAGTTATGCTGAGTGCTTTTTTCCCTAAATAGTGAAGGTGGAAAACAAGTTTTGATCATACAATGATCCTTTGGTTTTATATTAAATTTTGCTAAAATGAACTTTAAAAATCAATGTAGAGACTTACCTGGCGGTCCAGTGGTTAAGATTCTGTGTTTCCAAGAAAAGGGTTCCACCCCTGAGTCAGGAAACGAGGGTTCCACATACCGCATGGCATGGCCAAGGGAGGGGGGGGAAATCAATGTAAAGGTTGGATCTTAAGGGCAAACACAAAAAGCCAATCTCAAAAGCTTATTTACTATATGATTATTTAACAGCTTCTGAATGACAAAGTTATAGTAATGGGGAATAGATAGGTGGTTGGGGGAACAGTGTTGGGAGAAGGGTATGACAATTAAGTAATAACACTAGGAAATTTCTTTGTAGTGACAGAACAGTTCTGTATCCTGATTAAGGTGTTGGTTACTTGAGTCTACACTTGTAAAACTACATGTAACAACAGACCAGAAAAAGAAAAAATGTGTGTAAACCTTGTGAGAACTGAATAAAGACTATACCTGAGTTAATAATATTGAAAAGCATCAATGTCCTGGCTTTGACAATGAGCCAAGTCTGTGTAACATATTATTGGGGAAAGCTGGGTGAAGGGTCCATAGGAACTCTACTATTTTTATAATTTCTTGTGAGCCTTAGGCTATTTCAAAGGTAAAGTTTATTTTTTTAAAATCACTGGAAAGAAATAGTTATATGAATGGTTTCTTTTTCTTTTTAATGCCAAGTACTCCAGAACTCTTGCCTGGAAAATCGCATGGGAGGAGGAGCCTGGTAGGCTGTTGTCCACGGGGTCTCGAAGAGTCGGACACGACTGAGCGACTTCACTTTCACTTTTCACTTTCATGCATTGGAGAAGGAAATGGCAACCCACTCCAGTGTTCTTGCCTGGAGAATCCCAGGGACAGGGGAGCCTGGTGGCTGCCGTCTATAGGGTCGCACAGAGTCAGACACGACTGAAGCGACTTAGCAGCAGCAGCAGCAGCAGCATAAGTTCTTTGAGTACCTATGAAAGTGATATAAATGTTTTAGGAAAAAAAGAAGGTTTGTAATAATCTGTAGCAATTTTCCAGTAATGGTTTCCTAGATAATGTTTGCTTTTAGTGATGGTTTCTTCTTCCCTCAATACTTTCCATTTATGGTTATGAATTTGGTCCCTCATCTGTGTGCATTTCTGTGTATTTCTGGAGAGAAGATGGAGTATGGGAAGAATCTTGCCCAGTAGGTGTAGGTGAGGCAGAGAAGAGAATTTCTTTCTTTCTTTCTTTCTTTTTTTTTTTTTAGTTTATAAAGGGTAAGAGCCTCAGCATTTAAACCTCTGAATCATTCCTTTGCATAGCAAGAATGTGTTTAGATTGAAAAAAAAAAGGCCACAAATGAATAAAGGTACCACCAGTTTCCCTGAAATCCCTAGATGGCTCACTTTTAAGAGTGTTCTTCAGGAGGTATTTGGGAAGGGACTGGAATAAGTGAGAATAAGATGGTAATATTTTCTGTAATATTGGCCTTGGCAATATAAGATTATGTTCAAAATTGCTAATTTTCTCATTCTAAGGCAAGATCTCTTGGCACTACAGGGATCAAAGTAAATTTTTGCAAAATTAAGGTTGATGCTTACCCTGAATCTTTAGGTCACTATGATACCAAATCTCAAGACAATAATCCTGAGTCAATTTTCAGTCTATTTTTAAAACAAAAATAGATGAAGAAGATCTGTTTGATATTCAAGAATGATCCTACATTGCTCAATTATTTAAACAGACTTTGGAGATTCTTGGAAATGGCTTGCTAAAGTTCAATTTCATTTATAGTTTTGGCTACGGTAAACTCTCCTCCAAAGCCTTTGAATGTTTGGGGGTCAAGGGAGGCCACAATAAGAATTAAAACTGCAGCTACATGGAGTGTCTGTGCAGAGTGGAGAATATGACTTCTTTTTATTAAATGACACAAATAATTACCAAAGTGGACCCTGCTATTTACAGATATATAATACAGCTTGGTTCTGTGGAGTAGTAGTAGTTGCAGATGAATCATAAAATTAACATTTATGAGACATTAATTAGATCTTTTCTAATATCATTCTGTGCCTGTATATCTTCCCTACCTTTCACTGATTTTTGACAAAGAAAAAGTGCCCTGGTTCTAGTGAGTCTTATAGAAATTACTGCAAATTATCTCTGGATGTGGTTCTTGTTGATTTAGGACTCAGCTTTGTCATTCCTTTCTCAGTGGCTCTCCAGACATTTAAAAAAATATCTTAAATATCCTGAATGAAGATTTAAGAATCCTTAGGATGTAGATTCCAGAGAAGGCAATGGCACCCCACTGCAGTACTCTTGCCTGGAAAATCCCATGGGCAGAGGAGCCTGGTAGGCTGCATGCAGTCCATGAGGTCGCTAAGAGTTGGACACGACTGAGCGACTTCACTTTCACTTTTCACTTTCATGCATTGAAGAAGGAAATGGCAACCCACTCCAGTGTTCTTGCCTGGAGAATCCCAGGGACGGGGGAACCTGGTGGGCTGCCGTCTATGGGGTCGCACAGAGTCAGACACGACTGAAGTGACTTAGCAGCAGCAGCAGGATGTAGGTTCCTTGAAAGCCAGGGTTTTATCTGTGCTCCATGCCATGCCTCAGTACTAGAACTGTGCTTGACACAAGTGCTCAATAGCTTTTTTGTTGACTTGATATGGTCAGTTGATGTTGAGAAAGAACTTTGTTTCTGGAGTCAGACTGACCTTGGTTAGGATCGTGACTGCCACTGGGTGACCTGGGACATGTTACTTCCAGGAGCTTTAGTTTTCTCATGTGTAAGCTGCAGTTCAGACTGAAGCATCAAGCACAGAGCTTGGGAGGTACTGAGTGCTTGTTGTTTAGTCACTAAGTCATATCCAACTCTTTTGCCACCACGTAGATGGTAGCCCATCAGGCTCCTCTGTCCATGGTATTTCCCAGGCAAGAATACTGGAGTGGGTTGCCATTTTCTTCTCCAGGGCATCTTCCTGACCCAGGGATCAAACCCCTGTCTCCTGCAAGGGCAAGGAAATTCTTTACCACTGCTTAGCGAGTGACTGTTCCCTCATTTACTCATATCAGCCCCATCGCTTTCCTGTTAAACTATTTCTGTTTTTCAGAATATAACTGATTTTAAATGAAGCATTTAGGAAAAGACTATCATGATATTTAAGAGGAATCTCCGGGAGCTGAATTCCTGGACAGTAGAACTCCTTCCTATATTCCTCAGCTTTGTCAGCCATAAATCAACCAACCACTTCCACATTAGATCCATGCCAATGTACACATGCCGAGCGCCTCTTTCTAGATTTCCACCAGTGTTCACATTCATTATTTTCAGGCAGGAGGGGGAAGTTTGGGTTTTGTCTTTTTTATTGATTTTATTTTTCACTTATCAAATATGTTATATTTGACCTCCTTGGATGTCTAGCATGACTCAAAGAGCTACAAATCCAGACCTTTCTTTTTCCTTGACATTCATGGTTGATATATTAAATTCCTCTAATAGATGATTTTCAAGCATTCTAGTCTTTGTGATTTATTACAAATTCTTACTATCACTCAGTTGTGATACAACTTAAGTCCCTCATTTATTTTATTAATGAATGTTGTAATCAGTTGTTGATTGCTGACTGTATATCTGTGCATTCTAGTGCTGTGAAGGCTAAATAAGAAAGAAGTTGAGGGCATGGGTTCTATTCTCGAAGAGATAATAAACAGAAAGAAAAATTTTAATATATTTATTGTGTTCATAAAATAGCTTAAAAATATGTTAAATAAGTGTATTTATGGTTAATTTTTATAGACAAATTTTGTATGCATTAGACAACAAGGAAAATATTTGGGAATTAGGCATATGCATGAAAGTGTGATTTAGGCCATATTTATATGTTGTTTTGAAGAGGAAGAATTATCATAATAGGCTGCTTGCTTACATTGTAGGCTGTCCTCCAAAGAGGCAGTTGCCAACAAGGGCCAAAAGAAGCTAATGGGCATAAAGAGCTGGTGCCCTTTCAGGAAGGCCCAGAGATAGAAAACCACCATATTCATGGAATGTGGAGAATTCCATCCTCATCTGGGCCTACAGTACTGTCCAAGGGAACTCATCCAAGAGGCTCTCAGCAGCTCGGGGTAGGAACTCTTAGGTCGAGATGGTTCTCTGTAAGGCAGGTGTCAGAACTGTGGGTCAAGGAGGTCTTTCTGGGTAAAAGAGGTGTCATGGTTAGAGTGCCCTGTCTATAAGACATGCTGGGAATGTGGAAGAAAGAAGGGATGGTTAAGAACTGGCTGGGACCTGAACTAGGGGAAATTAATTGGGACAAAAGTGTTGACCTTTCCTTTAGAAAGGGGCTGAAAGTCCAAATTACCAGGTCTAAGAAGGCATAGCAAACTCTAATTCACTATTTCCCTAAGTGGCAAAAAGTCCTAGGGATGGATCATCTAGGAAACTTGTTAAAAACTCATTGTCAAACCCTCCTTGGATGTCCTGAACCATTACCTCTAGGAGAAGGGCTTGGAATTCTGTATTTTTCATGGGTGCACCTGATGACTTTTTATGACAGCAAGTTTGGAAAACATCACTTTAGTCTAATCAAGTCCGCATCAGAATTCAGGTTTCCTTGCTCAAGAGGCAGGACAAGGCTGGGAGGCAGGGCTTTTTGGATTTGGAGGTATATTGCAAATCATATGTATGTCAGGAAGGAATCCTGGAAACAAGATTCAGTCTTGAGAAATAGGATTGTCAGATTTAAGCATTATGGACGTTAGAATTAGGGCTCCAGTGACCTGATCTGTCTACATATGGCAGGGCTCTAGTGCTCATGGGAAACTAGAGGAGACCCCAAGAGACAAAATAGCAGTAAAGCATCCCAGCCACAGGCGACGGTGTTGGTAAAAGTCCTCCAGCCCTCTTGATGCAAATGAAAGATTTAGGCTTGTGTGGTATTCCTGGCTGATGGTCTGTGGAAGCCGTGGGATAAAACCGCACACTCATGGGTAAGCAGCAGGTGGTATCTCTCTTGAAAAGGATCTTATTCCTGGATGACAGCCATTGAGGCAAATGGATGGTCCTTGCCCAGTTTATTTCAAGCCTTCATTCTTTGGGTCCAGATGTAAAAGACTCTGGGTGTCCTTGCAACTTCACTGTCTTGAGTTCATCAGAGTCATGTAATAGATGTCCCTAAAGAGAAGGAGGGATATGTGAGGATTTGGATAGTGCTATGGAGAAGGCAATGGCACCCCACTCCAGTACTCTTGCCTGGCAAATCCCATGGACGGAGGAGCCTGGTAGGCTACAGTCCATGGGGTCGCTAAGAGTTGGACACGACTGAGTGACTTCACTTTCACTTTTCACTTTTATGCACTGGAGAAGGAAATGGCAACCCACTCCAGTGTTCTTGCCTGGAGAATCCCAGGGACAGGGGAGCCTGGTGGGCTGCCATCTGTGGGGTCCCACAGAGTTGGACATGACTGAAGTGACTTAGCAGCAGCAGCAGCATGAAGCCAACTTATTGGAAAAGACTCTGATGCTGGGAAAGATTGAAGACAAAAGGAGAAGGGGGCAGTGGAGGATGAGATGGTTAGATAGCATCACCAACTCAATGGATATGAATTTGAGCAAAGTCCGGGAGATAGTGGGGGACAGAGAAGCCTGGTGTGCTGCAATTCATGGGGGTCACAAAGAGTTGGACATGACTTAGCGACTGAACAACAGCAAATGAAGCTGAGGAGACCCTTCCCACAAGAGAACCTTAGTCTCCTGCAGCCTTTGAGGATACTCTGGAGATGGACATTACTCTCAGGTGAGTCTGGAGCATGCAGGTAGAGGTGGGCATGAGATGTTAAGGAAATGATTAGTAGGTTCTTTTGGGCTAAAAGTAGGACTTGTTAGACTGGGAAGTAATGAATTTTGACTCTGATTGCTTCTGGAAACTGAATGTTTGTGTCCCCCACCTCCGAATTCATATGTTGAAAGCTAATCCCCAATGTGATGATATTTAGAGGGCTTTGATAGGTGATTAGGTGGAGCCATCAATGATGAGATGAGGGGCTTCCCTGGTGGTGGCTCAGTGGTAAAGAATCCGCCTGCCAGTGCAGGAGACATGGGTTCCATCCCTGATCTGGGAAGATTCTACAAGCCACGGAGCAACTGAGCCTGTGCACCACAACTACTGAGCCCACGCTCTAGAGCCCATACTTTGAAACTACTGAAACCCACACGCCTGGAGCCTGTGCTCCGCAACAAGAGAAGCTACCACAGTGAGAAGCTCACACACAGCAACTGGAGAGCAGTCAACTCCTCACAACTAGAGAAAAGCCCTCACAGCAGTGAAGACCCAGCACAGCCAAAAATTAATTAATTAATTAAAGTTTTTCAAAAAGGATCGTATTAGTGACCTTACTGGAGGATAAAGAGGCCAGCGTTCTCTCATTCCACTATCTGAGGACACAGCAAAAGCATGGCCTCTGTGTACCAGAAAGTGGACCCTCACTGGACTGAATCTGCTAGCCTCTTGCTTAATCTTGGACTTTCCAGCCTTTGGAACTGTGAGAATTAAACTTCTGTTGTTTAGAAGTCACCCTGTCTATGATATCTGTTATAGCAACCCAACTGAATTTGAAATAACCTCAGAATGAATAATTAGACATGATAGCTCCTTTAAAAAATTCAAATAGTAGCTTGGAGATCCTTGACCTTAAATTCTGATATATTTGCTTTCCTCTCTCAATAGGCATCACCCTCTATTCTTTTCAGGGCCAAAGGAAAAAATAGATTTCCTGGTTCACTGTTCTTTATGTTGATACTACAGGTTATAATTATTATATTTTGTATCCTAAGCTTCTCTCTTAGAATCAGTAAATACTTATTTGAGTAAAATTTGTTAAATGAATTAGAAGGCTAGGCTCTCTTCATCTATCAGAAGCCTCTCTGCTGGTCACAGTCCTATCTGTGCTTATAACCATCTCAAAATCACCTCTTCATGAGACCTCACTGAGCTCCTCTGTCCGTATGTGACTTCTTGATCCTTTGAAAGCCCATAGCACCTCAGTTTGTAAGTCTTTATGACATTCATTCACATGACACTGTTTACATTCTTCATTTTACTCTTCAAGAGCATTTATCTTTATGTAGGATTTATTTATAACTCTTCTTATTCCATGAAGGAAACCTATGAAAGGAAATATAAATGAGAAAATGGTAAGAAAGGAAAATAAAACAGGAATATAAGATAAAGCCAACTGTTACAAACATTTATTGGGTATTTGCCATGTCCTACGTGCTAGACAGTCCCTGCTCTCTTTGGTGCAGAATTGAGTCAGGACAGAGCTGTGGCTAATGGACCAGTTCAACTCTAGGAAGCTCTCAGAGAGCAGCTTCAACCCATCACCAGAGGTTAGTTGTTAATAATTTAGCCCCTTAACTACCTGATTTCTCCCTGAAGCACCCACTTCTTACTATTATTCATCCTAGAAACTGTATCCTCAATTGTGTTAGCATTTTTCATTAGAGGACTTATTTTCTAATTTCATAGATATCTTGGTAGCTCTTTCCTAAACTTTCTTCAGGCTTCCCCGGCGACTCAGTTGGTAAAGACTCCTGCACTGCAGGAGACCTTGGTTCAATCCCTGGGTTGGGAAGATCCCCTGGAGAAGGAAGTGGAAACCCACTCCAGTATTCTTGCCTAGGAAATTCTGTGGACAGAGGAGCGTGGTGGGCTATAGTCCATGGGATCTCAAGAATTGGACACAACTTAGCAGCTGCACCACCACCTCCAAACTTCTTCAAGGTCTAAGGGCTTGCATACCAGACTGTAAAGCCATTCCTGTAATTGCTGGGGAGACAGGGTATCCCTCAATTTTTTCTGGGGAATTTATGTCCCAGCTTGTAATTACTTTATATATATGATGTAATAAAAAGATTCTCTGGCAGTTTATCATCGAATTATAGCTGCCTTTGTAAAATAAGCCTCATTTATATGTTGTTTCCTCTACATTGGCTAAATGGCAGCAAATGAAATAAGGAAATGATGATCATTTCCCAGATGTTGTGAAAGCAACTGCTGCACCAACATAGTCATTTTTGGCTCCAGAGCAAACTATGAATGGAAAATCATGACTGTACGAATGTGTGTAAGTATAGATTATTACCATGGCAATGCAAAAGGCTACAGATTTCCCCCAATCACTACCCAATTTGTATATTTTGACCAAAATAATTCTCGAGGGAAAGTCCCTACTAGGTCATTTTTAAAAGAGAAGCATTTGTATTAGGGATGCTTGAAAAAATTTTAAGGATATTTACTCTCATTTTCTGTTTATATCTCTGTGTATGAGGCAAGAATAAGGAAAACTGATTGCAGTGTGATTTTCATTCTAACTGGTCTTTAAAATAGTATTTTTTATTGTAATAACTATCACCTCAGATAATAACTAGTAATTGGAATTTCTTAATGCTGAGTTTTTATTTTTATTTTTCATTAATGCTTAATGCTGCTCTATTTTTTAAATTTGGCCAAGTTGCTATTTTAAGATCATGGGTTTAAGCACTCCTCCATGAATTGGAGTTTTACTCTTAGGTACTTCCAAGAAATATTCATTTCTTTAATCTTATTTTCATTATATAATAAATTCAGTCACTTTAACATAGAAAAAGGACATTAGACCCTCCTCTCTTTAAAGAGCAAGCTGTGTGCACTTATATCAGGAGCTTTCCCATCATCATCTCTGGGCTTTTTCTTGAGGCAGGTTTGGATTTGGTACAGCTTGGGACAGAAGAGTGTAGAGACCAAGGCATGTGGGATCAACATGGGTGGCAACAGGCACGGATCAGCCTGCAATCCAAGGGGCAGGCAGGGGTCATCCTGTGATCCAAGGGGCAGGCAGAGTCTAATCTGGGAGCACTTGGAGCCAACAGAGGTGACATCAAAAGTCAAAGAGAAATGAGCCAGGAGCCCAGGAAGCTGCTAGGGGGAGCCAAATAAATGTGCAAAAGGTAACTTTCTTGCTTAGGATAAATATGTAGTCAATCTCTGGCCATATTTCTCAAGGTTTTCTGATCACAATTTAGCAAGAAATACATCTTGTATCGTGGTCTAAAAACACACATTAGAAAAATCCTTGCCCTCACCATGGAAGAGGCACTCTGATATATCCAGTTCTCCAAAGTCCTATTCTGTTTCATTTAAAAGTGTTGATGAAACTGGAGCCTATTATGCAGAGTGAAGTAAGCCAGAAAGAAAAACACCAATACAGTATACTAACGCATATATATGGAATTTAGAAAGATGGTAACAATAACCCTGTATACGAGACAGCAAAAGAGACACTGATGTATAGAACAGTCTTTTGGACTCTGTGGGAGAGGGAGAGGGTGGAATGATTTGGGAGAATGGCATTGAAATATGTATAATATCATATGAAATGAGTCGCCAGTCCAGGTTCAATGCATGATACTGGATGCTTGGGGCTGGTGCACTGGGACGACCCAGAGGGATGGTATGGGGAGGGAGGAGGGAGGAGGGTTCAGGATGGGGAACACATGTATATCTGTGGCAGATTCATTTTGATATATGGCAAAACCAATACAATATTGTAAAGTTAAATAAATAAAATTTGTTTTAAAAGGCACTTATTCTTCATTAAAAAAAAAAGTTGTTGGTAGGAGACATACAAATCTGATTTCATGATCTGCTAATTGATAGAAATCCATTGCCTAAAATGTACTGTCTCAGAGATTGGGGAGATTGGGATGAACAGAATACCAAAACAAAAACAAAGACTGGAGATATAGTGTCGGATTTTAAGGCGATTGAAAGCCCTTTGGAAAGTTAGGATGTAACACGTGAAACAACAAAACACATTTAAAATAGAATAAGTCAAAATAAGCAAATTAATTAAAAGACGCTTACTCCGTAAAAGAAAAGTTATGACCAACCTAGACAGCATATTAAAAAGCAGAGACATTACTTTGCCAACAAAGGTCCGTCTAGTCAAAGCTATGGTTTTTCCAGTAGTCGTGTATGGATGTGAGAGTTTGGCTCTTGTAGAAGAGTTTTGTGACCTGTCTTCTTGGTTTAAGACTCCAGGGCTGGATATGACTCAAGAGGTGATTAAAGGGGCTTATCTCTTTGTTGGATCTGATCCAATGTGAGAGTTGTTATGTCTTTGTTGCTTTGGCAAGGCACTGTCTTTCCTCCAACCTGAACTGATGTTACCAGTATTCATTGCTACTGGGTTAAGCCCCAAAGATAAAACTCATTTGAAAGTCTTTGTACCTGGTACGATGAGACAGTAACCTCCCTCCTGTCTCTGAAAAGTAGTGTCAGTTTTAAGGAAATCTCCCGGCTCTTTTGGAAAATCATCCCAAGGCCCTCCAAGGTAATGAGGGTGGCTGGAAGTCAGAGCCCTGGCTCTTCTTTTGGGGTTCAGCTCTCCCTTGGGGGTCTCCCGTTAGTGCTGGGATTGCCTCCTCTAGCTTTCCTACCTAGGAAGACCGAGGCTGGGGTTGCTTTAAAGATCTTGATGGGTTCAACTGCAGGAACCTACTGACCTCAAGCAGTGCTGTCCCCTAGAACCTCAGGAGTGCATCAGTGGCCACTCAGCCCTCTCTTGGCTCTCATGCCTACGCCGCCCCTGCTGTTCACTGCTTTGGTTAAAGTTGCTTCTGTATTGATCTTTCTTCTTTATAAGGTCCCTTATACTACTACTACTACTACTACTAAGTCACTTCAGTCATGTCTGACTCTGTGTGACCCCACAGACGGCAGCCCACCAGGCTCCGCTGTCCTTGGAATTCTCCAGGCAAGAACACTGGAGTGGGTTGCCATTTCCTTCTCCAATGCATGAAAGTGAGAAGTGAAAATGAAGTCACTCAGTCGTGTCCGACTCTTAGCAACCCCATGGACTGTAGCCTACCAGGCTCCTCCATCCATGGGATTTTCCAGGCAAGAGTACTGGAGTGGGTTGTCATTGCCTTCTCTGTCAAGGTCCCTTATAAATAAGGTTAATTACTCATCTTATTTATCTTCATAGCCTCATACTGTTGAATACACAGCACCTTGCATTGGTATTTATAAATATATTAACAGCACAATGAGAGTATATGATATTGTTGTTATTCTAGGTATCTCTGTAAGGCTGAAACTACAATTTCTTGTCTTTTCTTTAGGGAAATTACCATAAATTAATTACTATGGTTTTTCCAGTGGTCATGTATGGATGTGAGAGTTGGACTGTGAAGAAAGCTGAGTGCTGAAGAATTGATGCTTTTGAACTGTGGTGTTGGAGAAGCCTCTTGAGAGTCCCTTGGACTGCAAGGAGATCCAACCAGTCCATTCTAAAGGAGATCAGTCTTGGGTGTTCATTGGAAGGACTGATGCTAAAGCTCAAACTCCAGTACTTTGGCCACCTCATGTGAAGAGTTGACTCATTGGAAAAGACCCTGATGCTGGGAGGGATTGGGGGCAGGAGGAGAAGGAAACGACAGAGGATGAGAAGGCTGGATGGCATCACCGACTCGATGGATGTGAGTTTGAGTAAACTCTGGGAGTTGGTGATGGACAGGGAGGCCTGGCATGCTGCGATTCATGGGGTCGCAAAGAGTCGGACACAACTGAGCGAATGAACTAAACTGAATTATTGGAAATCAGTTCATCAAATTAGGTAGTATAAACTAGTTTAGTAGACACTTAAGTGGAAATCAGTTTGTCAAATTATTTAGGCTTAGATTAGCTTTGAAGCGGTGGATAGTGGACATCAAGGCGAAAATCCTTAGGAAGGTGCCAAGGAGCCTCAGAGAAAGAAAACATATAGAGACAGAAGTGGAGAACCAAAGTCAAACTTCATCTACTTAATAGATGTACTTACCTCAAATTATTCTGCCTATACCATTGCACACTTGCTTAAATGAAATCTCCTCCCTGCCTCTTTTAAATGGTGTATTTCCTCAGTATCTCCAAATAGAGCAGAGTGTTGCTTTTTGAGACTAGACACTGTGGCTGTCTCTCTTCTGCCCTCCCCACCCCTACCCCAAATCTACAATACTGGCATTAAGAAGATGCCCAATGATTGATTGTGAGTGGAAAGCACATAAAAACACATAAAACTTCATTCAGTCTCTTTCTTGCTCATTTTATTTTTAGCCTAGCAAGCAATAGTTGCAATGAGTATTTTTGTATGAATAAATAAATTTTCTCCATGGTCTCTGAATTCCACCCTCCCCTTTTTCTTTCAGGGCTGGAACAACCATTATCTCTGACAACTTTAAACTCACACTCCCTTGTATTCATTGTATCTGTAAGTATACAATAGAAGCATTACCTTCTTCAGTTAAAGTCTGGGGGGCGGAGCTATAACCAACAGTTATATCTCTCAGTTGACTTCCATATTTGTGATCAACTCTAAAGCCAAGGGGCTAGTTGAACCTGACTGCAGATGACATAAATATCAACTCCCTTGTGAAATTGTTAAGCTAAATAACATTCATATATCATTACAGAAGATGATGCATTTAAGAGCTCCAAATTTCTTTAATATTCAGAGTCTTTTTCAGGGTCTGTGTCAGATAACTGCTCAGATAAATGCTAAGGAAATACCTGTGTACGTTCCTGTGTGATAAAGACCAGTTCTTCTACCCTGAAAGAGTTCCACACCATTCCTCTACCAAGAGGAGCTCTTGATGCAACTGGTAGAAGTTTAGCAAGTAAGAATATTTCTGAGTAATAGTGTTGTACAAACACTGGAGTTTATTTCTGAGTTGCAGTTCACCAACTCTGGGTCTATATGCTTATCTATTTTTATGTTTATATTTATTTTTATATTTATTAATTTATTATGTGAATTATATAATTTGTATATTTGTTTTTCTTCCATGAAATATTTCTCAATATATTGTACCATAAACACAAGGCAAATGTAAAATGAACATTAACTTTTTCATTAAATTCTTCTATACCACCATTTTAAGAAGCACTTAGTAGTCTACCTAGTAAATGGATGATAAATGTGAATAAGTTTAAAATAAAATTTGCAAAACACAATATCTGCTTTTATATAACCACCCACAGTTTCTCCCAAGACTTCACTGTCAGCAGGAAGGAAGAAAATACTCAACAAAAAGAAACAGATAAGATAAATGGTTTAAATTTCACTTTAAAAAAATAGAAATATAGTTGATTTACAGTGTTGTGTTAATTTCTGCTATATAGCAAGGTGATTCAGTTATACATATATGTATATATTCTTTTTTAAATATTCTTTTCCATTACAGCTTATCATAGAAAGTTGATTATAGCTCCCTTTGCTATGTAGTAGGACTTTGTAATTTGCCCATTCTCTATGTAATAATTTACATCTGCCAATCCCAAGCTCCGGGTCCATCCCACCGCTCCGCCCCTTGGCAACCACACGTGTGCTCTCTATGTCTGTAAGTCCTATTTCTGTTTCATGAAAGTTCATTTGTGTCATAGTTTAGGTTCCACATATAAGTGATATCATATGGTGTTTGTCCCTCTCTTTCTGATTTACTTCACTTGGTATGATCATTTCTAGTTGCATCCATGTTGCTGCAGATGACATTATTTCTTTCTCTTTTATGGCTGAGTAGTATTCCCCTGTATACATGTACCACATTTTCTTTATCCTAAATGGTTCAAATTTGATGTCTCTTTGAATATCTGGATCTTAGGTTCTGTTTTCTCTAAAATACAGAAGATTGGTCCCTGTATTCTCAGGGGATACAAAAATCCAGGGAGCTCAAGTCCCTTGTACTGTGCTTAGTCACTCAGTTGTGTCCAACTCTTTGTGACCCCATGAATTGTAGCCCACCAGGCTCCTCTGGGCATTCTCCATGGCAAGAATACTGGAGTGGGTTGCCATGCCCTCCTCCAGGGGACCTTCCCAACCCAGGAATTGAACCCGGGTCTCCTGCATTGCAGGTGGATTCTTTACTATCTGAGCCACCTGGGAAGCCATTGTATTTGCATATAACCTACACAGTCCTCCAGTATACTTCAAATCATCTCTAGATGATATATGATACCTAGTATGATGTAAATTCTATATAAATAATTGTAAACACAATATAAATTCTATGTACATAATTGCCTTGTGTGGAAAATTCATGTTTTGCTTCAGAAATTCCTGAATATTTTCAATGTATGGTTGGTTAATCTGCAGATTCAGAACCCATAGATATGAAGCACTGACTGCATCAAGGATCTTTGTTCCAGGGGGTGCAAAGTAAAGGCATAGGAGATCCCTCTTGCCTTGGCACTCACCGAGGGAACACCCCAAATTCCTGTGTTCATTTCTTTAAGTCTTAGATAGTACCTAGATGTTAAGCTGATAAATACTTTTTCAGGAAGTTTTTTGGATGAGCGATCCACTCTTTGTGATCTAGGGTGATCTAGCAATCTGTTGTTGCTGTTGTTTCGTTGCTAAGTCATATCCAACTCTTCTGTGACCCCCATGGACTGTAGCCCACCAGTCTCCTTTGTCCATGGCATTTCCCAGGCAAGAATACTAGAGTGGGTTGCCATTTCCTTCTCTAGGGGATCTTTCCAACTCGAGGATTGAACCTGTGATTCCTGCATTGCAGGTGAATTCTTTACCACTGAACCACTAGGGAAGCTCAATCTAGCAAGCTAAGCAAGGTAGATAGCAATCTTTTGTAGGATCTTCCTTGATTATGTTTAATCATGCTCTTGCTTATACTTAATTTTAACTATAAATGCACAGTCATTTGTAAAGTAGCAACACTGCTGAAATTGGGGCACAAGCATGAGTAAGACCCAGACTTGTAGAGAAGAGAGTTTTTCATCTCTGTTTGCAAAGTGAATCATTATTTGTAAATGCTTCTAAAGAATGTAAATTATTTGTAAATAACATTTGTGCATTTTTAAAATGTAATTTTCATACACACATCTATGGCATAAATGGCCTGACCTGCTTTTTACAGAATCTCATACTTCTTCAGTCTTGAGACTCTGTTTCTGGGACTTTGGGTTGCTTCCAAATTTGCAAGTCCTTAGTAATGAATTACCCAAAAGAAATGTCTGGTAACTAAAGACTGGAGTTGTATTTGATATCTACATTGATAATCAGCAGCTTGATGCCATTCCTTATGTCCCACACAAACACATGTTCTTTGAGAGGAGGATCTAACCATTGTCTCTTCCTCCATTGATGGATACCCTATCAGCTCTTTTTAAGGTTAGTGGTTCCCTGTTCAAAGAGGGATTTCTGTCTTCTTAGCATTAACTACTTCCTTCTTCTTTCACTGATTCATCAAATATTTTTTGAGCACCTACTTTATGGTGCTTCTGCCCCCTTCTTATGATACCACATGTCTTGGGCCCCAGGCATTTCCCTGCCTTTGTCAAAGTCACAGTTTTGATCATTCTTCCAGCACTGTCCTAGATACACTAGAGGTTTTCCTGGTATTTGGACAGAGTGTAAAGTAAGCTAACTCAGCTTTAATTGAATGTTCTATGTCTTACTTGATGGAACTAATGAAAATTACAAGCATTTAAAAATCTGAATTACTTAAGTAAGGACAAAGTCATTTCATAAATTAATTAATATATCATTTATTAATTGTTATTAAATCCTTGTTAATTAAGTAAAAAGGTAGAGTTAAATGAAAAGATGGATGATTTCCTAAAGGAAATGAAATTGTGATTTAAAAATCTTCCTTAATTGGTTTAATTGACAAGCATGGCACTGTATCATTCAGAGCTACAGGCTGATGAAAGACTCGACATAAATAGAGCATATAGGGAGCAGGAAACAGTGAGCATTATTTTCCAGAGAATAACCATATTCTATTTTACTCTACTCCAGTGGTTATTAACTTTGTCTTGGTTAAGAATCCAATATACATAAGTCAACTAATGTTTATTGAGTATCCCATATATGTCAGGCATTTAGGGCATAACAGAGGATTGATTTGAACAAAAATAGATCCTGTAGAGAATTTGGTGAAAGCTAAGGGTGGAAGTGAGAAATAGATTTAAGGGACTATATCTGATAGAGTGTCTGATGAACTATGGATGGAGGTTTGTGACATTGTACAGGAGATAGGAATCAAGACCATCCCCAAGAAAAAGAAATGCAAAAAAGCAAAATGGCTGTCTGAGGAGGCCTTACAAATAGCTGTGAAAAGAAAGGAAGTAAAAAGCAAAGGAGAAAAGGAAAGATATACCCATTTGAATGGAGAGTTCCAAAGAATAGCAAGGAGAGATAAGAAAGCCTTCTTCAGTGATCAATGCAAAGAAATAGAGGGAAACAATAGAATAGGAAAAACTAGAGATCTCTTCAAGAAAATTAGAGATACCAAGGGAACATTTCATGCAAAGATGGGCTCAATAAAGGACAGAAATGGTATGGACCTAACAGAAGCAGAAGATATCAAGAACAGGTGGCAAGAATACACTGAAGAACTGTACAAAAAAGATCTTCACGACCCAGATAATCACAATGGTGTGATCACGATCACTCACCTAGAGCCCGATATCGTGGAATGTGAAGTCAAGTGGGCCTTAGGAAGCATCACTACGAACAAAGCTAGTGGAGGTGATGGAATTCCAGTGGAGCTATTTCAAATCCTAAAAGATGATGCTGTGAAAGTGCTGCACTCAATATGCCAGCAAACTTGGAAAACTCAGCAGTGGCCACAGGACTGGAAAAGGTCAGTTTTCATTCCAATCCCAAAGAAAGGCAATGCCAAGAATGCTCAAACTACTG
>NW_011495020.1:5513717-5542494 GCF_000754665.1 Bison bison bison
AAGTGAAAGTGGAGAGTGAAAAAGTTGGTTTAAAACTCAACATTCAGAAAACTAAGATCATGGCATCCGGTCCCATCACTTCATGGCAAATAGATGGGGAAACAGTGGGAACAGTGGCTGACTTTATTTTTGGGGGCTCCAAAATCACTGCAGATGGTGATTTCAGCCATGAAATTAAAAGACACTCCTTGGAAGAAAAGTTATGACCAACCTAGACAGCATATTAAAAAGCAGAGACATTACTTTGTCAACAAAGGTCTGTCTCGTCAAGGCTATGGTTTTTCCAGTAGTCATGTGTGGATGTGAGAGTTGGACTATAAAGCAAGCTAAGCACAGAATAATTGATGCTTTTGAACTGTGGTGTTGGAGAAGCCTCTTGAGAGTCCCTTGGACTGCAAGGAGATCCAACCAGTCCATCTTAAAGGAGATCAGTCCTGGGTGTTCATTGGAAGGACTGATGCTGAAGCTGAAACTCCAATACTTTGGCCACCTGATGCGAAGAGCTGACTCACTTGAAAAGACCCTGATGCTGGGAAAGATTGAAGGCAGGAGGAGAAGGGGCCCACAGAGGATGAGATGGTTGCATGGCATCACCAATTCGATGGACATGGGTTTGGGTAGACTCCGGGCGTTGGTGATGGACAGGGAGGCATGGCTTGCTGCAGTTCATGGGGTTGCAAAGAGTCAGGCATGACTGAGCTACTGAACTGAAGGATTCCTTACAACAGAATAAATAAAATATAAACATGAATATTCATACCAGCTTTTACACACGATCTCTTAGGTGGTATATAGTCTTTTAAAGTTCGTCTATGGAGACCCTTAGGTCTGTGGGCTTAGTTTATGGACCTCTTCCCTATTTGAAGTTATTTGAGCAAGAAATGATGTGTGTGTCTTAGGACCAGGCCCTTCACCTCCCTAGACTTCCATATTTTTACTTGTAAAATGAGGGCAGTAGATCAGAGCCTTCCATTTCTAAAACTCTATGAATTTATGAATGGGTGTTATGAATATGTCTGTTTATGTCATCTGTCTCTCTGTTGCTCATATTTGTGTGTTGAGATAGCAAAGAACATAACCAGAGCATAGGAATCATAGAATCCTCCAAATTTTAGCCATCATCTCAGTTAGTCCATGAGAAGAGGCAGTGGTAGATGGTAAATGGTCCCACAGTGAGTGAATGTCAGAGTTGGGAGTCAACTCTTGTGTTTCCTGACCTCCAGTCAGCTGACCACAGTAACATTGTGTATATGAAGATTTATATCTCACTAATGCCTGTAAGTGGGCTTCCATTGTGGCTCAGCTGGTAAAGAAGCTGCCTGCAATGTGGGAGACCTGGGTTCAATCCCAGGGTTCGGAATATCCCCTGGAGAAGGGAAAGGCTACCCACTCCAGTATTCTGGCCTGGAGAATTCCATGGACTGTTATAGCCCATGGGGTAGCAAAAGAGTCGGACACAACTGAGTAACTTTCACTCACTCACAATGCCTATAAGTAATTACATTAGCTTAATAAGCATCTTTTAAAATTGATGTCAAATCGCAGTTGTTTGCTTGTTAAATTAAGATATTTATCTTTAATTAAAGGTATTAGTAATAAAAATGTTTTATAAACTGACTTCTTGGTATGAAAGACAAGCCAGATGTTTGGGAAAGCCAGAAAGCTTCATTAATGGTAATCCTGTGGGATTTTATGGGTTGAACTGTGTTCCCCAAAGTTGATACATTGAAGTTCCACCTCCCAGAATCTTAGAATCATCTTATTCTTTACCAAGGTAATCAAGTTAAAATTAGATCATTAGAGTGGGCCGTACTCTAATATGTCTGTTTTCCTAATGAAAAGAGATTTGGGGACAGATATTCACATAGGGAGAATGACATGTGTAAATAAAGGCAAGAATCAGGTGGAATTCTATAAGCCAAGGAACGCTAAAGGTTGTTCACAAACCTCCAAAGGCCAGGAGGGCCTTGGAACACATTCTCTCTCACAGCTCTCAGAAGAAACAACCTTGATTTTGGACTTCTAGCCTCCAGAACTGTTGTTTAAGCCACCTAATTTTGGTTTTCCAATGTGGTTGTATAGTTTTATACTCCCACCAGCAACGTATAAAAATTCCTATTGTTCCATATCATTACCAGCCTTTGGTATTGTTAATCTTTTAATTTTAACTACTCTGATGAGGAATGTGAAGTTTTAATTTGATTTTTCTTAAGATTGAAGATATGGAGCACCTTTTCAGCATGCTTATTGATTATTTGCATATCTTCTTTTGTGAAGTGCCTGCCTAACTCTTTTGCTCATTTTTAAAGAAAATTTATTGTTGTTTGGGTTTTTTTTTAATCTTTTCTGTTAGTCTGTGCTTTTTTACTTTAATAATGATGTCTTTTGGTGAACAGATGTTTTTAAACTTGGTGAGATCCAGTTTATCTGTTTTTTTTTCTCTTAGGATTATTCTTTTATGTCCTAAAATCGCTGTCTACCCTAGAGTCTATCTGAACAGAAACAGAGAAAGGATTTTTTTTAAGATTAGTAGTTCATATTGATTTTTATATTTTGCTTATTGTTTCTCATTTGTTTCATATTTGTTTCTTATTTAGGTTTTTATTTTCTGCTTTCCTCATAGTATTGATCACTAAGGCTTTCTAGTGCATTTATAGCATTAGCTTTTATTTGGAAAAAAAGATCTTGAAACTTAGAAAATATATGAAAACCCCCCACCAGACTACATGGGATTTAAAGTGAATATCATCTCTAAGATAGTATGATTCACTGTGTGAGGGTAATCTAGGAAGAATTGCTTATGAGGGACAAACCTGTTTTTTGTGGGACTTGAAGCTTGTTATGAGTTAGGAATCACTTTCTAAGAAAAAATGAGACTTTTTTCAGGAGACTCGGGTTCGATCCCTGGGTCAGGAAGATGTCCTGGAGAAGGAAATGGCAACCCACTCTGGTACTCTTGCCTGGAAAATTCCATGGAAGGAGAAGCCTGGTAGGATACAGTCCATAGGGTCACAAAGAGTTGGACACGATGAATGACTTCACTTTTCTAAGAAAAAGTATTTCACATGCCATTTCTCTTGGGGGTGCCGCATTTTGAGATGTGTCAGATATGTCGGCATGTCATCTGATGTACTGAGATGCGTAGACATGAGTCTGCTCATAGCAGCCCTCACGTGTTGTGTGGTTGTTGTTCAGTTGCTCATTCGTGTCCAACTCTTTGCAACCCCAAGGACTGCAGCATGCCAGGCTTCCCTGTTCTTCACCAACTCGTGGAATTACTCAAACTCACATCCTTTGAGTCAGTGATGCCATCCCACCATCTCATCCTCTGTCGTCCCCTTCTCCTGCCTTCAGTGTTTCCCAGCATCAGGGTCTTTTCTAATGAGTTAACTTCGCATCAGGGGGCCAAAGTATTGAAGCTTCAGTGTCAGTCCCTCCAGTGAATATTCAGGACTGATTTCCTTTAGGATTGAGACTGGTTTGATCTTGTGGTTCAAGGAACTCTCAAGAGTCTTTTCCAACACTACAGTTCAAAAGCATCAATTCTTTGGTGCTCAGCTTTCTTTTTTGGTCCAACTCTAACGTCTACACATGACTACTGGAAAACCATAGCTTTGACTAGACAGACCTTTGTTGGCAAAGTACTGTCTATGGTTTTTAACATGGTGTCTAGGTTTGTCATAGTTTTTCTTCCAAGGAGCAAGCATCTTTTAATTTCATGGCTGCAATCACCATCTGCAGTGATTTTGGAGCCCCAAAAAATAACACCATGGCTTGTAGTGTTGTTGTAAATTTGTACCATACATTCATAGGAATTATAAAAATGTTTGTTTTGTAAGATTTCAGATGGTTTGAAGATGAGATGGTTGGATGACATCACCAACTCAATGGACATGAACTTGAGAGAACTCCGGTTGATGGTGAGTGACAGGGAGACCCCGGCATGCTGCAGTTCACAGGGTCACAGAGGGTCAGACACAACTTGGCGACTGAACAACAATAGCAAGATAGCAGATATATTGCAGATAGAGCATATTTATGAAAAAATAGAAATTCCACTTCGACTAGGAGACAAGGTCAAATCTTTAACTTACAGTTTTACAAGCTGATAACTGGAAGAGTTTGCCACAGTACTAGCTTCTGGCTCTGTTTCTTTCCACTTTCAGAATGCAGTATTGTTAGTGCCCTTCATCTTCATATCATGATGCCAGATGAGTCACAGAGCAGGCACTTGAATTATTCCTGAAAGAAATCATATGCTGGGAGGGTAGCAGTACCTAATTATACAGAGGAGTGACTGTTAACTGCATCAGTTCATACCTCTAAATCCAAGTTAACTGTGTCTCCAATTCAACTTCCACTTCACTGGATCTTCAGAATACCTCTGGTCACTCCAATATGACTGAACATGGTAAAAAATATTAGGGGTACAAAGAGAAAGCTACCTTAAACAGTTATAATTCAAATAACTTACTTTTTCAAAATTTACAAAAATATTCAGTTCGTGTGAATATGTTGTTTGAACCTCTCCTGGATCCTGGAAGGGGAGTGACTCTAAAGCTTAAGATTCATTACTTCATGGTAAATTTACCTCTGCTTATTACTTAAAATTAGAAATATGAAAGAAGCCTGTTATATGCTAATTACCCCCTGCTATAAATATTAGATAATATTGAAATTTTAGATTACAGTACATTAGATGCTGGTACAAACACACACATCCACTATGTGTTGTAGAAAACAGTTAATCACTCAGCACCTGCTCCATATCAGGTAGTCAAGCCTGTTTTAGGAATGAGTATATGCAAGAAAAATATATTTAAAATATGTGATAGTGAGGACCATTATAAAGACTAATATGAAAGTAACTTATCCCCAGGGGTCATTAAATCATATTATTGGAAATGTTGACAGTCTTGTAATCATGTAATAAAAAAAAGTTCTATTTACTGAGTGTTACTCTGTATGCAGAGTACATCATGAGAAACGCTGGGCTGGATGAAGCACAAGCTGGAATCAAGATTGCCAGGAGAAATATCAATAACCTCAGAAATGCAGATGACACCACCCTTATGGCAGAAAGCAAAGAAGAACTAAAGAGCCTCTTGATGAAAGAGGAGAGTGAGAAAGTTGGCTTAAAGCTCAACATCCCTAAAACTAAGATCATGGCATCCTGTCCCATCACTTCATGGCAAATAGATGGGGAAACAGTGGCTGACTTTATTTTTGGGGGCTCCAAAATCACTGCAGATGGTGATTGCAGTCATGAAATTAAAAGACGTTTACTCTTTGGAAAGAAAGTTATAACCAAGGTAGATAGTATATTAAAAAGCAGAGACATTATTTTGCCAACAAAGGTCCATCTCATCAAGGCTATGGTTTTACCAGTAGTCATGTGTGGATGTGAGAGTTGGACTGTAAAGAAAGCTGAGTGCTGAAGAATTGATGCTTTTGATCTGTGGTGTTGGAGAAGACTCTTGAGAGTCCCTTGGACTGCAAGGAGATCCAACCAGACCATCCTAGAGGAGATCAGTCCTGAGTGTTCACTGGAAGGACTGAAGGGGACGACAGAGGATGAGATGGTTGGATGGCATCACTGACTCAATGGACATGAGTCTGAGTAAGCTCTGGAAGTTGGTGATGGACAGGGAGGCCTGGCGTGCTGTGGTTCATGGGGTCGTGAAGAGTCAGACATGATTGAGCAACTGAACTGAACTGAATTCTATACCAGATATCTTGAGACGTATAAGTATACTTCTTTGGTGGCTCAGACAGTAAAGAATCCATCTGCAACATGGGAGACCTGGGTTTGATCCCTGTGTTGGGAAGATCCCCCGGAGACGGCAACCCCCTATAGTTAGTATTCTTGCCTGGAGAATCCTATGGACAGAGGAGCCTGGCAGGCTACAATCTGTGGAGTCCCAGTCAGACATGAGAGTGACTAGCACTTTTATTTTCTTTCATAAATGTGCTATGTTACTTTGTTTAAATTAGTATCTTCCTGAAATCTTTTTAATATTTCAATAATGATAAGGGCTATGCCTTTTTATTCAACTGAATGACTCATGTACTCACTGATGTCAACAGTATTTTGAGTATTTGAGTTAGAGTGTGGTTCCAACATTAAATAATTCTACCACATTTCACAATGAATATTTTTAGAAAATATTTTCCAGTAAGTATTTTAGTAGAAAAACAGTAAAAATTTCCCACTAACTGTTTGCTCTGATCTGAAAAATATTTCTGGCATTCACAATTACATATTTTGACAGTCACATGAGTCTAATATGAACAAAGCAAACTCTTAGATATTAAAAGAAGATACCATGGAAAGAAAATAACTGTTTTTGAGGAAATTTTATATATTCTATGGCATAATTCAAATGCATAAAATGAAAATATTTTTAGAAAAATTATAATTTTTATAAGCATATTTTTAAAAGCATGCTTATTGCTATTGGAAAAGATGCTTAAAAATGTTATGAAGTATATTGAATATTTTAAATCTGACATTTTTATGATGATGAAGTGGGTCAAGGCAGACATTTAGGTTTCTGAGGAATGCTGTCCTGAGTAGCTAAATTAGTTTAACCAACATTTTTAAGTTGATAAAAAATAATATCTCTTGTTTGTCCATCCTAAATGCATAATGTTTATGTGTGAATCACATTTTATTCCATTTAATTAAATAAAATTATTTATGCAAAATACCAAGATCATTGCCTGGCACGAAGAAAATTGTTAAGTATATTAGTTATAACCCCTTATCTCATAATTAAATTAAACAGAGACATCAGTTGTATACTGTTGTGGCCAGCTATGGTAGATTGTCTAATTAAGAAAATATAACTTTTTGTTTAATTTATTTAAGATATAAATGTAATTCAGAATTTGAAAAAAAAGTTGTAAAGAGTAGCATTCAATGCAATAAATATTGATTTAAGTTTCAAGCTATAATAGGTAGGAATTTTTTTTTAAAAAGATGATGACATTGTCTCTGCCCTTGAGGAGTTTATAGCTTTGGTGCCATAATTTGAGGATAAAACCATATGCAAATAGGTGCTCAATTGTCTTCTCTAAATGTTTGGTAGGTAGCCATTTAAAGAAGGGCAGTAACATGTCCTGGAGTGGTCAGATAGAGTGTAAAATGAATCTTAATGAATAGAAACAGCTTTTGGGAGAGTAAAATGTTTTCTCATTCATAAGTAGAGCAGGTATTTTTAAAAAACTGTTTTGTAATTTACTATACAGCTTGTGGCACTTCGTGATGCCCTATTAGGTTTGAGGTTATAGGACCATCCCTAATGGGTACTCTGCTTAGATTATGTTCAAAATTTCCTAGAGAAATTCACAGGACTCAGACTAGCCACTGAATGTGTGTGCAGCTCAGAGGTTGCTACATAATTTAGAGTTTTGCTTTTGTTGTGATTGTTGTTGGATCTTTTCATCCAGGAGCAGGAGTTCAGAGGTTCCTTCTCCGATTGCCCCTGAGGGATGCTGAGAAAATGTAATTAACAACAAAATCTCTCAACCTGGAGAACTTTTCCACAGAGGTCATAGAGAAAGAAAACGGTTTTTAAATGATTAAGAATTAAACCAGAATGTGATGTGCATTCCTGAGAATAACGAAAAGATTGTAAAGACAGAAAGAAATCCTCACTCTTCTGTAGCAAGCAGATACAACCCACCGCATGCATGTTTTCAAGATAAAAAATGACTTGTCAAGTACGAGGTCTTGATGGCACCTTTTATCACACAAGGGTTCAACTGTTAGTCACTCAGTCGTGTCCAACTCTTAATGACCCCGTGGACTGTAGTCTGCCAGGCTCCTCGGTCCATGGAATTCTTCAGGCAAGAATACTGGAGTAGGTTGCCGTTCCCTTCTCCAGGGGAACTTCTGAGCCAGGGATTGAACCCAGGTTTCTGCATTTCGGGCAGATTCTTTACCCTCTGAGCCAGCATGGAAGCCTAGTTTATGTTAACTTTACCCTCCTCTGTTGACTAATTGGGTTTATCCAGAAAAAAAACAAACTAATTTCTCCTGTCTTTATGACAGGGGGTAGTTTCACAGCTTGGAACAAGTTCCCTCTGAAGTCAGGCTCTTACCTTCCCATAAATACTGGAAGATAGAAGTACTGTCTCCATGGATGGTTACATTTTACAGAGATGACTGCCAGGTCCTTGAAAAAGACAGTTCTGGGTCTTACAGCTGAAAAATACTGATCTAGTCTTTGAAAGGACTTATATGCATTTCAGAGAGAAGAGAAAGTACTTACATTATGTTTTCTAAAGCAAATGACCTGAGAAAAAGGAAGGGCAGGCACACAGTTTTATTTTTAATCTTGGCTTCCTAGGAGTTGCCCTCAGTCAGAGCAGCTTATTGTCCAGTCAGCATTTGCTTGGAAGTTGTATTTATGCCACTTGTTGCCTGTGAGGCTTCTGCCCTGAGTTGATGGATCCTTGTGCAGCTTGGAGAATGCTTCCCACTTTGCCCAATGATTGCTTCTGAGTGGGGGCTGCCCAACCTTTGTGACCCCTGGAGCTGACTCTGATCCTGGGACACCTCTTCTTGGCTATCTCTTTTCCTATTTCTCTCTGTTTAAACTTCTAGCTCCTCTGCTATTTGGCTAATTCAAGGAGCTACTAGCCACCTCTTAATGGCTCTCCATCCAGATTGGTATTGTTTTTCAACAATGCCCTTAGGCATGGAGTTCTTCGTTCTCAATTCCAAATAAAGTCAGTGCTGCAAAGCCTTCATCACCTAGCCTGCCTGTCCTCTTGGGAAGAACCTCCTTACCACTCTACCACCTTAGGATACAAGGACCCACTTTTCCTGGAGCGACACCCCTGCTCTATGAGTTTGCACTGCCGTGGATGTGGGGAGGACTTGGCAGTCCCTGGTCTCCTCAGCTTGCCGCTCCAAGTGGGAAACTTTTACCCCATGAGTGAGCTGGGGTGAAAGTCCCTGGAGCCCCAGGATATTTGGCCTTCTGCATCTGGGATAGAGCTGCTGCCCTATGAGTGGGAAGTTGAGTAGAGGATGAAAGACCTAGCTTCCTAGAATAGATGACAAATGTGAGCAGCCTCTCCCTCCTGGGATGAAGCTGCAGCCCCAGCCTGTAGCTGAGGGGAGATGGAGCTCCCATTTTGTTAAATGCATGAATAGAGCTTCTATAATGAGGAGATGGAGAGAGATTCGAGTGGGTTGTGGTTCAACTACTACTATTTTCATTGATATTTAGTAGATTTTCTTGAATGAATATTTCTCTATGGGCAATTTCCAGAGTTTAGATAAATAAAAATTATTTTTTTACCAGTTAAATTATTTTGCAGGAGAGTTAGTTGAGCTCCTTACTCCATTCTAGAAGTCCTCCTTCTCACCTTCATTTTGAAATATGTTTTCACTAGTTATAGCATTCTTGGAATCTGCGTTGACTTTGTTTCTAAAGTATTTTGAAGAGGTAGTTCTGTTGTATTTTGACTTGCATAGTTTCTGATAGTCTGCTATCATTCATTATCTTTGTTCTCTGCAAGGTTTTTTCTTTATCTTTGGTTTTCAGCGACTTGACTGTAATGTGGTCAGGTATTAAAATTTTTTTTCTATTTTTCCCGCTTGGGGTTCTTTGAGCCTTTTGGATTTGTGTTTGTTATCTGTTACTAATTTTGGAAAAGTTCTCAGCTTATCTCTTTAGGTGTCTTTGTTCATCTGTTTCTTTCTTCCTTCTTCTGGTACTTAAACTACATCTGTGTGTGTGTGTTCTCAATTATGTCCAACTCTTTGTGACCTAATTGACTGTCCCCCACCAGGCTCCTCTGTCCATGGAATTTTCTAGGCAAGAACACTGGAGTGGGTTGTTATTTCCATCTCCAGGGGATCTTCCCGACCCAGGGATCAGTCCACATCTCTTGCATCTCCTGCATTGGCAGGTAAATTCTTTACCACTGAGCCACCTGGGAATCCCTCAACTACATGTGTATTAGATCATTTGATATTGTCACCAAGACTCTTAGATATTCTGGTTTTAATGTTACTATTTGCTTATTTTTTTCCTCACTCTAGTTTTACTTGGTGTTTAACTTTGGATGATTTTTGTTGATTTATCTTCAAGTTCATTGATTGTTTCCTCCACTATGACCAGCTGTCCAGTAAGCTCTTGGAAAGAATTCTTCAACTCCAATACCACACTATTTTTTTATTTCTAGAATTGTTATTTGACTGTTTTTTATATGTTACATCTCTTTGCTAAAATTTTCCATCTGTTATTCAAGCTATCTGCTGTTTCTACTAGATATTTTAACATATTAATCATAAATAAAGTCTCTATCTTAGGACTTCCCTGGTGGTCCATTGGTTAAGACATCACTTTTCCAATGCAAGGGACCCAGTGATCTTTGAGTGTTTCCTTTCTTTCTGACTTAACAAGATAGCCCAGTCTCATCTTATGTATTTCCTGATCTATACCTGGAATTAGACATTTCTTCAAGAAGATCTAGTTCTTTTAGTGGGAAATAATATTTAGAAATTGTGATCTGGGGACTGTGGATGTTTTTGACAGCAAGTTATCTTTGCTTCTATACCTTGTACAGTTTATAGAACTAGGAAATGTGTGCTTTTCTTTACGAGGGAAAAATAGCATAGTTTATACTGATAATTCTAGTTCAAATCTAAGATTATTTAATGTGTTTGATTTTATACTTGTATTATTTTATGTCACAGTTAAAATCTTGGTTCTTAATAACAGTAAGATACTTATTTGCTTTATGCTGCAATGTATATGGAATACTCTCAAAATAATGATACAACTCTCACTTACAATAAGATTCTTGAATGCAGTTTTAATATTTCTTTGCAATTCTCTTAGTCATTAATATTTACTAGTGAAGTACAAGTTTCCAACTCAAAATCTACTTTTTTTATAAGATATTTATGTTGATCCACTCTACAGTATGCTTTTTTTCACCTCTGAACTTTTATAATTTTAATCTTAAATCTCATACTCTGTACCTGACTCAGAAGACCTTGAATTGTCTTTTAGTTATTTAAATATGAAAGTTGAGTATAAGGCAGTGAGAACAATCTTCCTGAGAGGCCTATGGAGTCAATCTAGTTTATTATTGCCACAGTAAACTCTGAAGGGCAGGTGCATATCTTCTCTTATATACCAGAAAGTCTTCCTTGTTAAACTGAGTGTAATTTAAATTCTTTTGAGAACTTGTCTCAGAATGACACACACTGAGTAGGTAGACCATCTCCCAGGATCTGGAAATAGGAAGGACCCCTCAAGACTTGATGCTGGATGACAGGTGGGACTAGGGTCAGAAAAATACAGAGCAAGATATTTGAGGATAACGGGCTTCCCAGTGGCTCAGTGGTAAAGAATCTACCTGCCAATGTAGGAGACAGAGGAGACGTGGGTTTGATCCCTGGGTGGAAAGATCTCCTGGAGTAGGAAATAGCAACCTGCTCCAGTATTCTTGCCTGGAAAATCCCATGGACAGAGGAGTCTGATGGGCTACAGTCCATAGAGTGGCAAGGAGTCAGACATAACTGCGTGACTGAGCATGCATGCACACCAGTCAGTCCACTGAAGCTGGATAGTATGTGAATTAATGAATCTTGTGTTTAGAAACTTTTCCTTTGAAAATCATTTTCCACTTCCACATTTAGTAAATTTTTCCTTTAAAAATGTTTGTTCATCTCAGACAAGGACAGGAGTGTTTTGAGAAATACCATACTTCAGGGACTTGGACAAGAGGAAAGTGATAGAAGTCATAGCAAGAAAGTCCCAGGAGGGAACCACATTCAGGAAATCAGAATGAGAGATGGGGCATGGTCACCTCTCCCAAGCCTTCAAGAGCTGGGCTGACCTGTGTTCTGTTTGGGTGAGTGGCTATTACCTCCCACGTTCCCTCTTCACTGAAGCAGTGTTAGAGGGAGAACAAAGGGACCTTGAGCTATAAATTGGAAGACCCAAGCTCTGGTTCTTATTGCATATGCAGTATCAGAATAATCCCTAAAGCTCAGCGCGATCTGACAGCTGTCTCCCATGCTGACCTTTGCTCTTATCATCCCCCAGTCTCTTGGCTCATTCACTGTGCTCAGTGGCAACTTGTTCCTACCTCCCAACTAACCACCACACTGTTTGCCCAGATGAACTTCCCAGGCACTTTGCTCTCATTGCTCAGGTTTATGAAGCACTATTTTAGGGAGGCTTTCCCATCCCTACATGACCTCTTCCCAACCTTCTCTCTCTCATGTCTTTATCAAACTTTTCAGAGCTCTTACAGACATGCAAATTTACTAAAATTTTACATCTTATGGAAATAACCCTGGTAAATAAACAAAACACTGATAAGTACTGTCACATTTAAAGAAAACTCACTGATCATTTTGCCAATAAAATATAAAACTTGTTTTAGTTCTAGATTTTTATAGTGTATCTATCAGAGCAAAACAAAAAAAAACTGAAACAGTTAGTGGTGATTTGATAAATAACTAGCAATATTAGTGATAAATTAATAAGAGTGTGACATGGGAAGAAGAGAAGCAGTCATTTTATATAGTCAGTGTCAGAGAGGACAAGAAAGTAAAATCTATGCCCTTTACTGCAACTGAATAAATAAGATCACAATGAAAATGGCATTAGTAGCAGTAAAGTGAGAAATTCATTCCTAGTCTCAAGGTCAGGTGTTTCTTGTAAGCCACCTCATACCCTTTTGTGAAATAAACCAAAGCATAAACAAATGCATGCCCTCACACACACATCCATACACATACATATACTTTTCTCTCTCACTTCCCTATCAATTCATGACCAGTGGAGACATGTAAAAAGAGAGGTCAGATTAAAAAATTTAAATGACAAAATTATAAGGCAGACTGCCCGATCCCAAATGGCTTGCTGTCTCCTTGTCAGAATTTATTTTGCCATTCAAGCAATAGAAAAATGCATCTAATTGGTTTGTTCCTTATATATAATTGTAGTATGGAAGGATAGCAATCCATCATTATAGTAGGAATTAAAAGGAGTAAGACTATCATTTGAAGTAGAGTCCAGGAAAACCCCACTAAAGTGGTTTTCAGAAGTTGCTTATATTTTTATTTATTATTCCTACCAGTTTCTTCATCTGTAAATTTGGAAGGTTAGACCCCCTAACCTTGGACGGCAAGGACATCCAACCAGTCTATTCTAAAGGACATCAGTCCTGGGTGTTCTTTGGAAGGAATGATGCTAAAGCTGAAACTCCAATACTTTGGCCACCTCGTGTGATGAGTTGACTCATTGGAAAAGACTCTGATGCTGGAAGGGATTGGGGGCAGGAGGAAAAGGGGACGACGGGATGAGATAGCTGGATGGCATCACTGACTCGATGGACATGAGTCTGAGTGAACTCTGGGAGTTGGTGATGGACAGGGAGGCCTGGTGTGCTGCAGTTCATGGGGTCGCAAAGAGTCGGACACGACTGAGCGACTGAACTGAACTGAACTGAACTGAGACCCCCTAAGCATCCACTTCTACCTCAAATTCATTAACAGGTCTGTCTTCTTTCCTCAGTCTCCTTTGGTTACCCTTCAGAGGGCACCAGTAGGCATCCCCAAGCTAATTTAAATTTTCTAAAATGATCTGTTGTGCATTTGGGGTGAACAGAGAAAAAATTTCCACTTGAAGAGTTGATGGGGAATACGTCTGCTGCTGGGCATCTCTTCAAGTTCATGTCATAGTCACAGCCTTCTTGGACCTCCAGTCTGACCTGTGGCTCGTGGTCAGCCTGGGGGAGATCATGTTCAAAGAACAAACATTACAATGTACAAAGTTTCCTTTTGTTGTTTAAAAAAAGACGACTGAGTGACTAAACAACACCACTGAGCAACTGTTGTTAAAAAGAATCTCCCAATTAGAATCAACTGTTTATTAGCTGTATCTGGACATTCAAGCTTCATGAGGTTGTTTTTACTTAATCATTTGCAGTGTAGTTTATCTCAAAGTATGTTCTGTGAACCTCAAGCATCAGAATCTCTCCCACCCCCACGCCTTCCAATGTGTGGCTAAAATACACATTCCTTGGCCTCACCCCAGACCTGCTCAATCAGAATCTGGTGAAAGCAGGTAGTGCTCAGGGATCTGCAGGTTTCACAAATTCTCCAGTGATTCTTATTCACAGTCAGGTCTGAATACCATCATGTTAATGAGTTGGAAGTAATTCTACCCTGACTATCCTGCTAAAAGCATAGCAGCTGGGCAGACCTACACAGACTTACTAGGCAAATCCCGCATCGTGATAGCTCATCAAAGAAAATAAGCTTGACCTATATAACAGGTTGGTTTGCCTTATAATATATGTAATCTGTACAGCAACTTTCTTGAATATTGTCCTCCTAATTTCTGTTCTTGATTTTATTTTTGAGTGATTGTAAAAGCATAAAGAATTTGTTGTATTTCTGCTTATTTTAAACTACTATTTGATTTAAAGTAATAAACTCATTTGATTCCCTTCTCTTTAAGTTTATTTTTTAATTGAAGGATAATTGCTTTACAGAATTTTGTTGTTTTCTGTCAAACTTCAACATCAATCAGCCATAGGTATACATATATCCCTTCATTTTGAACCTCCCTCCTATCTCCCTCCCCATCCCACCCCTCTAGATTGATACAGGGCCCCTGTTTGAGTTTCCTGAGCCCTACAGCAAATTCCCGTTGGCTATCTATTTTACATATAGTAATGTAAGTTTCCATGTTACTCTTTCCATACATGGCACCCTCACTCCCCTCTCCCCATGTCCATAAGTCTATTCACTATGTCTGTTTCTCCATTGCTGCCCTATAAATAAATTTTAGTACTATTTTTCTAGATTCCATATATATGCATTAGAATACAATCTTTATCTTTCTCTTTCTGACTCACCTCACTCTGTATAATAGATTCTAGGTTCATCCACTTCATCAGAACTGACTCAAATGTATTCCTTTTTATGGCTGTGTAATATTCTATTGTGTATATGTACCACAACTTCTTTATCCATTCATCTGTCGATGGACATCTAAGTTGCTTCTATATTCTAGTTATTTAAATTGTGCTGCAATGAACAACGGATACATGTGTCTTTTTCAATTTTGGTTTCCTCAGGGTATATGCCTAGGAGTGGGATTGCTGGGTCATATGGTGGTTTTATTCCTAGTTTTTTAAGGAATCTCCATACCATCTTCCATAGTGGCTGTATCAATTTACATTCCCACCAACAGTGCAAGAGCGTTCCCTTTTCTCCACACCCTCTCCAGCATTTATTGTTTGTGGACTTTTTTGATGATACCCATTCTGATCGGTGTGAGGTGATATCTCATTGTGGTTTTGATTTGCATTTCTCTAATAATGAGCAATGTTGAGCATCTTTTCATGTGTTTGTTAGCCATCTGTATATCTTCTTTGGAGAAATGTCTGTTTAGGTCTTTTCCCCACTTTTTGATTGGGTTGTTTGTTTTTCTGGCGTGGAGTTGTATAAGCTACTTGTATATTTTGGAAATTAATCCTTTGTCAGTTGTTTCATTTGCTATTATTTTCTCCCACTCTGAGGGTTGTCTTTCCACCTTGCATATAGTTTCCTTTGCCATGCAAAAGCTTTTAAGTTTAATTAGGTCCTACTTATTTGCTACTGCTACTGCTAAGTCACTTCAGTGTCCAACTCTGTGTGACCCCATGGACGGCAGCCTACCAGGCTCCTCCATCCATGGGATTTTCCAGGCAAGAGCACTGGAGTGGGGTGCCATTGCCCTACTTGTTTACTTTTGTTTTTATTTCCATTACTCTGGGAGGTGGGTCATAGAGGATCTTGCTTTGATTTATGTCATAGAGTGTTCTGCCTATGTTTTCCTCTAAGAATTTTATAGTTTCTGGTCTTACATTTAGGTCTTTCATCCATTTTGAGTTTATCTTTGTGTATGGTGTTAGGAAGTATTCTAATTTAATTCTTTTACATGTTGTTGTCCAGTTTTCCCAGCACCATTTATTGAAGAGGGTGTCTTTGCCCCATTGCATATTCTTTCCTCTTTTGTCAAAAATAAGGTACCCATAGGTGCATGGGTTTATTTCTGGGCTTTCTATCTTGTTCTGTTGGTCTATATTTCTGTTTTTGTGTTAGTACCATACCGTCTTGACTGTAACTTTGTAGTATAATCTGAAGTCAGGAAAGTTGATTCCTCCAGCTCCATTCTTCTTTCTCAAGACTGCTGTGGCTATTCTGGGTCTTTTGTGTTTCCATATGAATTGTGAAATTTTTTGTTGTAGTCCTGTGAAAAATGCCATTGGTAATTTGATAGGGGTTGCATTGAATCTGGTAAATTTCATTTGGTAGTATAGTCATTTTCACAATATTGATTCTTCCTACCCAGAACATGGAATATCTCTCCATCTGTTTATGTCATCTTTGATTTCTTTCATTAGTGTCTTATAATTTTCTGTTTACCGTTCTTTTGACTCTTGAGGTAAATTTATTCCTAGATATTTAATTATTTTTGTTGCAATAGTGAATGGGATTGATTCCTTAATTTTTCTTTCTGATATTTCATTGATAGTATATTGAAATGCAAGTGATTTCTGTGTATTGATTTTGTATCCTGAAACCTTGATAAATTCCCTGATTAGCTCTAGTAGTTTTCTGATACTGTCTTTAGGGTTTTCTATACACTGTATCATGTCATCTGCAAACAGTGAGAGCTTTACTTCTTTTCCGATCTGGATTCCTTTTATTTCTTTTTCTTCTCTGATTCCTATAGCTAGGACTTCCAGAACTATGTTGAATAATAGTGGTGAAAGTGGACACCCTTGTCTTGTTCCTGATCTTATGGGGAATGCTTTGGTTTTCACCCTTGAGAATCATGTTTGCTGTAGGCTTGTCATATATGGCCTTTACTATGTTGAGGTAGGTTCCTTCTATGCCCATTTTTTTGAAGAGTTTTAATCATAAATGGGTGCTGAATTTTGTCAAAGGCTTTTTATGCACCTATTGAGATTATCATATGGTTTTTATCTTTCAGTTTGTTAATATAGTATATCACATTGATTGGTTAGCGTGTATTGAAGAATACTTGCATTCCTGGAATAAACCCAACTTGATCAAGGTGTATGAGCTTTTTGATGTGTTGCTGAATTCTGTTTGCTAAAATTTTGTTGAGGATTTTTGCATCTATGTTCATCAATGATATTGGCCTGTAGTTTTTTTGTGTGTTATCTTTGTCTGGTTTGTCACGCTAGTAAAGTGATGCTTAAAATTCTCTAAGCCAGGCTTCAGCAATACATGAACCTTGAACTTCCATATGTTCATGCTGGTTTTATTTTATTTTATTTTATTTTTTTCATGCTGGTTTTAGAAAAGGCAGGGGAACCAGAGATCAAATTGCCAACATCCACTGGATCATGGAAGAAGCAAGAGAATTCCAGAAAAACATCTATTTCTGCTTTATTGACTATGCCAAAGCCTTTGACTGTGTGGATCACAATCAACTGTGGAAAATTCTGAAATAGATGGGAATACCAGATGACCTGACCTTCCTGTTGAGAAACCTGTATGCAGGTCAGGAAGCAACAGTTAGAACTGGACATGGAACAACAGACTGGTTCCAAATAGGAAAAGGGGTACATCAAGGCTGTATATTGTCACGCTACTTATTTAACTGACATGCAGAGTACACATGAGAAACGCTGGGCTGGATGAAGCACAAGCTGGAATCAAGATTGCCTTGAGAAACATCAATAATGTCAGATATGCAGATGACACCACCCTTACGGCAGAAAGTGAAGAAGAACTAAAGAGCCTCTTGAAAGTGAAAGAGGAGAGTGAAAAAGTTGGCTTAAAGCTCAACATTCAGAAAACTAAGATCATGGCATCCGGTCCCATCACTTCATGGGAAATAGATGGGGAAACAGTGTCAGACTTTATTTTTCTGGGCTCCAAAATCACTCAGATGGTGACTGCAGCCGTGAAATTAAAAGGCGCTTACCCCTTGGAAGGAAAGTTATGACCAACCTAGATAGCATATTCAAAAGCAGAGACATTACTTTGTCAACAAAGATCCATCTAGTCAAGGCTATGGTTTTTCCAGTGGTCATGTATGGATGTGAGAGTTGGACTATAAAGAAAGCTGAGCACCAAAGAATTGATGCTTTTGAACTGTGGTGTTGGAGAAGACTCTTGAGAGTCCCTTGGACTGCAAGGAGATCCAACCAGTCCATCCTAAAGGAGATCAGTCCTGGGTGTTCAGTGGAAGGACTGACTGTAGTCCATGGGGTCACAAGGAGTCGGACATGACTGAGCGACTGAACTGAACTGAACCTTTCTTTGATCTGCTATTTTCCATGTTATATACATTTAGGATTTATCTTGTATTAATGAAAACCTTATAGATTCTCCTAAGAGTAGTTAGACTCTTGAACTTTTTCCTAATTTTTTGAGATTCACAGAAAGTTTCAAACAGTATAAAATACGAGTATTCAAGGAAGTTTTGCGACTCATAACCGGTGCTTTGCCTGTAGAATCCAGGCAGAGTTAGCCTGAAGAGCTGTTCACTATGAGACCAGTCTCTGTTGTCCAGAACAGGCAGTTGCATGGAAGCATTTGTATGGAACAGAAGCATGACTCTAGAAGAAAAGGCACTTAAGTAATAAGATTACATTCCAGGCATTATCCAACCTAGGAAATCTCTTGTCCTCTTTTAAAATCTTAGGGGATTCCAGTTTCATTCCCACCCTGCTACAGAAAGTATTTGAAAGTGAAAGTGAAGTCTCTCAGTCATGTCCAACTCTTTGTGACCCCATGGACTGTAGCCTACCAGGCTCCTCTGTCCATGGGATTTTCCAGGCAACAGTACTGGAGTGGGTTGCCATTTCCTTCTCCAGGGGATCTTCCCAACTCAGGGATTGAACCTGGGTCTCCCGCATTGCAGGCAGACACTTTACCATCTGAGCCACCAGGGAAGTCCAGTTTCACTCCCACCCTGCTACAGAAAGTATTTAAGTGGCCCTAATTTCTAATACATTGGCATTCGGCAATAGCAATTTTAAAAAGAGCAAAAACTGCAAAACTGAAAGAAATAACTGTGCTGAACTTAGTGACAAAATTTTTGAATAATTGCAGAGAGCTTGAAGCCCAATATGAGAAAGTGGTCAGTCTCTAATTCACAACTCTATCTCTGGCACATAGGGACCCATCTAGAATGTAGAAGTATACATAGAACATAGAAGTGTAATCAAGGGCAGAGGAGTAGAATCTGACTCTATAGTAGAAGAAAAAGATCTGGACTAGGACCAGAACAGAGGCACAGAACACTATGTCCTACTGAGGGAAGAATAACTGTTAATGTCAGACCCACACTCCATGCCACCTACAAATTGTGATACAACTACCTGTCTTATATACAAACTGTGTATGGATTGTCCCATAGGAGTGTATATTTTCTTAACTAACCCTTTTATATTCCTTATGCATAATTGCTTAAGGTATTGATAAGACACATGTCAGGACTAGATGGGTCCAAATGACCTTTACAGTTGCCATCCTGTTTCCCAGATTAGGTAGACAAGTCAGCAGCTCCTCATACACGCAGCTCATTGGTGTTGATTGATTAGGTCCTTAAGGGTTGAGAGGGGCACATGAACTCTTTTTTAATCTATATTAGATCCTAAACCGTATTTCTTTTGTATATTAAACAACTAAACCTTTCTGTATTCATTCTCTCTTCTAGATTAGTGAAGGAGAAGAATGCATTTTTATTCCCAAAAACCTGTTTCTAGAAGAAGCCAGCACTGAATTCAGGAAAACTGCTTTGGGGCTGGCATGTGCCTACCCCCGCAGAAGAGGCTATTAGGGAGCATCTGATCAAACAGTGAGTGTGGAATGAGTACAATACCAGACTCATGGCTCAGCAGCTGAAGAGGCAATGCTAACCCACTGGCTCAGCTCATTCTTATTTTTAATAAAAGAAAATCCTAACAGAGATTGAAAAACACAGCTAGAAGGTTATTTAAGCCTGCACTCAGCAATGCCTCTGTCATGGTCAGGGCATGGGATTTATTAGTGTTGCTTAAATAAGCGATGCCACACCCTAACTGGCTCAGAACTTCCTCATTTCGGAAAACGTAACTGAAATTGAAATTGAAATCAGATTTGGAAACCTGATTAACATTTATTATTTTTCATGAATGATGTGTTTGTGTGTGCTTAGTTGCTCAGTCATGTCCGACTCTTTGCAACCCGCATGGACTGTAGCCCGCCAGGTTCCTCTGTCCATGGGAATTCTCCAGGCAAGAATACTGGAGTGGGTTGCCATGCCCTCCTCCAGGGGATCTTCCATACCCAGTGATCGAACCCAGGTCTCCCACATTGCAGGTAGATTCTTTACTGTCTGAGCCACCAGGGAAGCCCAATGATGTGTTTACGATTTAGTTATTGCTTCATGTTAAAAATTGCTCTTAGTATATTTTTTAGTGGTTAAAGCATCTATAAACTATAACTAAAATAATTTCAATAAAATGTATATGAATTTTTACAGCATACTAAATAGCTTCAAAATTTAACAATGGTAGTCTGTGAATGGTGCATTTGTTTTGATGTTTTAAAATTTTCTTCTTTGGGTATTTTTGTATCTTCAAATATATTTTAATCACAGAGATTACTTTTTTAATCAGAAAAATGAAGTCTTAAAAATTCCAGTTCTGGCTAGGTTAATGTTTCTGTGAGATAAGCTGCAAATTTTGAAAGACTAACACAGGGAATAAAGAGACGTCTCCTGAGGAGAGCTTCATGTTGCATCAAACCTGTTTCTTGTCCTAGAAAAGTTCAAGGTGGTGTCCTCCTGAAGTCCTTTAGCAGGTGCTTACCTTCCCTGGTGGCTCAGATAGTAAAGCTTCTGCCTATAATGCGGGAGACCTGGGTTCGATCCCTGGGTCAGGAAGATCCCCTGGAGAAGGCAATGACAACCCACCCCAGTACTCTTGCCTGGAAAATCCCATAGATGGAGCCTGGTAGGCTACAGTCCATGGGGTTGCAAAGAGTTGGACATGACTGAGCGACTTCACTTCACTTACCGGTACACCAACCTCACATACTTTCAGCCCACCTATGATTTCTTCTGTGTTTGCTTTGGCATGTTGACAGCATCCCACCTGCAGTGCCCACTCTGGAATTGGTGTTTTGTGGATAATTGCCTCAGCTTCCCAGTCTTTGATGGAAGGTTTCTGAGGTGTGTTAACACAGTTCCTCAAAGGGTCCTGTATTAGTTACCTGTGTAACAGATTACTTCCAACTCAGGGGCTTAGAATAACAAAAATTTCTTGTTTCTGTTTCTACGAGTCAGGAATCAGGAAGCAGTTTAGCTAGATGGTTCTGACTTGGAGTTTCTCACCAGAGGAACCATGTATCAACCAAAACTGTAGTCTTCTGAGGCATGACTGGGTCTGAAGGACTCACTTCTAACTCACATGGCTGTTGGCAGGAGGATTCCCCTCACCATGTGGACCCCTGCCCTGGGCTTCTCACCATATGGCTTCCCCCAGAGTGAGTGGTCTAAAAGAGAGTGGGCCAGTGCCCAAAATGAGAGCCAGTCTTTTTTATGATCTAATCTCAAAAATGACATAATATCTCTTCTGCTGTATGCTGTTGGTCACACAGACCAACCCTGGTGCAATGTGGAAGGACACTGCACAAAGGTGTGATTCTAAGGAGGCAAGGATCCCTGGGGGCCACCTTGGAGACTGGCCACCACCGGTCCCCCGGAGGATTGAGTCTCAGGTGCCACAGGGAGAGATCGACTGATAATGTGTTCTTGTGTTGTCTTTTTCTTCCCATCCCCTCGCTTCTGCTTCCTGAGATGACCCTCCTCCCAACCGTCCACAAAGCTGACCTAAACCTAAGCCTGACTTGGGTTCTCATTTCAGAGACCCAACATAAGAGAAATCCTGGCCCATTATGCAAAACTGTCAGTCAGCTTCTTCCTTGAACTTTGCTAGTTGAGAAAAAATGGGCCTACTTCAAATTTTTAACTTAAAAAAGAAAAAACCTTTTTATTTGGCTTCACCCAGTCTTAGCAGCATGTGGGATCTGGTTCCCTGGCCAGAGATCAAAACCAGGCCCTCTGTATTGGAAGCATGGAGTCTTGACCATTGGACCACCAGGGAAGTCTGCATTTTTAACTTTGTATTTTGAAATAACTTACAACATAAAATTGCAATAATGCTATAAAGAGTTCCCAAATACCTCTATACCTCTACCCAGATTCACCAGTTTTTAATATTTTGCCATATTTACTTTCATTCTCAAAGGCCTGGATTCTGAACCTTATTAAAATATCAAGTGTCATTCTTGCTTTACTTTTATTCTATATTCACAATATGATTTTGTTTGATTTCTTTTTCATTGAATTTGTATTTATCTTTGGGGAAGTCCCTCAATCTCTTTACACTTGTTTTCTCATCTGAAATGTGAAGATGTTTATGGCTTAGAGTTGTTATAAAAATTAGATGAGAGAGTGCATGCAAAACATTTAGAACAGGGCCTGGCATGCAGTAAGTACTCAATAAATATTAGCCTTTTATTCATTGTATCCACAAATATTTATCGAGAAACTTGTGGTTGTTATATCTTTGGTGACTGATAAATAATTCAATCCCAGGAGATGGGCACTGATAATAATAGTTCAAATTGTAATACACACACACATAGGAAATAAAATGGCATCTGAGCTTTGCTTCAAAATTATTTTCAGGGAGAATAGGTGATGGATACATGAAGTTTCATTATATTATCTTCTTTTTTGCATATATTTAAAACGTTCCATAATACAAAGTTTAAAAAAAAGTACAAAGACACATATACCAAATTAACCATTTTCAAATGTCTGGTAAATGTCACATTTTCCCAGAGGTGGGTCATTTAATTGGTTTGGAAAATATTAAAATGAGACAATGAATCTTAAGATTCTGATGGTCACAGAGCTCAGCTTCCTGTACTTTCACCATTAATTTGATAGCCACTTCTCCACATTTTTTTTCTTTATGGCATTGAGCCTTGACACTAATTGTGTCCAGGTAATTACCTATTGGCTATGACTGAATAGTACATTGTTTATTTATATCTTGCTTGTGATGTTACATAAGTGAGCTTTCAGAAAACTACATTTATAAATGTGATTCTTAATCTATGAGTCACTTCAAGCCTTAGTTAATAGGAACTCAAACAGCTTAAGCGCCATGAAGTCTATATAGTTTAAATTTGTATTATGAATAGATGTATTCTGAGCTAAATGGCAAGTTTTTGGAATTATTATTATTTTACTCTAATACTTTGATAAGAAGAAACAAAAATAAGCAGTAGAGGAGTTGTCAAGCTGAGTAGTTTCCAAGTTTAGAGACCTCTGAGTTTTGTAGCCGACCTCTAGCATTCAGTCTTAAAATGACTTTTTAGATGAATGGACATTTGTTAAACCCCTCCCACCTCTTCCAAAATCTTGCTCCATTAATCATCTCTTTCTTCAATTGTATATTCAGTCTTCCTTCATGTTCTCACTTTTTCCAGTATTGTGGACAAGTCTGATGTGGTATGTTATGTTAAAATACAACAAAACTATTCCCAGGTGCAAAACTCTTATAGATGCTGTAAGGGAACAAGAGTACATGCTCTAGGTGTTGAGACACCTGGACAGAGAAAGCTGAGACTGCTGAATGTCCCAAGGCAGAGGCCTTGAAGTGTGCACTAATTTGCCTCCAAGCTGCTTCTCACATGTCATTTCTGGCAGCATGTTCTGGGATAAATGAGAGCAGATATATGTTTAATAACAATGGATATGTCTCCTACTACTAGGCCAGCAAGTAAAGAATGAAAAAACAAGTTGCACAGAGAAATTAAATGGGCAAAGGGCTTATCTTGTTCTCTTCAAGGCCAAAATCAGTTCTGAGCTATTCCTTCTATTCAAATTTATGATTACCCCTCCCCACTTCTCCTAGCTGAAGTGGGCTGAAAGTCTGGGTTCAATCTTCTGTCAGAGGTACACAGGATTTGGCCCCCAAAACTGGGTTGCATATGAAAGGAATGAATTTAGTGAACTCAGAGGCTTGCATCTTCCTATACATGGAAGAACACTGAATTCCTTAACTTGGTATCTGGTTTTCCTTACTAAATCATAATCTTTGATCTTCAGATTGCCTGCCCGCTTTGTTGCAGAGTTGTATATAGTCTGACTCCCTCTCCTGCCTCCTCAGAGCAGTTTTATCTGGGCTACTGAGATACTGCCTCCCAGAATTGACGTCCTTAACATTTCCACCAAATAAAATAGTTCTCTACTTTCAAAAAAATAAAATAAAATAAAATGCAAAAGTTACATTTTTAAAAGCAATGAATTCTAAATGGGGGCTCTCACTGTTGGCAACATCCTGGCAAAGGGGAACTTGAATTTTTCTCATCTCTGTCTTCATGCATTTGAATTCTTTGAAAGGACTTAGTGTAAGCAGATTTAGTTGGGCTTTTGTGTACACCTAAGAAGGGTAGTCTGAATCACTGGGGTGGTTCCTTATTTTAGTTCTCGCAGTTGCTTCCCACAAGATATTAACCCAATTTCCTTTTCTCATTCTCTGTTAATTATAGCTGTGGCACATCGTAAAAGAGTAATTCCAATATGCAAAGTCCATAATATGTATTTAATGAGGTTAGATATGACTGTAGTTTGGGGTGGACACCTGGTCCCGAGTGTCATGACAGGGAGAGCATTCAAGCTGGAGCTGGACATCAACCAAAGGGCTGTCCACGAAGGGCTCGTGAACTCTTCTAAGGAATTTGGACATTATCTAGGAGCACTAGGAAACCATCAGCGGTTTTTTCAAGGGGGTGACATGATCAAATTTGCATCTGACTCACTGCTAGGAGAGAGTGTGTGTGTCTGTGTCTGCATATGTTAGAAGGTTCTTCCTTCTGTTAACTTAGAACTGCCTCCATCTGACTTCTCTCAGCTCTTTCTTCTGGAGCTCTATGGAAGCAAGTCCTCTCCCTCTTCTAATGAGAACTCTTCAAATTCCAGTTCTGTTTCAGCTTCTTATTGTCCTGATTATCTCTCTCTGTTCTTCCTATATCATCAATCTTCCTAAATGGGGTTCATAGAATTGAATATGAACCTCCAGAAAGTCTTGGAGAACAGATATATTATTTTCTGTGATCTGGACCCTATACTTAAGCCACACAAGTGACCAATAGTTTTATGCTAAATTTGTAGTCTATGAAACAAGCCCAACCCTCAACTTTTTCAAGTGTAATGCAAATAAATCAAAGGTATCTCTTTTTCTGTTTTTGCTCTATTGTTTTTTAAAACACAAATAAATAAAACAGCTCTGGCTTTTAGCCCTAACACTGCTACCAACTTGCTATATAATCCTGAAAGGTCACATGTTCCCTCTGGGCCTCCATGCTTTACAGAGGGGGTAGAATTCTTTTTCCACTCTTGACGTTTGTGGTGGGAACCCTATTTCTGAACCAGGCCTGGGCTCTCTCTCTTCCTCTCATGTAGTCTTCCCAGAGGAGAAGCGACTTCACGTCATGGAGGAAATGGACATCCTTAACTCAATGCCTTTCTCACTCCTCTTTCTTTGGGAGCAAGCTGGCCCACAGAAAGCATGTGCTCTGGGCTGCCCTCCCCAAGCTGTAAGTTTTGCAAAGGGTTTTTGCCCCAGGGAGCTGGCAGTCATCCAGCGGAGCTCTGTATTGGGAGACCCACTTGTCTACAGAATTACATCAGTTTCTTCATTATCTACTTTATCAGTAATAAGGTAATAGTCCTGCCTGAATGGCCTTATGTCATTGTCTTGTTTCTCAATTGGTTCGGCACTCAATGGTAATTATCAGGCTCTCTGAAACAATGAGAGGATAACCAATGATCGTTTTCCAAAATTCCTTGTCCCTAGGAGTATGACTTTGCATTTATCCCACTAAATGTCTTTAGGTTGGTTTCAGCCCATTTTTCATCATAGCCAAAATTAGCACTAATTGGTACCCAGTGGTCTAGGGGAATAAACTCATTTCCTTAACCAATTAGTTAACTCCAAGGAAGTGGAATTGGCTCTGGAATTCATTCTAGAGAGAGAGTGCAGTGTGCTGGAATATTCCATAGCTTTATTCTCAATGCCATATTACAATTTTGTGGGAGCCCCCATTAGTAAAACGTCATTTCAAAATCAGATGTGCTCTGTATTCAATTCCACTCAATTATAACTAATTGTGACCTTGTCATAGTGAGGTCACATGCCACCTGACATATTTTTGAAAAGTTTGTTCATGGTGTCTGTTGTGTAACAAACAGAAGTAATCATACACATCGACGATGGTGATGGTTCAAAGTGTCAGTAGTTTATATTTGCTAAGTTTTTGTGTGATTCAAAGAATTTTCAGGTACAATATCTAACTTGAGCTTCTCAGGTGCCCTTGTGCAGCACACAGGGCAAGAAGCATTGTCCTTATTTTACAAATGAGTAAGTAGAGGAGTTCAATAAAATGTCGCAAATCACATGGTGTATTTAGTAGTAGAGTCAGACTCAGAACCCAAGCCTGCAAATATTGTCTAAAACTTGCTGCTAGTGTATAGCATGGCAATCCTACCACACATCTTTGCTCTATTCTCTTCTGTCCATGGGGTTGCCAAGAGTCAGACATGACTGAGAAACTGAACAACATTTTCTTTCCATTCTCTAAAAGTCTCACAGATATTCATTTCTTCCCACAGAACTCTAAAAACTCTCTTGCCATGTTCTACTAAGCAAGCCCTTATTCTTATAAATTTAAAATGCAGCCAGTCAGCATAATATGTTTTACTCATAATGTTCTATGCTTGTTGGTAGATGAACTTAGCGTAGATGAACTGTTGAGTTTTAACAAGGTGAGAGTTTTGCAATGAAAGTGCAATGGATTTTTCAAAAAGTTACAGGAAATAAAAGTGTTTGACCAGAACATAATGAATGCAACCATAACAAAAAATTGCTGCTGAACCTGATAGCCACTTCAATAGTATATTATCTTCCATCCTCAGTGGGTTCTTATTCATGATGCGATAGGCACATATTCATCACTAGATGCAGTGCTCCTAGAAGCTGTGTCCTCATGTGGGTCCCTGGTGTCCATGGCATAGATGCCTGTCTGCATGAGACCCCAGGGTCTTCAAGAGGGGCCCATGTGCTTGCTGTTCTTTCAGCACCACACTTAATGTAGAATGGCAAAAGCATTCTTGATTTTTTAAAGAGCTGGGAAATGTGTTTTATATCTGCCTTAGCTTTTTTCCTCTTTCGACTTAGTTTTACAGACGTGTTAATACTAATTCATAGTAGGGAATGTCTCCAAGACCACAGGGGTTGGAAATAATGGTTTAGATTGCAGTCCTGGCTCTGCCAACTGATGTTTGGCTTAGGGCAAGTTGCTTAATCTACTTGCCTTATTTTGGGTTCTCCTGACACAAGAACTTAGGTGAAGATAATTTACTTCAGAGATGATCCCAGGAAGCAGAGGTGGAGAAAGTGGGGCTTGGAAGGAAGAAAAGCCAACAAAGGGTATATTAATGATTTAGTTGTTGTTGGGGGAACTGGACTTAGCTGTGCTGGGGACCTTCTAAGGACTTTTGTAGAATTGTCCTATTACCTGGTGGGGATCCTGGTGCATTTACCTGCTGGTTCTTGCCCCCATTGGTTGAGATGACTCTCAGTCATTTGCCTCTCCTCACCTCCCACTCCTTGCAGATTTCTGCATGGCTGAACAATTTCCCAAGGCTTCAAAGAAGCTTCTGGCAGCAAAGCAGGGAGATACTGAGGCCCAGAATTGTTGTGGGCCATGGGCCACATGCATAGACATGCACATCTAAGACATGCTGATATCAAGTGTACTAGGCATGTAGAATGACTCTCCACAAACATCTGCTACAGTCCTTAAGCTTTGGTTATTGCAGTTGCAATATACCTCTTCACAGAGTAATAATGATGGTTAAAACCAGAGAGTGTACAGTTTCTGACATACTTGATAGATGATAAATATTAGTGATGATGATAAGTTATTTATCTTATATTAAATCCGTAGTAGTTCCAACTGAAATTAATGTCAACAGGCAGGTCATATTTTTGCCATTTCTCTGTGTTTATATTATTGGTCAGATTCTAACTCATCTGGAACTATTTATCTAGAATTGGCTATGTGCTACATTCCTGCATTTAAAATATGCTCTTCTTTTAAGTTTAATAATTACTAAAAATTAAAAATAGCTATCTATTTCTGCTTTATTGACTATGACAAAGCCTTTGACTGTCTGGATCACAATCAACTGTGGAAAATTCTGAAAGACATGGGAATACCAGACCACCTGACCTGCCTCTTGAGAAATCTGTATGCAGGTCAGGAAGCAACAGTTAGAACTGGACATGGAACAACAGACTGGTTCCAAATAGGAAAAGGAGTACATCAAGGCTGTATATTGTTACCCTGCTTATTTAACTTATATGCAGAGTACATCATGAGAACACTGGGCTGGAAGAAGCACAAGCTGGAATCAAGATTGCTGGGAGAAATATGAATAACCTCAGATATGCAGATGACACCACCCTTTTGGCAGAAAGTGAAGAGGAACTAAAAAGCCTCTTGATGAAAGTGAAAGTGGAGAGTGAAAAAGTTGGCTTAAAGCTCAACATTCAGAAAACGAAGATCATGGCATCCGGTCCCATCACTTCATGGGAAATAGATGGGGAAACAGTGTCAGACTTTATTTTTCTGGGCTCC
>NW_011495020.1:5542594-5571710 GCF_000754665.1 Bison bison bison
TCCGATCTGGAAGGAAAGTTATGACCAACCTAGATAGCATATTCAAAAGCAGAGACATTACTTTGCCAACAAAGGTTCGTCTAGTCAAGGCTATGGTTTTTCTTGTGGTCATGTATGGATGTGAGAGTCAGACTGTGAAGAAGGCTGAGGGCCGAAGAATTGATGCTTTTGAACTGTGGTGTTGGAGAAGCCTCTTGAGAGTCCCTTGGACTGCAAGGAGATCCAACCAGTCCATTCTGAAGGAGATCAGCCCTGGGATTTCTTTGGAAGGAATGATGCTGAAGCTGAAAGTCCAGTACTTTGGCCACCTCGTGCGAAGAGTTGACTCATTGGAAAAGACTCTGATGCTGGGAGGGATTGGGGGCAAGAGGAAAAGGGGACGACAGAGGATGAGATGGCTGGATGGCATCACTGACTCAATGGACGTGAGTTTGAGTGAACTCTGGGAGTTGGTGATGGACAGGGAAGCCTGGCATACTGCGATTCATGGGATCACAAAGAGTCAGACAGGACTGAGCGACTGATTTGATCTCATCTGATTGATTTCCTATGTGTATGTTACCATATAATTAAAAATAAATTTATAAGAGTACAGAAGGATTGAGGTGTATGCCATGTACATGCACACATAGGTTTGTGCCTAATTTTAATAATTCATAAAAGATTTAAGCCATATATGGTCTTCATGTTTCATAGGTTTTACATTTGGGCCCCCAGTTATGTTAGTTTTCAGTTTGGCATTTTCTTGATATAAGATCTGATACTGTTATTCTTGTTCTCTTAAATATCATATAAGTACCTTCTTCCTTAAAGATCTTCAGTTCTTTAGGCAATAGCATGACCAGTTCAAGCCCCACTTCTACTGTTATTTACTAGCTCTGTGACCCTTGGATCCATTACTTGGCTTCATTTCCCTCATTCAAACAAAATAAAAACTCAAAAATGTTAATACTCTTGTCTTTCACTTTCTTATAGGGAATTCATCCCCTTTCCCATTGTACCAGAGGGTCCCCACAAACAGAATTAAAATTGGCAGGGGATTCTGTGGCTGTGATTCCTTGCACATTTTCTTAGTGTAGCAAAAGCAACTGGGAATTATTCATATTAGGCTGAAGTTCATTGAACCACAGAAATGCCTTTCAAACTCAGTTTTAAACAGGAGTGGCCATTGTAACTATGACTTTCACATAGGATGATTTCCATGTAAAATATGACATTTATAGTGAAATTTTGGAGTCAAGTTTTTCCTTGAAAGTGAAAGTCTCTCAGTCTTGTCCAACTCTTTGCGACCCCATGGACTATACAGTCCATGGAATTCTCCAGGCCAGAGTACTGGAGTGGGTAGCCATTCCCTTCTCCAGGGGATCTTCCCAACCCAGGGATCGAACCCAGGTATTGCACAATGCAGGTGAATTATTTTACCAGCTGAATTACCGAGGAAGCCCAAGAATACTGGAGTGGGTAGTCTATCCCTTCTGTAGCAGATAGACCCAGGAATTGAACTGGGGTCTCCTGCATTGCAGGGGGATTCTTTACAAGCTGAGCTGCCTTTTTCCTTAGCAAGTGATTTAAAAGTTAACGGATGAAAGCTGGGACCAGGATTCATGATTTTGGGTTATTCCTCAATGAAGAGCCATGAATAGAAGTGGTTATAAGACTATGAAGTGAAGTGTTAGTTGCTCAGTCATTTCTGACTCTTTGCAACCCTGTGGACTGTAGCCAGCTTCAGTCCATGGAATTCACCAGGCAAGAGTACAGGAGTGGATAACCATTCCCTTCTCCAGGGGATCTTCTCAGCCAGGGATTGAACCCAGGCCTCCTGCATTGCAGGCAGATTCTTTACCATCTGAGCTACCAGGGAAGCCCAAGAATACTGGAGTGGGTAGCCTATCCCTTCTCCAGGGGATCTTCCTGATCCAGGAATCAAAGTGGGGGTCTCTTGCATTGCAGGCAGATTCTTTACCATCTGAGCTACCAGGGAAGCCCAAGAATACTGGAGTGGGTAGCCTATCCCTTCTCCAGGGGATCTTCCTGATCCAGGAATCAAAGTGGGGGTCTCTTGCATTGCAGGCAGATTCTTTACCATCTGAGCCACCAGGGAAGCCCACATCCCTAAACATTTCTGTCCTTTGGAGATATTTCCTGCATTTCCCAACCTTCCTTAAAAGAGGACATATTTGGGACAAGCATAACTTTCTTCAAGTTGATCAAGTAGGCACTAAAAAACAAGAAACAACTGCCTTACTTGAACACAGGACCTATATTTGGAATTTGGGGCTGCATGCTCATGGTCATCAAGTAGTTTTAATGTCATCTTCCAATTGGTGGGAGTTTTAGCATCTGTAAAACAACTCAGAAAATGTGCATCAGATACTGTGACATAGGTGCTTCGGAGGGGAGCTACAACCGAGGACATGGGGCGGGGGGTGGAGAAGGGGTCTCTGTCCCGGGAAGGTCCTGTAGGTCCTGCTCAAGGTCGCGCTGGGAACACTTAGGAGGTGCTGAAGTGAAGGAGAGGAAAGGTGTTTTCTCTCTCTTATCTGAGTTATAAAGTACAAAGCTCTGGCCTCTCCCTGTTTCCTAAGCTGTCTCCTCCTGGTCCTGTAATGTTCTGCTTCTGCCACATTAAAAGGGTCTGAGCCTCAGTCCCCGCCCTTCTCAGTAACATTAGGATGATTAATCTGACATTAACAGTCACGACAGGACTTGAATGTTTAACAGAACATTTGTGAACCCAAAGGGACTGCTGACTGGTAGGATTTCCGACTAGATGATCAGATAAAAATGTAAAGATCCAGGCAGTGAGGGAGAAAGAGTTGGAGGTTTGGCAGACTGCCTTGTTGGCTGTTCCTCACCCTGTCATGGTTTATCATTGCTCCTTCTTTCCTTCCTCTTAACTGCATACTTTGTCTGATATCACTAAGATCATCCCCACTGACACAGAAGAGACGTTTGGGTGAGGAGCAGAGGGTGGACATAGCGATGTGACTTCTCATGAGCATTGGGAGTCAGAGGTGCCGCATTTCTGTGGACTTCCGTGCTTTTTAAAGGCTCGAAACTGCTTTCTTCAGGAGAAAATTTTTTTACGATCATGTTTTTTTAATATTAATTTGCTTAGTAAGTCTTGCCTCCCTCCTCCTTCCCTCCCTTTGTTTCTTTTTTAGTAGATAGGGCTGAGTAAACTTGTACCCAGCAAGTATCTTCATCACAAATTCCAAACTAGTCTGAAATAATGAGCAATCACAAAACATGGGCAAGTAGAACAAAATGAATAAGCAGCAGTTTCTTAGGTGCTTAAGGAATAAATGAAAAAAATGAGTTTGGCCACACGGATGAGCAGATACACACACACTCCTCTGTGTCGCTCTGTTGTTCTCATGTTACTTCGCCCTCATCACTCTGAATATCAAGGAAAATAGGTTCTGTTGAACAGTTGCATCCATCTCCGCCTCTCCACACCCACTGCTTGAGTCAGTCCTGAATGTGCACAGTAGCCCTGATCTCCTGGCCCACTCCTCTCGCATCCAGCCTCCCACACTGCATTAGCATGGTCTATCTAAAACACAGATCTGACTGTGGCATCTACCATTTGAAACTCGTGATGTATCCTCACTGCTCCTGAATAAAGCCGGTACATCTTAGCATGGTAAACAAAGCCCCTTTCCAACCTCACTAAGCCCATCTCTCCAGGGGCTCAGTGCCTCCATCCACTCTCTGCCACAGTGAGATTTCTCACTGTCTTTTATCTGACCATGCTGTGTACATTCCTACCTCTGAGATTTTCTCCTGCTTTTCCCTCTGCCCGGACTTCCTCTTTTACTTTGCTTGTCTAAACTGCCTTCTCAAAGGCAGAAATAATCATTCCTTCCATTCCCTTATACTTTACATTGCAATTTATTGTAACATCTATTGTAGTTATTTTGTTTGCTTTTCTGTACTCCAATATAAGAAGTGATTTCTATCAAGACAGGAACTTCATTGTTTCTGGAGCATTTGCACAAATGTCAAGATCAAATACCAAGAAATGATGAAAGGAGTTGAATCAGTATAAATGAAGCAGAACAGGCAGAAGTAGCCATCCAGAAATATCTTACTAAAATCTTAATGAATTAAACTACTTACAACACGCACATAAAACTTCTTTCCCCAATCCCATGTCTTCTTATTAATTAAAAACAACATCTTGTCTTGGGGCTGCCAATTTTGAAGTTTCTGGTTTATGTCACTCTCAACTTGCATTTTGACAAAGAACAAGCCTAAAGGAAAAATTTTAAGTCTTGAGTAAAAATAATCAAAGAGAACAACTAGAAATTCATGAAATTGGAGAACGTGTCCACTCTCAAAGAAAAATCCCATGATATAAAATAACATTTTAAAAAGATTTACTTATTCATTTATTTTTATTTAGTTATTTTTTGCTGCACTGAATCTTCATTGCTGCATGTGGGCTCTCTAGTTGTGGCGAGAGGGGGTTACTCTTCATTGCAATGCATGGGCTTCTCCTTCTGGTGACTTCTCTTACTGTGGAGCCCAGGCTCTAGGAGTGAGGCCTTCGGTAGTTGTGGTGCATGGGCTTAGTTGCCCTGCAGCACGTGGGATCTTTCTGGCCCTTGGATGGAACCCATGTCTCCTGTACTGGCAGGTGGATTCTCAACCACTGAACCACCAGGGAAGCCCCCAAAATAACTTTTTATAGTATTTTACAGCAATGAAAATGACAAAAGCGTGATTTGCATAATACTTGTTCACCGTGACACTTCTTACATGACATAGCATTGATATATGCAACCTATCGTTGAGCTTCCACTATGCAAGAAAACCTGGGTTGGCGTTGCCATGCAAAAAGAAATTTATAACCTGCTTTTGCCCTTAAGAGACTTAAGCAGGCTCTGATGTGGACAATATCCCCAATATTGGAACTGCTGTGTACCCCAAAATATTGCTGCTAGTAAAAATACCCCTTGTCCTGACCCAGGTCTTCATTCTTTCATTTTGCCTCTTTTTGAAAGAAACATTGAAATGATCTACAGAAATATCAGGTCAGATCCCAACTCTGGTGCCAGGTAGATACTGTTTTCTAGTTCCTGACAGTAAAAGTCCAAGAAATAAGCTTTAGTCTGTTTGTGAAAAGTTTCCCGTGTAGAAGCATGCATCCCGTATCTTTAGCCTAGCAAACCTCCACTGAGCACCTCCTCGCACAAGGGAGAGTGTTGGGAACTCTAGGGAGGGTGGACCCAGTTCCTGCTCTCCAGGAGACGATAATTAGCAGGGCTGCCAGATGTAATTGCTGCAGGAAGGCACTAACATACTTTGTGGGAATAGTCATGTCTTTAGGGTGAGGTTTATGCTGGCCTTGGAAAGCCAGAAAAATGGCATTATGGCTTTTTAGGAAGAGTCACAAGCATGAGCAAAATCAAAGGGCATTAAGCTGAATGTCTGAGGAAAAGGAAAAAGTCCAACATGACCAGATCATAAGCTAAAGCAACCAAAAGAACTAAGGTGAATAACCAGGCTGGCAAGGGAGGCACCAGCATCAAAAAGTAGGTTAATGAAGGCTCTATGGAACCAGAGAACTTGTTTATTAATATAAAGTACATAACTAGAAATGAAGGAACTGTAATAGATACTAAAATTTTGTACACTGAAGTTAGATTTTCAGGTATCAGTCCTTGCTCTATCACTCCTTATGAGTATGAATTTAGGCAAGTTACTTTAACTTTCAAGTTCTCACTCTCCCCATCTATAAGCCAGAGAGATATGAGGACCTTTTTAAGGGTTGTGTAAGTAAAAATTAACATAGTGCCTGATATTCAGTAAGTGTTCAATAAAAGTTAGTGATGATGATAATGATGATGATAGTATTTTTGAAAGAATTCTGAGTAGAGAAGGGTGAGAAGGGTGGGTTGGAATATCAAAAGAATGACAGCATAGAGAGCAATGAGGAGAATATTGGTGATATCTGGTTGAGATATGAGAAGGGCCTGAGTCACACAAATGTATTTTATGTGAGTGGTTTCTGCCTCCCCCCGCCAAAACACCCTACCAGGTAAATGGTGTCCCTGAGAGTTCAGCCCTTTGGGACAGCAGAAATGCATCGGCAGATTGCATTTTCTGACACAAGTGCAACAAGATCTCCCATGCTTCTCTTAGAATGTGAAGGTGATGCGGCTCCATCCAAAGATGGGGTCTGTGTTCCTTCTCCTACATTCTGGAGGCGGGGGGCTCTATGAATACCAGAGGTGACATTATGTGACTTCCCAAGCCAGGTCATAAAAGCTATATAGCTTCTGCCTGGTCCTCTTGGGATAATCATTCTTGGAACTAAGTTACGAAGCTGTGAGGAAGAAGACTCACTACATGGAAGGAGACATATAGGTACTCCAGCTGACAGCCCAGGCTGAGATTCCTACTGACAGCCAGTGTCATTCACCAGACATGTGATCTACTGATACTCCTGTAGATCATTTTGATGTTTCTTTCAAAAAGAGACAAAATGAATGAAAGGATAAAGGATCCGCTGAACCTCAGCCATCATTGTTCACCAGCCATGTAAATGCTCAAGCCTTATGTAGATTCCAGACTCTGCCATCAGGTCACTCCCACCCTTGAAGTCTTCCCAGACAAAACTCCAGACGTCATGGACCAGAGATAAGTAAGCAGTCACCACTGAGCCTTTACCAAATTCCTGAGTCATGGGAAATTTGAGAGAAAATAAAATGATTGTTGTTTAAAAGACTAAGTTTTGGGGTGATGCAGCAACCAATAACTAGAACAAGTAATGATGCATTTTCAAGATATTTTGTAGGTAGAATTAATGGTGTTTGCTTGGTGAGTGTAAAAGTGAGATTAAATATGACTATGTAGAGAAACCACATAGTTCCTCAGAGAAAGCACATAGTCTAGTATAATCTCACTTTTACACCAACCAAGCAAGTACCATTAATACTACCTACAAAACAGTAGGTTGCAGGTGCAACTGACTCACTGGAAAAGACCCTGATGTTGGGAAAGATTGAGGGCAGAAGGAGAAGGGGGCAAAAGAGGATGGGATGGTTTGATGGCATCACCAATTCAATGGACATGCGTTTGAGCAAACTCCAAGAGATAGTGAAGGACAGGGAAGCCTGGAGTGCTGTAATTCATAGAGTCGCAAAAAGTCGAACACGACTTATCAATTGAACAATAGGTGGTTTCCGATTGAGACACTGGCTGATAAACAGTCTTATAATTGAATGGAAAACAAAACCAAACCACTGTCCTATAATTGAGTGCAAGGAGGATTAGGTCTGGGTAGAGAGATGGGAGAATAGATTTAGATTTTGACACAGGGTATTTGAAGTATCTAAGGACAGCTGCATGTAGATGTCCAGCAAGCCCATGACTATCAAATCCAGAAGAGAAATTAGGCCTACAGAGGTTGATTCAAGAGAAAACTCTGTTCATTAATTATCAGAGAAATCCAAATTGAAACCTGAATGAGGTACCACCTCACACCTATCAGAATGGCCATCATCACAAAGAACAAAAATAACACATGAGGTCCACTCTGCCAATTTTAATTGTTCTGGTCCCCATTTCTGTATTTCCATGTAGACCACCCTCTCCTATTGTAACATTCTTCATTAAGAGATGTTAATATCACACAGATAAATTCTCTTTCTGTTTTTGAACCAGGATCCTTTTTCAAAAAATGTTGGCTACCTTTGACATGTGTGTGGATTTTCTCAGTCAAGTCAGTTCTTAATCTTCTTTCCCTACCTACACTGTACTGCTCACACAAACCTGAAAAGGTAACTCACACAGCTCCTTGCAGGAAGTTACTTTTAAAACTTGTGTTTCTCTTACTAAGATAGCTGTTAAAACACTGCTTGGGGAAATTAAAGAAATAACATAGCGCTAGTCCCCATAAGCTATTATCAGAGAGTCTAGCCATTTGTACTTTGCTCTTATATTGGTTTGCTCTCCATAAAATTCCCTTATGAAAACCCAGAGATCTTTGGACCACAAGCCTAATGGCATCATGTGGCTATTCAGGTTCTTAATACATTTTTTTTTCCTTTGAGGTATACTCTCCTAAATCCTATCTGCTGACTTCTTTATTAACTTGATTTTTAAATGTCTTTGTATTTATTTGGCTTCTCCATGACTGATGGCCATGCTCTTCACGTGACGTTTGTGCTCATCCTGTTTTGACTAGAACATTTTAAAAATTTCTTGATGTATAGTGACTATTCACCTATTCCTTGAAGTTATAGCCTCATCTATAGTGCAAAGTCCTGGTACCAATTTATACTAGATTTTATCCATGAGTTCAGTCTCGTATTACTTTTAGGCTTCCAATCACCTATGTTCTTTAATTCTAAAGACAGGGAATTTGGGTTGTGTTTTAGGAGTTATGAAATCCTCCTACCAAGTGAGAATGACTGGAAATCTTCCAAAATTCTAACTCATATTCTTCCTCTACAAGCCTGGGGGATTCTTTTTTTTGTTTTCTTTTTTAATTTTAATACTATTTTTTTAAGTTATACTCCATTTATAGTTATCATAAAATATTGGCTATATTCCCCATGTTATATAATATATCCTTGTAGCCTATCTTATATCCAATAATTTGCACCTCTCACTTCCCCCTAGTCTAGTAAGCACTAGTCTGCTTTCTATATATGTGAGTCTGCTTCTTTTTTGTTATATACACTAAATTGTTTTTTTTTTTAGATTCCACATATAAGTGATATATAGTCTTTCTGTCTAACTTATTTCACTTAGCATAATGCCCTCCAAGTCCATCATGTTGCAGCAAATAGAAAATTTGTTTTTTATTTTAATGGCCAAGTAGTATTCCATTGAGTTCCCTGGTGGCTCAGATAATAAAGAATCTGCCTGCAATTCAGGAGCCCTGGGTTCGATCCCTGGGTCAGGAAGAGCACCTGGAGAAGAGAATAGCTACCCCCTCCAGTATTCTTGCCTAGAGAATTCCATGAACAGAGGATCCTGGCAGGCTACAGTCCATGGGGTCAAGAAGAGTAGGACCCGACTGAGCCACTAACACTTTCATTTTCAGTACCATTAACTGGAAGAAACACAAGCTGGAATCAAGATTGCCGGGAGAAATATCAATAACCTCAGATATGCAGATGACACCACCCTTATGGCAGAAAGTGAAGAGGAACTCAAAAGCCTCTTGATGAAAGTGAAAGTGGAGAGTGAAAAAGTTGGCTTCAAGCTCAACATTCAGAAAACGAAGATCATGGCATCCGGTCCCACCATTTCATGGAAACTAGATGGGGAAACGGTGGAAACAGTGTCAGACTTTATTTTTCTGGGCTCCAAAATCACTACAGATGGTGACTGCAGCCGTGAAATTAAAAGGCGCTTACTCCTTGGAAGGAAAGTTATGACCAACCTAGATAGCATATTCAAAAGCAGAGACATTCCTTTGCCAACAAAGGTCCATCTAGTCAAGGCTATGGTTTTTCCAGTGATCATGTATGGGTGTGAGAGTCAGACTGTGAAGAAGGCTGAGCACCAAAAAATTGATGCTTTTAAACTGTGGTGTTGGAGAAGACTCTTGAGAGTCCCTTGGGCTGCAAGGAGATCCAACCAGTCCATCCTAAAGGAGATCAGTCCTGGGTGTTCATTGGAGGGACTGATGCTGAAGCTGAAACTCCAATACTTTGGCCACCTGGTGAGCAGAGCTGGAGAAGGAGATGACAGAGGATGAGATGGTTGGATGGCATCACCAACTCGATGGACATGGGTTTGGGTGAACTCTAGGAGTTGGTGATAGATAGGGAGCCTAGCCTGCTGCAATTCATGGGGCCGCAAAGAGTCGGACATGACTGAGTGACTGAACTGAACTGAAGCTCCATTTGCCCATGATGATGACTGGCTTGATAACTCACCCTTTATGGCTTTCTTTCTTTCCCTGCCACTTTTTCATCCCCTGCCAGTGCTTCCAATACCTCACAAATAAACTACTTTCATTGCAATCCTTAACTCATTTGTTCCTGCGCCCACATTGAGGTATGAGATATAATGGCAAAGAGGAAACCTCCTAGCCAAAGATCAATCAAATCAAGATGTAGAAGTTACAGCTGATGAACTATAATGGACATAGGGCCTGATACTTAATAGTTGTTCTACGAATGCTTTTCAAATAATCATTGCTTGTGGTCCTCCTCTCAAGGAGTGCCCAATCCAACCGGAGAGGCTGACATATAAAGCATGAGACTCTAGTATTATGTAGTCAGTGGTACAGGGAGATGTGAGAAACTTCTATGTGAGAAGATGTAAATGGTTCAGCAGGATGGGGTTAGGAGTGAAGGAGAGGGTTCAGGAGAAGCTTTATTGATGGGGTGATATGAGGTAGGGAAGGCTGATAGGAGCACTTCAGAGGGAGAAGCATGAACACAGAGATATTTTGAAGAAGGCATAAATACTGCCATGGTGAGGGAACAATGGGCTGGAACGTGGGGTGTTAGAGAGAAATGACTGGGATGAGATGGTGAGAAGGTTCAAATCCAGTCTAAGTAGAGAGTTGGCCTCATTCTACAAGTGACGAGTATCATGATCATATTTATGTATTAGAAAATCTTATTTCCAGAAATGTATGGAGTAACTATGGGCTACCTGAGGCTTTCTCCGAGCTCAGTTTACAGAGATGGGGCGATAGAATGTGAATGGTTAAATGTGTGGGGTGCCTTTATTTGAATGCAAACCCTGCCACTGACTAATTGTGTTATTAAAATAACTAGCATTTTTTAAATTATTGAAATATATTTGGCATGGTGGTGGTAATTTAGTTGCTAACCACTGACTCTTGTGGCTCCATGGACTGTAGCCCACCAGGCTCCTCTGTCCGTGGAATTCTCCAGGCAAGAATACTGGAGTGGGTTGCCATTTCCTTCTCTAGGGGATCTTCCTAACCCAAGGATTGAACCTGCCTCCTACATTGCAGGGAGATTCTTTACCAACAAAGCAACCAGGGAAACCCATATTTGGCATACAGTATTATGGACGTGAGTCTGAGTGAACTCCGGGAGTTAGTGATGGACAGGGAGGCCTGGCGTGCTGCAGTTCATGGGGTGGCAAAGAGTCGGACATGACTGAGCGACTGATCTGATCTGATCTGATATATATAATGGAAGATGGATCTGATTGTATTAGTTTCAGCTGTACAACATAATGATTCAACATTTGTGTACATTGCAAATGATCATCACAGTAAGTCTAGTTACCATCTGTCACCATACAAAGTTCATACGATATTATTGACCGTATTACCCATGTTGAACATTACATCCCCATGACTTATTTATTTTACAACCGGAAGTTTGTACCTCTTGATCCCTTTCACCGATTTGTCCCCCTCCCCTCCCCTCTGCTCTAGCAATTCACCAGTCTGTGTTCTGTATGAGTCTGCATTATGTTTTGTTTTTCTTTTTAGATTCCACATATAATTGAAATCATGTGGTATTTTTCTTTCTCTGTCTGACCTATTCACTTAGCATGGTAGCCTCAAGATTTGTTCACATTGTTAAGTGGCAAGATTTCTTTCTTTCTTTTTGACTGAGTAGTATTTCTCTCTCTCCCCGCCCTACATATTTTCTTTATCCATTTACCTATCAATAGATACTTAAGTTGTTTTCATATCTTGACTATAGTGCTGTACTAAACATAGGATTGCATATGTCTTTTTGAACTAATGTTTTTGTTTTCTCCAAATAGATACCAAGAAATGGGATTGCTGTATTGTACAGTAGTTATGCTTTTAATTTTTTGAGGAAACTTCATGCTCTTTTTCATAGTGGTTGCAGCAGTTTACATTCCCACCAATAGTGCATGAAGATTCCCCTTGCTCCACATCCTACCAACATTTGTTATTTTTTGTCTTTTTGATAGTATCTATCCTGAAGAACATTCCATGTGCACTTGAAAAGAATGTGTATTCTGCTACTTTTGGATGGAATATTCTACATATATCGATTAAGTTCATTTGACATAATGTATTGTTTAAGGCCAATGTTTCCTTATTGATTTTCTGTCTGGATGATCTATCCATTGATGTAAGTGAGGTATTAAATTCCCTACTATTATTCCTGTCAATGTATTCCTTTAAATCTGATAATATTTGGTTTACATATTCTGGTTCTCTCATGTTGGGTGCACGTACATCTATAAGTGTTATATCTTCTTGCTGGATTAACCCCTCTGTCATTATATAATGCCCTTTGTCTTTTATTACAGTCTTTGTTTTAAAGTCTATTTTGTCTGATATGAATATACCTACACCAGCTTTCTTTTTATTTGCATGCAACATCTTTCTCCAGCCCTTCGCTTTCAGGCTGTGTGTATGTCTTTACTTCTGAAGTAAATCTCTTGTAGGCAGCATATAGATGTTTTGCTTGTTTGTTTTTATTCATTCAGCCACTCAATGAATTTTATTGGAGGATTTTATCTATTTACATTTAAAGTAATTATTGATAGGTATGAACTTATTGCCATTTTATTAATTGTTTTCTGAATGTTTTTATAATTCTTCTCTCTTCCTTTATTCTTCCTTTCTCCCTTCTACTGTGCTTTGGTGATTTTCTTTAGTGAAAAATAGCTAATATTTTTTGAGTCTACTATGTGACTGGCATAGTTTTAAGTGCTTTTTACATGTTCTCAATTATTAAGTCACTTGCCCTGTCATTTTACATCCAGAAGATAGTACTTTGTGACAATATTTTATGTAGCTGCCCTGAAGGATAGTTTGTGTAAACTTTTCATAACGGTGTCTTATACACAGGAGGTAGGAGGTGCAATAAATGCTATTGTTATCATTATCCTGTCCCTCTGCTTTCCAGAAGAGCTCATATGAAGTAGAATCTATGGATTTGCCTAATTTCCATACATCTGAATTCAGACATACTGAAAAGCATCTCCGGAAGGCATTTGCCCTTGTTGAAGGACAGATAGGAGCTGATATGGTACAATACTCCATAACCTTCCTTTCCTTTTACAGCTCTAAGAATTTTCATCCACCAAGAAAGCTGCTCACCCGAGACCGGAGCCTGTAGAGAGCTGTCCTTTGGTGGAGGTGCTGAAGGAGTTAGAATAAGTTGTTCAGCTGTCAAGGCACCTGAGCAGTGTTCTTAGAATATAGGAGAACAAAACAAAACAACGAGCATAAAGCCAGCAGTGAGTTTTAGGATCAGGGTTTGGAGCAGCTTCTGTCTGATGTACCTGGCTCCCAGGAAGTTCCGCTCTCCTATCTGTAGGACTGTCTGTGGAGCTTCCAGTGAGCACAGCACAGGGAGAAGGTTCACACAGCTTCGATTGCCTGTGAAAAGGGCTTCTGAGTTTCCTTCTTGAGAGCCCTTACTCCTGAAGCTGCGAGTTCTAGTTCTGAATGTCGCAAGTGAAGCTATGACATCTTGAGGGACAGTGGGGACTGTGGAGCAAAAAGCTGCTAAGCTTCTTATCCAGGTATATGATGAAATTGCAGGTTCAGAATTGAGAATGTGGGCTATAGGCATCCATGACAATTTTGGATTAGAATTCAACTTTCATATTTCTGGAAACAAATGAGGTCTGGAAAGAGAGCAGTGCACTGATATTGTGATTTAAATTTTACATTCAAAAATTAAAATAATTGTAACTTTTCTTCAGAAAAGCATTGCATGACTGTACTGTTTTATTTTGTGTATCCTCCCAGATTTTTGTCCTTTTCAGTAAGTCTTCTACTCCGAGGCAAGCAGAAAAGGTGGAACTCAACTTTCTCAATAAAACATGATGAACTTGAGTCTTAGGAAGTTTCATTTTTACAAGGAAGTGCTGGGCTCTTTTCCAGTTAAACTACTTTAAAACAGTAGTGGGGGAAGACTCCCTACCATTTGTTGTGTCCATGTGTGACTATCGATACTCAGTACACATTCTTGTCCCCTCCTTGTGAGTGTCTGTTTATATGTCTATCTGTACTGTTGACATCAAATTATATATGCTGGCCTGAAAACTACTTTCCTTTTCAAATGATACATCATCTTACAAAAATACCTTAGACATTTACCTCACTTTAAAATGTAAAAAGATAGGTGGAGATACCATTTTTCAATTTGTGCTCCCTTGTGTAATGTAGGCACTAAATGATATTTTTGATTTACATTCTGTAGCCAACTTGTCAAGCCCAAGGTTCAGCATCTTTTCAAAATAATTATATATATATATATAAAACATTTTTATTGGTTGTTTCACTATGGCAGAGTGCAATAACAGAGAATTCACTTGTGTCTACAGTCTGGAAATTACTATTTTTTACTATCCATTTGGTTAATGTGTTAATTATTTTAGGTAAAATCTGAAACATCAAGCAGGTTAAGTATCAACCAAGGAAATAACATTAGTAACTGTTATTATCAGTGAGGTAAAAAACATACTTTAGAATACCTTCATGCTAAACTTATCAGTGATACCAAATTGCAAGAGTAAAAGAAAGTTTCAGATTCCCAGCGGGGAGCATTGGAAAGCATTGACTCTCTCTTTGTCCCTCTGGGAGCATGTCTAAGTCCTACAAACAGACTTTTAGAGTGAAATGCTTGCTAAATAATCTATTTAGCAAGAGATGAGACTGTGATTTTATGCATTTACTGCTGCTGCTAAGTCACTTCAGTCGTGTCTGACTCTGTGCGATCCCATAGATGCCAGCCCACCAGGCTCCCCCGTTCCTGGGATTCTCTAGGCAAGAACACTGGAGTGGGTTGCCATTTCCTTCTCCAATGCATGAAAGTGAAAAGTAAGAATGAAGTTGCTCAGTCGTGTCCGACCCTAAGCAACCCCATGGACTGCAGCCTACCAGGCTCCTCCGCCCATGGGATTTTCCAGGCAAGAGTACTGAAGTATGGGGTGGCATTGCCTCCTCCATTATGCATTTACATATATATATAATTATTACATATATAATTACATATATAATACATATATGTATGGGCTTCCCAGGTGGCACTAGTGGTAAAGAATCCACCTGCCAGTCCAGGAGACATAAGAGAAGTGGGTTTGATCCCTGGGTTGGAAAGATCCCCTGGAGGAGGGCATCACAATCCACTCCAGGATTCTCGCCTGGAGAATTCCATGGACAGAAGAGCCTGGTGGGCTACACAGTCCATCACGTTGCACAGAGCACAGAGCTGGACACTACTGAAGTGACGTAGCAGCACTTTTTTTTTTTTGCTACTCAAAGTGTGGACCCTGGACTAGCAACACTGACATCTTGGAGCTTGTTAGAAATGCAAAATCTTGGGCCCTACCCTAGATATTCTGAATCAGAATCTGCATTAAAAAATATCCTCGACTCATGTTGCTTTGGAGACAGAAAATATTGTTGAAGGAAGATTTTGAAGTCTGCATCTATGTAATCATTTGTAGAACTCAGAAATACTCCCCAAATGAGCAAAAGAATCAAAGGGTCTCCTTCCCTTTTACTGTATTGATTCTCCATATAGTGAGGTCTGCCTTATGTTGGAGGCTGCCTTGGTTTGAATCCTGCTTTACCATTTGCATAACTTCTCTTTATCTTGGTTTCCCCACCTATACAAAAGGAAAAAATAATAGTGTATCAAATAGTTGTGAGGCTTAAATGAATTAATACTTTTCAGGCTCTTAGTGCTTAACACATAGCATGTGTTCAAAAATGATTCATTACCATCATTATCAAGGTCTGTTTTATAAGCCATTATCTTAAAACCTCAAATCTTCCTCTAAGGCTGCTGCTGGCAGAATGGTCCAGAGACAAGGCTGGTCAACTCAGAGCACCTGGGCTGGATGGATTTGGCTAAAATCCCTTTAAGGCAGGTCTAGGCCTGGCGTGCTGCAGTCCATGAGGTCACAAAGAGTCGGACATGACTGGGCGACTGAACAACAACAGCAAGCCCTGGCATAGGACTGCCATGTAGTAGTTACTGCCCAAGTGTAATGACCATGGGATGTTAATTGCTGATTTCTCTTTCCCCATATTCCACTCATTAAAAGTCACAGCAGATTTTTAGCCAATTCCCTGAACCTTATTATCTTTACTTTGTGAAATAAGCCTCTTGAGTATAGTGGAAACCCACTCTTAATATATCTCATTACATAAGCTGATATCATTGACAGACTAGATTTTGCCATCTTCTCCTTCTTCTCTTTAGCCCCTGCTGCTAAGTTGCTTCAGTCGTGTCCGACTCTGTGCGACCCCATAGACGGCATCCCACCAGGCCCCGCCGTCCCTGGTTGTCTCTAGGCAAGAACACTGGAGTGGGTTGCCATTTCCTCCTCCAATGCATGAAAGTGAAAGTGAAGTCGCTCAGTCGTGTCCAACTCTTAGTGACCCCATGGACTGCAGCCTACCAGGCTCCTCCATCCATGGGATTTTCTAGGAAAGAGTACTGGAGTGGGGTGCCATCGCCTTCTCCATTACCCCCTGCAGATAACTGTAAGTAAAGTTAAGATGATAGATTGAGTGATACTGAAATGGAAGGAACCTGTTTCCATCCTTCACCAACCATCCTTCTTCAACCACAGGAAGACATGTGCCAGACAGAGGAACACTTCCCAGCTCGAGGCTTCATCTCTGGTTCCAGTGTGGGGCCCTGGGAAACAAGAAGGAGTGCTGTTGCCTAGGTCAGTGCTTCTGAAATTCTAATATATGAATGTTACCTATTTTATTAAAATGCAGATTCTGAGTTGATCGAGCTGAGTAGGACCTGAAATTCTGCATTTCTAACAAGCTCCCAGGTAGTATCAATGTTGCTGATCCATGAACCACAATTTTAGTGAGGCCTAGGCTGGAACCAGCCTGAATAGGTCAGAAAGGATTCTTCTGCACCTGCCTGCCTGAGCCATCACCTGGATCTTGGCACTCTATGCAACTGGTTTTCGGCCCTAGCTTCACGTTACAATTGCCTGGAGCTCCTGGTCCCAAACTCCAGATATTCTGATATAATTGGTTTGGAGTTTATGGAAGAGAGCCAAAAGAAAGGATCAGAAAGAAATGATTCTGGGAACTCTTGAATGTTTCACTCCTCCGCATTAGCAATGAAATTCCTTCTTGGCACTGTGATCCAACAAAACAAACTTGCCCTTGATCCTGATCCAGATTTGGAATAGAAAGTCAAAAAGAATGGGGATCCTTGAGCTTTTCATGGTGGCAAATTAAAAAAAAAATTACTTATTTATAACTGCGCTGGGTCTTTGATATGGTGCACAGGCTCTTCGTTGCTGTGAGCAAGCTTTCTCTAGTTTCTGTGAGTGGGAGCTATTCTCTAGTTGCGACGCACAGGCTTCTCGTCCTAATAGCTTCTCTAGTTGTGGAGCATGGGTGTGCAGGCTTCAGTAGTTGTGGCACATGGGCTTAGTTGACCTTGGCATGTGGGATCCTAGTTCCCAGGCCAGGGATTGAACCTGTGTCCCTTGCATTGGCAGGTGGATCCTTAACCACTGCACTGCCAGGGTAGTACCCATGATGGTAAATTATAACTGCAAGTAATCAATGTGGGGGCTTTCCAGGTGGTGCTAGTGGTAAAGAACCTGCCTGCCAATGTAGGAGACATAAGAGAACATGAGTTTGATCCCTGGGTCAGGAAGATCCCCTGGAGAAGGACATGGCAACCCACTCCAGTATTCTTGCCTGGAGAATCCCATGGACAGAGGAGCCTGGGGTACTACAGTCCATGGAGTCACAAAGAGTCAGACACGACTGAAGCAACTGAGCACACACACATGTGATCAACATGGGTGTCAAAGCATTTTTATAGAGCAATTCCAGAGTATTTTTCAAACGGTAATGCTAAAACATGTTCTTAAGGGAAAGCTAAGTTCAGGAATTTTGAAATGCTGATTTCCTCTGACTCTGGCAAAGATAGAGTCAAGTGGGTATTGGCTTCAGGTAAAACTGTATAAATATATGATCCTTTTCTTTGAGCACCTTATACTCTAGTTAGGAAGATAAGACCAATACAAGGGTGTGGTAAAAGGTTTACTCAGCAGGTCTGGGGTTCCTAAAACTTGTGCATTCCAAAGAAGGCCTTTCGCTGTAAGACTGGTCCGTGGCTAGTTCCTAGGAGTTACCTCTGATCCCTTAGAATATCCTGCTTGATAAGAGTATTTTTATATGCTTGAGCCCCAGTCCTACACTGAGTCCAAACATAGCTCTCAGGATGGTGGCTGGCCACAATCCGTACAAAAGACTCAAATCAGAACAGCTAATGGAACAAGCCACAGTCCCTACTGTTGCAAATGATCTCAAGGTTATGTTGTAGTTATTAAGTCACTAAGTCATGTCAGACTCTGTGACCTCTATGGACTGTAGCCCCCCAGGCTCCTTAGTCCATGGGAATTCCCAGGCAAGAATACTGGAGAGGGTTGCTGTCCCTTCTCCAGGGGATCATCCTGACCCATGGATTAAACCTGTATCTTCCTCACTGCAGGCAGATTCTTTACCAGTTGATATTTATTATCTACTTCCTTTGTCATCCGTTCTAGATTCCCCTCACCCTAGACCTGCAACGTAGGCCAGCAAAGTGCAGTCTGTAAGAAATTAGCATCTAGAATATGTAAAAGGAAATATATGAAATGTGTTGAATGTTTAATAAAACTCAAACTGATACTATACGGGTCTGCTGACTCCAGGTATGGGAATTACTGCTGGCTGTGTAAATGATACTTTGTGGATTGCTGTTGTGGAAGGGAATATGCTGTATTCCTGTGTTTTGAGGCAGAAAAGGAGATTGAAAACTACTGATCTAGAAAACAGCTAATATTTGAAAACTTGATTTAAATTTAAAATTTTCTACAGAGTGAAGAAGTATCTTGATTGAATATGTACAACTGATCACCCATAATTTATGAGACAAAGAAACATTTTTTATACTAACATGAGAATTATATCCTGTCATTTCCTTAGCGTCTGCTGAAATCCTATTCACAACACTGGTCACTAAACCTCTTAATTTATTACTGTGGTCAAAAAACAGACAATTAAATAAAAATTTAGTGTCATTCCTCTTCAAGTAAAGTCACCAGAGAGGCTTATATTTAAGAAAACCTTAGAAAAAAGAAATATACAGCAGCATTCTCTATTTCTGATTCGAATTAATTTCTGTTTCAAGAAGTCAAAAGTCAGTTTGATGTCAGGTCTCCATTTGACCAAGAGACTTCACGGCATCAAGTTTAGTCCCATGTTTTCTTCCCTCTAAAGAGATAATCAGGGCAAAATTTATTCAAAGTAATTAGGAAATTTTCACATTATAATGACAAATGCAATAAATATGTATGAAATTATTTTATAAAAATTAAAGATGAGATAAAACTATAAAACTCAACTTTTACTATCATTGTTATTGTTGCTGCTGCTGCTATTCAGATTTCTTATTCCTTGCCTAAATCTCTTGGAGCTGTGTGTCAGAACTCAGGATTTTTTTTTTTTGAAAAATAATACCATATGTTTACTGTGTATTACAGAACAGCTTCCATTTTGCCTGGGGAAGAATCCTGTAATGAACAGATAAATATTTATGCCTCAAAATGTTGAGTATTCAAAGTAAATGGTATAAATAAGGGCTATGAATAGTCTCTACATTTTAGGCCAAGTTTTGCCATCAGATTAGTTCAGGTCATGTCAGACTTCACTGCCAAATGACTTATAAAACCTAGCTTTGGCTTTTGTGATTTAAAATTGCAGCTATGTGTTTGTAGACTCTTATTATTATCATTACAAAATCAAAGTTGGATGAAAAAGGGCAAATATTATCTGTACCCAGAATGTTTGCTCAGTGTCACTGCTTAGAAGGTGCTATTCTTGGTGGAAGGAAATAGGCTTTCTTGTTAGACAGACCTGGATTTGAATCAAACTTGAGAAAATTATTTACTGTCCTTGAACTTTCTTTTTCTCATCTATAAAGTATGTACAATAACTGTGAACTCTTGGCTTTCTCCCAGGATATATCTTGAGAGCTTATGAAACTACAAACTTAAGTATCTCTAGATAATATAAATTTTCTCTCAAAGTTTAGTATATTTTTACTAAACCAAGTTGCTTATCCTCTAGTTAATCTGTTGGAACTCACAGTAGTGAGAAGGTCTGGACAGTGGAGCTCCTATGTATGCTGTGTTGCTCAGTCGTGTCTGATTCTTTGTGACCATTTGGACTGTAGCCCACCAGATTCCACTGTCCATGGGATTTTTCAGGCAAGAATACTACAATGGGTTGCCATGCCTCCTCCAGGGGATCTTCCTGACCCAGGAATCGAACCTGTGTCTCCTGTGTCTCCTACATTGCAGGCAGATTCTTTACCCACTGAGCCATGGGGAAAGCCCATGGTGGAGTTCATAAGAAATGATTTTTCAAATAGCAGCTGTAACAAAAGTGACTTGTTGGTTTGTTTAGTTGCCTCAAATACAACATCTGTTCGTCACTTATGTGGATACACACTTTGTTCTTTATGTGCAGCTAAATCTTGCCTTGGGCATGACGCATCCATGAGAAACATCCAAATATGAAAAGAAAATAAGAGGCTTAGCCTGGACTTTCTTTTATAATCATGAAAGAAAATGCTCTTTCAAGGTCTCTACTTGAAACACATGTGCATGGGAAGTGTTGAAAAGAGTAGTCATTTACATTGGATAACTCAATCATTTGAACTGGAAGCTTCTCCAACAGATTGAGGAAAAATAGTAAATATATTTTTGATAATGGCTGCTAAAGCTAGGGCACTTTAAATACTTAAATTGGCAGAAAGCTTGTTCATAAAACAAACTTTTATGAACTTCAAATTTTCACTTTTCTGTTACTTGCATGTCTATACAAAAGAAGACTTTTGGAAACAGACATTTGCTGATGTTATTTTTAATGCATAAAAGGCATATAATTTTCAGGTACTTTTGTGATGGTTAAGAATCCTTCACTTGGGACTTCCGTGGAGGTCCAGGGGTTGAGACTTTGCCTTCCAGTGCAGAGAGTCTGGGTCTGAACCCTGGTCAGAGAGCTAGGATCCCACATGCCTTGCAGCCAAGGGACCAAAACACAGAAGCAGAAGAAATATTGTAACAGATTCAATAAAGACTTTAAAAACATGGTCCCCATGAAAAAAAATATTTAAAAAACAGATTCCTTCACTTGAGGAGACACGGAATTTAGAGCCATTTACATTTACCATAATCACTTACAATCCTGTCGAGCTTAAGTATGATTCATGAATCTAGACTTGTACGGGATAAAGTTAAATAATTCAGGATACCTGGAGTGTGTCCTTTTTTGGTATATAAGATTCAAAAGTGAGTCAAATGAATTTTAAGATTTCACAATTAATAACAAGAAAATAACACTTCAGTTCTATCTTGGTGAATTAAAGGACTCTCATGAAATCATATCCTCACAGAGTAGAAAGTCACAGAATGAAATCAATCAAAACTTGGAGAAGAAAGCAGACATTATCCACTTGCTCTCTTTATAAGTTTTAAATGAGTAGTATGTGTGCTTGGAAATGAAAGTCTGGCTGTCAAAGCTACTGACAGGCAATGGGAGCCTTCTTGCTCTGTCCTGAGAGAATATTAATGCTTAGGGATGATGTTTAGAATGAGCTGTTTTCTCTGAGCTGTCCTTTGACATAGAGTGATCAGTTATTTTGTGTGACTAGATCTAGATGGTATGTTTTTTTGGAATGTCCTTACTGCATTTAAAAAAATGGCAACCTCTATAAATGAGAATGCTAATGTTTGGTAGTTTTTATATCACCAATAAATAAAACAACTAACTTTTAACAAATAAGAACAAAAATAATATATTAGAAATCTATATCCAAAGATAATATTCTTCAGGGAACGATATCCTATCTCTGGGGATAAATCATAAAGGAAAAACGTTTAAAAAATGTATAAAAAATTCATGGATTTGAACATTGATAATCTTTGGGCACTAACATTACAAAAAGAACTGCAGACAGACATTAGAAATAGTCTCACTACAATGATCTTACCAAGTTTCTTGTTTAACAAGAGAGAAATACAGAAGAGAAGTGCTAAAGGCTATCACGAGGCTTAAGTGAGTAAAATTCAGATAATGGTAATAACTACCTGATTTGTTCAACAAAATCTTGCAAGAAAGTAAAAAATCATAGATGAGGCTAAGAATTATAGTTCATAGCATTCATTTTATTGTATGTAAATTATATATTCATTTGAATCATAACATAATTCCCTTAATAGTATAAAATATCCAGTTCTGAATCCTCTGTTTATTTGTGTATAATTGATTTGTTTGCATTAGTATCTAAACAAATTCCATACATTGCCCTTAATTAGCATATTTCTAAATTCTTTCTTTTCTCCTCAAAAATAATATAAAATTTATAGTGTGTTTTGCATATGCATTTCCTTCACACCATTTTCCAGTACTTTTTTGAGAATATATATATAATAAAATGCAAAGCATATATAGCTTTCAGTATATATATTGATGTATTGAATATATATATTCAGTATATAGCTTGATGACCTTTTGAACATGAACATGTATTTCTAATTTAAAAGGGAATTTAACCACATTGTAAAACATGTGAAAATGAGAGAATATGAAAATAATCGCAATCACAATTTTGGTATATTTCTTTTTATCTCTTTTTGCAGCTACCTCAGTGAAACATACCTGTGAATTTATATATTGTTGTTGTTGTTCAGTCACTCAGTCATGTCCGATTCTTCGTGACCCCATGGACTGCAGAAGGCCTAGCTTCCTGTCCTTCACCATCTCCTGAAGCTTGCTCAAACTCATGTCCATTGAGTCAGTGATGCCATCCAATTATCTCATCCTCTGTCATCACCTTCTCCTCCTGCCTTCAATCTTTCCCAGCATCAGGGTCTTTTCTAATGAGTCAGCTCTTTGCATCAGATGGCCAGAGTATTGGAGCTTCAGCTTCAGCAACAGTCCTTCCAATGAATATTCAGGGTTGATCTCCTTTAGGATTGACTAGTATGATCTCCTTGCAGTCCAAGGGACTCTCAAGAGTCTTCTCCAACACCACAGTTAGAAAGTATCAATTCTTTGGTGCTCCGCCTTCTTTATGGTCCAATTTTCACATCCATACATGACTACTGGAAAAACCATAGCCTTGACTAGACAGACTTTAGTTGGCAAAGTGATATCTCTGTTTTTTAATATGCTGTCTAGGTTTGTCATAGCTTTTCTTCCAAGGAGCTGCTGCTGCTGCTGCTAAGTTGCTTCAGTCGTGTCTGACTCTGTGCGACCCCATAGATGGCAGCCCACCAGGCTCCCCCATCCCTGGGATTCTCCAGGCAAGAACACTGGAGTGGGTTGCCATTTCCTTCTCCAATGCATGAAAGTGAAAAAATAAAGTGAAGTCGCTCAGTCGTGTCTGACTCCTAGCGACCCCATGGACTGCAGCCCATCAGGCCCCTCCGTCCATGGGATTTTCCAGGCAAGAGTACTGGAGTGGGTTGCCATTGCCTTCTCCCTTCCAAGGAGCAAGCATCTTTAAATTTCATGGCTGCAGTCACCATCCACAGTGATTTTGGAACCCAAGAAAATAAAATCTGTCACTGGTTCCACTATTTCCCCATCTATTTGCCATGAAGTGATGGGACCTGATGCCATGGTCTTCTTTTTTTGAAGGTTGAGTTTTAAGCCAGCTTCTTCACTCTTTTCTTTCACCTTCATCTAGAGGTTCTTTAGTTTCTCTTCACTTTCTGCCATAAGGGTGGTGTCATCTGCATATATAAGGTTATTGATATTTCTCCCAGAAATCTTGATTCTGGCTTGTGCTTCATCCAGCCCATAATTTTGCATGATGTACTCTGCATATAAGTTAAATAAGCAGGGTGACAATACACAGCCTTGATGTACTTCTTTCCCAATTTTGAACCAGCCGGTTGTTCCATGTCTGGTTCTAACCTGTGAATAATTCATGGATTTGAGCATTGATAATCTATGGGCACTAACATTATAAAAACAAAGGAAGACAGACATTAGAAATAGTCTCACTAAAATCATTAAATATGAATCTTACCAAGTCTCTTGTTTAACAGGAGAGAAATAGAGGAAAAATGCTGAAGGATATCATGAGGCTTAAGTGAGTAAAATTCAGATAGTGGTAGTAACAACCTGATTTAAATATAATACATGTACAGTGGTATTATTATTATTATTCACAGTTAAATATTGCTAAGGAAGTGGTCAAGTTTGCAGCTGTAAATTTTAGTAAATTGCTCATATTGAATTTGAAGCCCTAAGCATACTATCACATGTTATTCTACCATGTTCATATCTAAGCCTGGTTAGGTAAAGGACATATGTGTGTGTAGTAGTAGTATGTAATTTGCCTGTCTTCTGATGGAGTGGTTTCTTTCCCTAGGGAATTCTGCACAAACCTGCACAAATTTTCCAGAGAATTGTAAATGTTCTTGTGTTGGATACAGGGGAAAAGCCAGTATTATTCCATCCATTCACAGACCCATACTCAATTTCCAGTATAGTTTTCAGTTGATAGAAGGGTTACACAGAACTTTCCTTTGACATTTTCAAGTTCTAAACTGTGTATATTTTCTTGAAAATGAAGTCGTGTCCCAGCATACGTTTGGATCTATACTTACCATAAGCTGACTTACTCCTTACTTCCCTGGTGGCTCAAATGGTAAAGAATCTGCCTGCAGTGTGGGAGACCTGGGTTTGATCCCTGGATTGGGAAGATACCCTGGAGAAGGGAAAGGCTACCACTCCAGTATTCTGGCCTGGGGAATTCCATGGACAGAGGAGCCTGGCGGGCTATAGTCCATGGGGTTGCAAAGAGTCAGACACGAATGAGGGACTTTCACTTTTCAATCCTTTCATGGGCTTTCTGAAAACAGTTTTTATATAATGCTTGAGGTGTTGGTTTTTCTTGCAATCTCATTAATTCCCATGTAAATGCCAAATATTGTTGAGGAAGAAGAAACTATATTTAATGATGGGAATGTTGGGGCCTGGATATTATTTTTATAAGCAGCATTTTTCTCCAGTCTGGAAAAGGTCACAGCATTTCTGTTTTGGGGGAGTGGGGAGGGTACTGTTCCCTTTCCTGAGTTGTAATGAAATGCAATGGATCTATTAGCAAAAATGGCTTTCAGAGGCTGCAGATACAGTAAAATCAAGTCAAAGCAAACAAGATTATCCTAAAGTAACTTTTTTTAAAAATAAAAAGTGGTTATCCCACTTTCTGACTGGCTTTTAAAATAATGCCAATAGGATGAAAATACAATCAAAGATGTTGCTGCTGCTGCTAAGTCACTTCAGTCGTGTCTGACTCTGTGTGACCCCATAGACGGCAGCCCACCAGGCTCCCCCGTCCCTGGGATTCTCCAGGCAAGAACACTGGAGTGGGTTGCTATTTCCTTCTCCAATGCATGAAAGTGAAAAAATAAAGTGAAGTCGCTCAGTCATGTCCGACCCTCAGCGACCCCATGGACTGCAGCCTACCAAGCTCCTCCGTCCATGGGATTTTCCAGGCAAGAGTACTGGAGTGGGGTGCCATTGCCTTCCTACTCTTAAAAATTTTTGAGAGCCTTTTCAAAAAATATTGGAGCTTCCCAGGTGCTGAGTGGTAAAGAACCACCTGCCAATGCAGGAGACATAAGAGACCCGGGTTTGATCCCTTGATTAGGAAGATCCTCTGGAGGAGGGCATGAAAACCCACTACACTATTCTTGCTACTGGAGCCATCAGACTTTCATAGGCAACAAAACCAAATCAAAACAAAGAACCTTGAGTTACTTTATACTTTATGTAAAAATTAACTTAAAAATAATCACGGACTTGGTTAAATATAAAATATAAAAATGCAAACTTTTATATTTAAGAGTAAAACTTCAGAACCCATGACTGGATGAAAAACTTCCAGACCTGACACCAAAAGCACGATTCATAAAAGGGAAATTGTGATAAATAGGATTTCATGAAAATTAAAAATTTTGCACTATAAAATATCACTTGTATCTAAATAATAAACTAGTGAATAGAGCAATAACAACAACAAAACTAGACTCACAGATAGGACTAACTAGTGGTTACCAGGGTGAAGAGAAGAAGTGAGGGGCAAAGTGGGGTAGGGGATTACGGGGTACGAACTACTATGTATAAAGTACATAGTACACAGATATATTGTACAGCACAGGGTAGGTAGCCAATATTTTATTGTAACTCTAAGTGAAGTATAACCTTTGAAAATTGTGAACCAATAGGTTATATACCTGAAACTTATATAATATTGTCCATCAACTATACCTCAATAAAATTTTTAATAAAAATTAAAATATTCTGCATGCGTGCTCAATCACTTAGTCATGTCTGACTCTGTGAGACCCCATGGACTGTAGCCTGCCAGGTTCCTCTGTCCGTGGGATTCTCCAGGCAAAAAAAAATTTTTTTAATTTGCTCTTTATGAGAAGGATGAAAAGCCAAGCTCCAAACAAAGAAAATGTTTGTGAATTATTTATTCAATGTATGGCCTTGTATTTAGAATACAGAAAGAGCTTTTAAAACTCAATTTAATTAGAAAATGGTTATATTAAAAAAAGAGAGAGAAAAAAAGAAGATCCCTCATGATGCAACAAAGATTCCTGTGCCACAGCTAAGACCTGAAACAGCCAAATAAATAAATATTTTCAAAACCCTAAAAAAAAAGAAAGAAAATGGGCATAAGACATTAACATACATTTCATTGCCAAGGACATACAGATGGCAAATAAGCAAATGAAAAGATACACAATATTAATAGCTACTAAGGAAGTGCAAATTAAACCCTCAAGATATCACCATACACCCATCAGAAGGGCTAAGATAAAAAAAGTAATGATCACATCAGATGCTGAAAAGAATACAGAGAAACTGGATCACTATTTGCTGAAGGGAAAGTAATGTGGTACCACCACGCTGGGAAATAGTTTGTCAGTCTCTTATAAAATTAAATAAACACTTACCATATGACTCAGCAATTGCACTCTAAGGCACATATCCCACAGAAGTGAAAACTTATGTCAACACAAAAACTGTACACAAATATTCATAACAGCTTTTTTCACAATAGACAAAACTTGGATGCCCTTCTGCTGGCGGATGTAATATAATAAAAGGGAACAACCCACTGAAGCATATAACAATTTGAATGGATCTTGAGGAAATTATGCTGAGTGGGGAAAAAAAGTCATTCTCAAAAGGTGTAGTATATGATTCCATTTATGTAACATTCTTAAAATAACAAAGAATAGGAAAAGCAGATGACTCCTGGGGTTAGAGATGAGGGGGTGATTATGGATAAAAAAGGGCAGAATAGGGAGCTTTGTGATGATGGAATTGTTCTGTGTCTTGACTGTGATGGTGGTTACAAGAATCTGTGCATTTGATAAAATTGCGTAGAACTACACACACACACACACACACACAAATGCACTTAAAACTGATGGAATCTGAATCAGCTCTATGGATCGTACCAATGTCACTCGCCTGATTTTGATATTGATCTATTGGCTTCCCAGGTGGCTCAACAGTAAAGAATCCGCCCGCCAATGCAGGAGATGCAAGAGACATGGGTTCAATCCCTGGGTCAGGAAGATCTGCTGGAGAAGGGACTGGCAACTCACTCCAGTATTCTTGCCTGGAAAACTCTATGGACAGAGGAGCCTGGCAGGCTGTAGCCCATGGGGTCACAAAGAGTTGGATACAACTGAGTACACACACACACACACACACATACATACACTCACACTACAAGGTACTACTTTTGGGAGAAAATAAGCAAAGAACCCATAGCACTTCTCTGTAAATTGGCAACTTCTTGTGAATCTGTAATTATTTCAAAATAAAAAAGTTTGAGAGCTTGAGTTGTATGTTAAATAAAAAGTCTGGGTGGTAAAAAAAAAAACCCAAAAGCCATTGTAATAATAATAATTCATCCTGTCTCCTCCTTCCACCTTCCTGAAAAATTGGTAGGTCTAGATCTTGGAAGTTTCATGCATAAATTAATTCTCATCTCTCTTGTGTCTGTTCTTCCTATTCCAGGCATTGCCACTATTCACTATGGAATACACAAAAATGCAGTAAAACTTTAAAGTTTTCAAAATTGTCTCTTCTATTAAACAGTTTTTCTTTCACCTCCACTTGTTAATCATTGCCAACATAGTAAAACTTCTTGTGCACTTATTTTGTGCCTCTCCTGTTGCAAATGTAAGAATCCCAACTTAAAAGAAAAATGGAAAGTTTTTTTTTTTTATTTTACAAAATTGTATTAGTTTTGCCAAATATCAAAATGAATCTGCCACAGGTATACATGTGTTCCCCATCCTGAACCCTCCTCCCTCCTCCCTCCCCATACCATCCCTCTGGGTCGTCCCAGTGCACCAGCCCCAAGCATCCAGTATCATGCATTGAACCTGGACTGGCAACTCGTTTCATACATGATATTTTACATGTTTCAATGCCATTCTCCCAAATCTTCCCACCCTCTCCCTCTCCCACAGAGTCTATAAGACTGTTCTATACATCAGTGTCTCTTTTGCTGTCTCGTACACAGGGTTATTGTTACCATATTTCTAAATTCCATATATATGCGTTAGTATACTGTATTGGTGTTTTTCTTTCTGGCTTACTTTACTCTGTATAATAGGCTCCAGTTTCATCCACCTCATTAGAACTGATTCAAATGTATTCTTTTTAATGGCTGAGTAATACTCCATTGTGTATATGTACCACAGCTTTCTTATCCATTCATCTGCTGATGGACATCTAGGTTGCTTCCATGTCCTGGCTATTATAAACAGTGCTGCGATGAACATTGGGGTACATGTGTCTCTTTCCCTTCTGGTTTCCTCAGTGTGTATGCCCAGCAGTGGGATTGCTGGATCATAAGGCAGTTCTATTTCCAGTTTTTTAAGGAATCTCCACACTGTTCTCCATAGTGGCTGTACTAGTTTGCATTCCCACCAATAGTGTAAGAGGGTTCCCTTTTCTCCACACCCTCTCCAGCATTTATTGCTTGTAGACTTTTGGATCGCAGCCATTCTGATTGGTGTGAAATGGTACCTCATAGTGGTTTTGATTTGCATTTCTCTGATAATGAGTGAT
>NW_011495020.1:5571810-5585910 GCF_000754665.1 Bison bison bison
TTTGCTATTATTTTCTCCCATTCTGAAGGCTGTCTTTTCACCTTGCTAATAGTTTCCTTTGATGTGCAGAAGCTTTTAAGGTTAATTGGAAATTTTTGATTTACTTAACTCCATCAAAGCCTGGACCTGGCTTCAGGCCTAGCCAAATCTCAATATGTATAACAATTTTCATCTCTCTCTCTTCCCCTGGCTCTCCACTTCTCATCGCTTTTGTTGTTCAGTCTCTCAGTCATGTCTGACTCTTTGAGACCCTGTAGCCTGCAGCATGCCAGGCTTCCCTGTTCTTTACTATCTCCCAGAGTTTGCTCAAACTCATGTCCATTGAGTCGGTGATGCCATCCAATCATCTCATCCTCTGTCATCCCCTTCTCCTCCTGTTGCCCTCAATCTTTCCCAGCATCAGAGTTGTTTCCAGTCAGTCAACTCTTCACATCAGGTCGCCAGAATATTGGAGCTACAGCTTCAGCACCAGTCCTTCCAGTGAATATTCAGGGTTGATTTCCTTTAGGATTGACTGGTTTGATCTCCTTGTTGTCCAAGGGACTCTCAAGAGTCTTCTCCAACATCACAGTTCAAAAGCATCAATTCTTCGGTGCTCAGCCTTCTTTATAGTCCAACTCTCACATCCGTACATGACTACTGAAAAAACCATAGCTTTAACTAGTTGGACCTTTGTCAGCAAAGTAATGTGTCTGCTTTTTAATACACTAAATTTGTCATAGCTTTTTTTCCAAGGAGCAAGCAATTTTCATGGCTGCAATCACCATCCACAGTGATTTTGGAGCCCAAGAAAATGAAGTCTGTTTCACTGTTTCCATTGTTTCCCCATCTATTTGCCATGAAGTGATGGGACCAGATGCCATGATCTTAGTTTTCTGAATGTTGAGTTTTAAGCACTCTCCTCTTTCATCTTCATCTAGAGTCTCTTTAGTTCCTCTAGGCATTCTGCCATTAGGGTGGTGTCATCTGCATATCTGAGGTTATTCATATTTCTGCCGACAATCTTGATTCCAACTTGTGCTTCATCCAGCCCAGCGTTTCTCATGATGTCCTCATAAGTTAAATAGGCAAGGTGACAGCCTCGACGCTCTTCTTTCCCAATTTGGAGCCAGTCCATTGTTTCATGTCTGGTTCTAACTGTTGCTTCTTGATCTGAATACAGGTTTCTCAGGAGGCAGGTAAGGTGTTCTGGTATTCCCATCTCTTGCAGAATTTTCCAGTTTGTTGTGATCCAGTCAAAGGCTTTAGCATAGTCAATGAAGCAAGAGTAGATGTTTTTCTGGAATTTCCTTCCTTTCTCTATGAGACAGCAAAATTCCTCAATTTGATCTCTGGTTCCTCTGCCTTTCTAAATCCAACTTGTACATCTGGAAGTTCTCAGTTCATGTACTGCTGAAGCCTAACTTGAAGGATTTTGAGCATTACCTTGCTAGCATGTGAAATGAGCACAGTTGTGGGGTGGTTTGAACATTCTTTGGCATTGTCCTTCTTTGGGCTTGGAATGAAAACTGAATAGCTTCTCTGCATATGGTAACCCACATAATCCTCATATGTCAGACTCACAGAGAGAGACATAGCCTTTGCCATAGCTCTGAGGCAAAGGCAGGGATAAATCCTTGAATCACGTGAGATTCTTACAGCAAAAAGAGTGGTTTTCCAAAGGAAGGGGCGTTATACAGGAAAAAAATTACACACTCCTATTTTACAAATAGGCTTCCCTTGTGGTTCAGCTGGTAAAGAATCTGCCTGCAATGCAGGAGATCTGGGTTCAATCCCTGGGTTGGGAAGATCCCCTGGAGAAGGGAAAGGCTACCCACTCCAGTATTGTGGCCTGGACAATTCCATGGACTGTATAGTCTATGGGGTTGCAAAGAGTCAGACACAACTGAGTGACTTTCACCTCACATTTTAAAAATAATCAAAACTGAATCTTTCAAAGGTTGATAATTACCCTGTCTTTCAGCTAGTAGGTGGTACTCCCTGATTCAGAGTCAGACTGTCCAGCTCCACTGCTCAAGTTCTCAATCATGAGGTCCTACTGACCCTAAGAACTCTTGCTCTCCTCATTAGATAATACCAGTTTTCAACAGCATTTCTATATTTATTTTCTACCATTATCTATTGACTCTTTTCTTTATAAATTCCAGATTTTTGAGTCTCCCACACTAATTAGGACAAAATAGGAAATACAACCCAGGAAGGTTCTAAGCAATGCCTTGTACAGAGAAAGATCGCTTTCTCACTCTGATATTGTTATAAGGGATATCGCCATTTATACCACATCAAGTGTTGGTAGTTAAACCATTAAACATATAGATGTTGTGATGAGAACATCAGGGTTGATTTGCTTGAAAACACACTGAGTTAAGGCAATGATTGCCCTAATTTTGTTTGGCCTAATTTTCAGTTTTCTCTAAACTTATCTTGTCTACTTCTGCTTTTTCCTTTTAAGCTGTTTAAAAGCTCAAATTTGGGCTGAGATTCAAACTAGCTTACATATCTAATGAGTGAAAAGATAGGAAAAAGGACCTGCGATATATTTTTGAGGAGAAGGGTATTCGATCACCTCACAGATGAACAAGGAGAATAGACTACTCAACATTGACTCATTTTATTCTTCTCAGAAATATCTTAAATTTCTAAAAATATCATCTAGTATTTAATTTAGAGCAACATGACATACATCCATATACACCTTTCAGAATTTCGTATCTCTATGGTCCGCTTAAAAAATCAGAGCTAAAATTATTTGAGAAACTAGAGATAAAATGAGTAGTGACTACTCCTTTTATGATACTAACTGAAATGTCACTTGTTTTTATATTCAGAAACTCATTCCAGGTCTCTCTTGATTATTTTACTTTAGCATTTTTCAGAAGATCAAATAATATCAATTTTTCTTTTCATTTTTTTCAATTACCTTTGATGAAATGCAGTAAAAAAATTTTAACTTATCTATGTAGAGAAATTATGCATTTTTCATAAATACAGATGTCTTTAGAAAATGTAATATTTTGATTCTTTTTAAAATAGACTGAAAAACCAGTCTATGATAAGAAATGGTTGTACAACTTATTGTATAGAAATAATAAATTTTACTTTAGCTATCCTTGTGTTTTTATGGCTGTCATTTAATTTAAGTTTCCATTTTTATACAGCTTCATATGTCAGGAAATATTTGTTTTGCTGCCAGCTTTGCCATGATGTGATGCATAAACACGTGAAGAAAATCTAATAGATCTTTCATTAGTATGTATTAATATTTTAATTGCAATTTAAGGAACAAAGAACGATTCTGCCTTCCACGGACTGAAATTTTTTTTTTAACATCATGTTTCAAATTAGCAATAATGGTGCTGCCTTCTATAATGGCTTTCCCCTTGGAACATCTATCATGTGAAAATCTAGCCTTGTAGGTGTCAATGTAACTGCAAAAAGTTATTGACTTTTTGCTTTTTAAAAAATTCTTTTATAACTTTTCTCAAAAGGAATTTATCTCTAAAGGCTCTCTAAGAAAAATCTATGCTGCTTTCAGGCTGCATGTCAACCTTCTCTGGCCCGTACTAAGAGAATTCACTGATTTTGTCTCCACGCACATCCTCCTAAATGTAGGAGGCAGAAGATATGAAATCTAGTTTCTTTTGCAAAGACATTAGCAAGAATGTCTCTTGGACATACAAAGCTATTATTCACCACTAGTCCCATGGATGGAGGAGCCTGGAAGGCTGCAGTCCATGGAGTTGCTGAGGGTTGGACACGACTGAGCGACTTCACTTTCACTTTTCATTTTCACGCATTGGAGAAGGCAATGGCACCCCACTCCAGTGTTCTTGCCTGGAGAATCCCAGGGACGGGGGAGCCTGGTGGGCTGCCATCTCTGGGGTCGCACAGAGTTGGACACGACTGAAGCAACTTAGCAGCAGCAGCAGCAGCAGTCTACATCACAGTCACTTTGTGCATTGGATGAACCTGAAAAGCAACCTTGGGTGAAAGGGCTTTTATTAATGTTGCCCGTTATTTCTGTAAACTGTTTAAAATAAATTTTATCAAGTAATTTGAGAAAAGAAGAAACGTTTCCCTCCCCTGTAAAGGATCATGTTGTATTTCTTAAATTTTATGAGCTGCTACATCTTCATCAGGGCATAGTTAATAATCCTACAACAGAAAGCCCTAAGAAATGTGGACGTATTTGATCTGTGGTCCACCATTTCTTGTATTCATTATTCTTTTGTTATCTTTTAGAAGCGTGTTTCTTCTGGGTTGATTTCTCAGTACAGTGTTGTGCATTGAAAAGTTGCTCTGAATCAGGAGATTTTCCTGAAAGCAGAGAGGTTGATAGCTACCTCGCTTGAAGACATAGATGGGAAAAAGAATAGTTGGGATTATTGGAGTTACCATAAAATCTATGAAATATTATTGTTCAAAGCGAAGGCAAATGCAGTTGTAAACTGGAAGTTTCATCCAGATACCAAAGATATTTGTAGAAAAAGCTGAAAAAGTATCCTTGTCACTAAGTAATAGATACTCATCTTCAGAAGCAAACAGACCCGCAATCATTTGGTCTATTTTCCTGCAGTTGCCACAAATGACTTCTCCCTTTGAACCCAAGCTCTGTAGCTCCACAATTGGCTTCTGCCCAGAACTCTACTTAAGAGACCATAGGCTGAACTGAGTCCTTGAAGTATTAATAGCTTGCTTTTCATACGGATCATTTTAAAAGTCTTTATTGAACTTGTTATAATATCGCTTATGATTTATGTTTTGGTGTTTTGGCCTCAAGGCACGCAAGATCTTAGGTCCCCAACCAGGGATGGAATCAGCACCACTGTGTTGGAAGGCGACATCCTAACCACTGGACCTCCAGGGAAGTCCCTGGAGTAGTTTGCTTTTAACTACTATAACCTCAGCAGAACTTTACTTTTTAGATTAGGTACCCTTAAGCAAAAACTTTTCTTTAAATTTCAAATTTGGAATCATGGTGGTATTTCTAAATAGATCATCCTGCATGCACATAAGAAATAAATAACAAAATTGGGAAGATGCATGACAGGGTGCAGGTGGTCTTAGAAGAGCTAAAACAGGAAACAGAATTTTTAATATTTTGTTAGTCTATAAATCTTACAGCAGATACTGGCTTAATAAATACTTGCTGAATGAATGAGTGAGTATCCTGCTAATCACTGAGAACAGATCATCATTATTTCACAAATAGTATCCACTTGCAATTATTTATATATTGATGCTATTCATAGGTAACAGTTATATCAAAGTGACTATAAAGACCAACATTCTCCATCTGGGTTTTATGAAGTATTTTCTTCCCTGAAAGACGTTATAGTTAGTGACTATAGCATGGTCATTGATACAGACATGTCTTAGGTGAATGGCTTCACAAAGTTTGAGAGGGGGTGTCATAGTTATCAAGAACATCTGGGTATTAAATAGCAAATTTTGGATATTTCATGCCAAAAATAGACAAATATTTCTTTTGCTAAATTGCAAAGACTGCCACCAACATTGTTTCTGACCTGGACTTCTTCCTTTTTTAAAAGAAAAAAATTTTAGATGTAATTAACATACCATAAAATGCACCCTTTTAAAGTATAAATTCAATGATTTTTAGTATATTCACATCTCCACTGTCTTACTCCAGAACATTTTCATCACCTTTAAAAGGAAACCTCTTGCAAAAGGAATCCTCCATACTTATTAGCAGTCCCTCTTTTCTCTCCCCAGCCCCTGGAAACTTGTCTATTTTCTGTCTGTATGGAGTTGCCTCTTCTGGATATTATGTATAAATGGAATCATACCGTATGTAGCCTTTTGTGTCTTTCTCCACTTAGCATAATCTTTTCAGTGTTCCTCCATGTTGTAGTACACATCAGTACTGCATCCAATTTTCTGGCTCTGGTGTGGATTTCTACAGTGTTCTCCCTGCCTCTACTGGGATCCCCTACAGCTTGTCTCCACGAAAGCCAGGATGATGCTCTTCAAATGTAAATCAAATCACCTCACTCCTCTACTTAGAATCCTCTAAAGGCTTTCTATTTTACTTAGAGAACAGTTTTTTTTTTTTTTTACTTTACAATATTGTATTGGTTTTACCATACATCAACATGAATCCGCCACGAGTATACACGTGTTCCCAATCCTGAACCCCCCTCCCACCTCCCTCCTCATACCATCCCTCTGGGTCATCCCAGTGCACCAGCCCCAAGCTTCCTGTACCCTGCATCGAACCTGGACTGGTGATTCGTCTCTTATATGATATTATACATCTTTCAATGCCATTCTCCCAAATCATCCCCTGCCCTCTCTCCCACAGAGTCCAAAAGACTGTTCTATACATCTGTGTCTCTTTTGCTGTCTCACTTCTCATGGTCTCCAAAACCTTTCACTGATCAGGACCCTACCTTGCCTACTTCAAATATCAGCCCCACATACTGCACTGACTCTAACAGTTCTGTACCAGTTCCATTGGCTTCCTTCTGCTCCTGGGTCATTTCAGGCTTGGCTTTTCTTTCCGTTTCTGCCTTAGGGCCTTTGCATGTGATAGTCCCTTTGCCTGGAACTCTTTTTTTCATAGATCGTTCCATGATTGGTTTCTTATCTTTCAGGCCTCCCATATCATCCCTTCAAATGGCTACCCTAGATGATCCTGCGTCAAGTGTCTTTTTCCCAGCTCCCAGTCACCGTCTATCATATCATTACTCTGTTTTAATTTCTCTATAGCATTCACTACCATCTGAAATTGTTTCATTTATTTACTTGCTTATTATCTGCCTCTCCTTGAAAGCCTATAACTCCATGAAGGCAAAGACTTTAACTTAGTTACCGCTGTATCCCAAGCTTCTAAATGGAGCCTAGAAGGTGCTCAATTAATATTTGAAGGAATGCATGGCTATCTTGCCTAGAACTCCTAAATCTTCCAGACCGTGCCCCTTTTCTCAGCTCCTAAAGCTGGATCTCTTTACCTGTTACTAGACTTTGCCAACTCCTGCCTGCCTGAGTTTCCATCTGTTGTTGATTCTCCCATTCTCTTGACATTCAGCCATCCTCCCCTTCCTAATGCTCTCCATGATGACTTTTCTAGATACCCCAGTCACAAGCTAGCAGGTCTCAGTAGTTTGTAGGGCCATCATCTAATCGAGCCTTCATTCTTACAGATTATAAACAAAAAGCAAAATCCAGTTGCCAATTTGCAAGAGAGAAATAGGTGAGAGGAATCAGCCTGGAACCAAGAATCAAACTTTCAGTCTTGAATGGAGTAAGGAGGAATGCTTTAGATGCTGCACTATACCTGGTGGTATATACTGATGTATAAGCTCAATCGAAATACAGATCAGAATGCTAAGAAAATTGTTAAGCCTCTACTGTAGAGATGTGGAATCTAGCTTCTTTGGAATACTTGGACAAAAGGGGACCTTGGGAATCGGCTTTCTTCCATTTAGTCAATTGTGGAATGCCCTCCAGCCCCCGCCCTGTACCTTTGCTCTTAGGAAAGTGTCTATTTTCCTTCATTCCCCCATCTATTTTCTCTTATCATCCAAGTCACACAATAGCATGTTCATTTGACTACAAGACTTTTAAAAAGCATTTCTTCAAAAATAACAACTCATATATACTGAGTAAAGGAAAAGTCATAAGTAGGGAGGAAAGAATTGCCACACAATTAACCAACAAATGCTCCAGATGCATAAAGCATTTCTATAATGGGTAAGAAAAACCTAACAACCCAAAGGGGAAGAATGGAAAAGAGATAAAGGACAATTCACTGAAGAGAAAACAATGATGGCCAATACCTTTGTGAAAAGATATTCAACCTCATTAGTAGTGGGAATTGCAAATTAAATCCACAATGAGATGCCACCCCCACCCATATGGCAAAGGTTTTTACAAGAATGTGCAGCAATGGAAGCTTCATGCACTGCTGGTGGGGTGTTGTTCTTTTTCAGTTGCTCAGTCGTGTCCGACTCTTTGCAACCCCATCGACTGCAGCACACCAGGCTTCCCTGTCCTTCACCATCTCATGGAGCTTGCTCAAACTCATGTCCATTGGGTCAGTGATGCCATCCAACCATCTTGTCCTCTCTTGATGTATAAACTGATACAATGCATTTGAAAACAATCCATAGTTTACCTGGACCTATGACCTAATAACATTATTGCTAGCTATATAATTCAGAAAACTCTTGCATACATGTACCAAGGGCCATGTACCAGAACATCCAGAGCAGCCTGATTCATGCAGAAAAAACTTGTCATACATGAGTCATTTCTTTTCCTGACCTCTAGAAGTATTGAAAAACATCAAGCCCACTATTTCAGGCTTCTCTGTTTTCATTGACATCTCACCCCCGAAGGCGGCCAAGACTAGTGATCTTTCAGTGTGCTTCCAGGAGATACAAGGAAGGCAGTGGGAAACCAGAGCCCCCTCCACCCACCCACATCCTTACTTCATTTACATCCTCTGTACTCTTAATGCTTTTTCACTACTTTGGGAATAAATAAAAGCATATGCAACCTTAAATCTATTCTCATCTATCTTTGAACCTGGACCAGACTCTATATAATCTGGCCTTGCTCACGTGTTTCTTGGATATAAAGAACTTTAAAGTGTAGGCATTACTTTTTCACTCTATCAGGGTTACTCTCTTGCCTCTCTGTATTTATGACAGAGCACTATCCCAGTGGCCTTGTAATACAGCTATTTGATATAGATTTGGGGTCCTTTATCAAACTGTAATTTCCTTTAGGAAGACTATTAAATGTATCCCTAAGGACATGCCTTGCCTGTAGTGGACTGTACAGTGCATGTCTGATACATTAAAATCCCTGATTTAGGAGAGAAGCATCTTTACAGAGTAGAATGACCAGTGGCTCCCTCACATGCTGATATCTTTATATATTTTTTTAAGTCGCTTGGTCATGTCCGACTCTTGTGACCCCATGGACTATACAGTTCATGGAATTCTCCAGGCCAGAATACTGGAGTGGGTGGCCTTTCCCCTCTCCAGGGGATTTTCCCAACCCAGGGATCGAACCCAGCTGTCCCACATTGCAGGCGGATTCTTTACCAGCTGAGCCACAAGGGAAGCCTGATATCCTTGGGTGGATTGTTTAATATCTCTAAGCTCATCAAATGAGAATCATAATAAAGTACTTTCACATCCCCGAGATGCCATGAATATTAAATACATAGCATGGGGAGGTGCCTGATACAAAAATGTTCCTTTAGAAATGTTATTGTATTTCCTTTTCTACCCTTCCCTCAGAGTTCCTTTCAAAAGGAGGTCAAATAAGATCCCTCTTCCTTGTTTCTGGAAGAGGAAATTAAAACCACATCAGCTAGTGTGCTGGAGAAGGCTGATTCATGGATATTTCCCCCTAGGAAGGAAACTGTGGAGAGGGATAGTAGAAGTCAGGTCACTCTGGAAATCAGACTGCAACTGCTAGGAAGTGACAGCAGGAGAAATGCACAGAAAGGGAGGTATTACCTTAAGGCTTGCAATTCCACGGGAGAGTCAGAGACCTTCCAGAACTGTTAGAAAGGTCCATGTGGTCAAGCCTCAGCAGTCCTTTTGTTTTTTTTTTAAACTGTCTTTAACAGACAACTGCTTTCCCCTAAAAGATCTCAGACCTGATAGGAATTTGGGGAACACCATCCCTGGTGCCTTAGAGGGTAAAGAATCTGCTGGCAATGTGGGAGACCTGGGTTCGATCCTTGGGTTGGCAAGATCCCCTGGAGGAGGCATGGCAACCCACTCCAGTATTCTTGCCTGGAGAATCCCCATGTACAGAGGAGCCTGGCGAGCTACAGTCCATGGGGTGGCAAAGAGTCGTGATTGAACGACTAAGCACAGCACCACCTTCCCTGGTGGCTCAGTCGGTAAACAATCTGTCTGCAGTGCAGGAGCCCCAGTTTCGATCCCTGAGTTGGGAAGATCCCCTGGAGAAGGAAATGGCAGCCCACTCCAGTATTCTTGTCTGGAAAATTCCATGGACAGAGGAGACTGGTGGGCTGCAGTCCATGAGGTCGCAAAGAGTCGGGCGACTAACACTAACTATCCACCATGAGCCAGTACTGCTCTAAGATTCCCTGGGCGTGTACCAGGAGCTGGGGATGAACAGGGCAACAGAACAGAGGTGCTTGCACCGAGGTGGCTTCTGGAGCTCTGGACAAGAGGTGCCGCACAGTCGGGTGGGGCAGAGAAGGCTTTCCGGGGAGGGTGCAGAGGGGTCGTCTCTGGCAGAGCATCACCACCAGCAAGTTTAAAAGCCGGGATACCAGCCTCTTCTGGCCGCCTGGTTTGCATTCCCCTCCGGCTCCCCTTCAGTACTTCCAAAGAAAGGAACGGACATGCTTCGTTTTAATTCCATGATCCTCCATTCCAGAGACCCTAGGGCGAGGAGGGTGAAAGATGCGTGGTACCTTGGAGTCAGAAACCTCGTGCATGGGGTGCGGGGTGGGGCGGTTGGGAGTGACGCGAGAAGGCCGGGGGCGGGAGGTGACGCGCGCGCGGGGACCTAGCCGCCTCGGCTCACGTGTCGGCGAGATTTAAAAGTTGGCAGCGCGTGGGGCGGTCGGTCTGGACGCGGAGCCGGGAGAACAGCGAGCCGGGGACGCAGAAGCTCAACTGGAGCACTGCTCGGAGTGCGCGGCAGGTGCAGCGCAGGGTCCCGGGATGCTGCGAGCCGCGAGCCGTCGCCCCGAGCCGCCCGCGGGACATGTGGCCGCTGGGTCCCCGCTCCTGCTGCTGCTACTGCTGTCCTGCTGCGCGGACGCCTGCGGAGGTAAGAGGACCCCGCGCCCCCTGGGACACCCGCGCCGCGTCCAGTCCAGTGCCTCTTCTCCCCGCTCCATTCCTCGATCTCTTATCTCCTTTTCTCGTCTTTACTCTTGGCCGGTGGGATTTGCCACCCCCTCGCGCCGCGGCGCTCGTGTCGCCACCCCAGGGCAGCCAGGGCGCACGTGTCTGTGGCCCGGCTCGAGCCTGGACCTGAGCCTGGGGGAAACTCCCAAGCCGGGCAGCCCCCTCAGACTCGGGATGTCCAGCCCGCATGATTTATGGGTAACGGGAGTTAAAAATAGTGAAAATTAAAATGCTTTTCCTTTGGTTACAATTACTGGAGGGTTGACAATAAAGCAAAACTAGAGTGGGTGTGATACTTCCCCTGCTAATGCGAGGTCAACTTGGAAAGTGCTGTTTTCTTGGTGAGTGAGCTCCGGGACTGTTCAGGTAACCCTGAGCAGTAACAGGCCCCTTTCTCGCAGTATGGAAAGGGAGAGCGTGGGCTCTGTGCCTCATAGGTCATTCCGCACCGGATCAGGAATACAGAGTTGGAGAAGCAAGTGTGCAAGCCCGCCTTTCCGTCACTGCTGCAGCTAAAGCCACTGAAGGCAGCTACGATTTGATAGTAACAAGGACTTCTGTGCCTCGCTTAGAGGAAGTGAAAGTGTTAGTTGCTCGGTCGTGTCCGACTCTTTGAGACCCCACGGACCGTAGCCCGCCAGGCTCCTCTGTCCTTGGGATTCTCTAGGCAAGAATACTGGAGTGGGTTGCCACTTTCTCCTCCAGGGGATCTTCCCGACCCAGGGATTGAACCTGGGTCTCCTGCATTGGCAGGCAGAATTCTTCACCATCTGAACCCCCAGCGAAGCCGTGGCTTAGAGATAAAACGGGGGGAAAGCAAAAGCAAGGTCTGGAAGGGGTGTCCAAAGCTTCGGACTTGGGATAGAGTGGATATAACCAGTTCCAGTGGAAAAGATCACTTCCCTGCTCCCTTAAGGTTACCTTTCCAAGTAGCCTGAGGGGACCATCCCTCATCTGCCAGCTTTGAGCCAGGGCCCTCCTGGGCCAGCGGTAGCCCTACTAAGATCTTGAATTTTCTAGATCCGCAGCGGGTCCCCTTAGTTTCCCTCTACTCTCCTCTCAGTGGTGTAAGGGAGGGCTGTTTCATCATTGTCCCTAATGTTAGGACTTGAAGCCAGTAGTGTGGGAACCTTCCCTAACCTGTAGCCCAGCCCCCTATTAGAGGTGGGGGAGCTGACACATCATTCTTTTCCTAATGGAGCTATTTTTATTGCTGTCCTCTCATTGTTTTCCCCCTTTCCTTGGGGCATTTGAGATTCAGAGAGGTGGGGACTTGTCGGCTTGAAAAGCAGGGTAATTTGGTTGTGAAACGTAAGCAGTAGAAGCTAGGAGACCTAAACCTTCTCCATCGCATATTCAGCAGTGATACAGCATGCCTTTTGCAAAGTCATGTTAATCTTTTTCCGTTTTAAATTTGTTATTGGTAAAATTAGGATGGTCACTTTTATCTACCTTATTCAGAAAGCAGATAATCATAGTTTAATTTTTTTCTCTGTGAAGCAAATATACTTTCCATGCATGTTAAGTACTATATGCTTGCAGTGAATTTTGCATCAGTGAGAGAGAACTTCTTTTAGCAGAGGGATACAGGGGAATTTTCAGGCTCCTGGTGATTGGGCAGAAACTATAGGAAGCAGCAGCCATTTTCTAAAAACAGCAAGTCTTGGGTGTTATTTCCACAAGAGGGTATCTGCTGGTTGACCAATCATCTCGTAAATATCCCCACTGTTTCTTAAGTTAAGGGATGAGATACCTCCTTCCCTATACAGAAATCCCCCTAGACTACCCTTTTGGGTCTTCTTTCCCCTTGAGACTTGCTGTTAATACTAAAATATTAATTTTATCTCTCTAAAAATGTGGAAGGGAAGAGGGTGAATTTACCCTCATCTGATCTGCCATGGTGATCTGCTATATTCCTGAGCCCTGACAATAGCACTGGAGGGGAAGCTTGACATACATAAGCCAAGCTGGGAGATAATCCACGAAGGTTAATCATTATGCAAGGTGCAAGTGGATGTATCAAAAAACAACAAAGCAAATGCCACAAAGCCAGAGGGGGGAAAATCATGTCAATAGTGCAGCATCCTCGGCAAAAATGAGTTAGCAGAGATGCAAATGGCAATAAAAAGGTAAAGGGCCAGCCACAGAGTTGGTGGCTGGAAATAGTTTACCGTTCAAAGAACATTAAAATGAAGACAGAAATTTCCTAAAAGAGAGGTACCTTTGGATATCTGCAACAAACTATCTTTTTTTTTAAATTTTATTTTATTTTTAAACTTTACAATATTTATTGGTTCTGCCATGTATAGAAATGAATCCACCACAGGCATACACGTGTTCCCCATCCTGAACCCTCCTCCCTCCTCCCTCCCCATACCATCCCTCTGGGTCGTCCCAGTGCACCAGCCCCAAGCATACAGTATCATGCATCGAACCTGGACTGGCGACTCGTCTCATATATGATATTATACATATTTCAATACCATTCTCCCAAATCATCTCACCCTCTCCCTCTCCCACAGAGTCCAAAAGACTGTTCTATACATCAGTGTCTCTTTTGCTGTCTCGTATACAGGGTTATTGTTACCATCTTTCTAAATTCCATGTATATGCGTTAGTATACTGTATTGGTGTTTTTCTTTCTGGCTTACTTCACTCTGTATAATAGGCTCCAGTTTCATCCACCTCATTAGAACTGCTTCAAATGTATTCTTTTTAATGGCTGAGTAATACTCCATTGTGTATATGTACCACAGCTTTCTTATCCATTCATCTGCTGATGGACATCTAGGTTGCTTCCATGTCCTAGCTATTATAAACAGTGCTGCCATGAACATGGGGGTACACGTGTCTCTTTCCCTTCTGGTTTCCTCAGTGTGTATGCCCAGCAGTGGGATTGCTGGATCATAAGGCAGTTCTATTTCCAGTTTTTTAAGGAATCTCCACACTGTTCTCCATAGTGGCTGTACTAGTTTGCATTCCCACCAATAGTGTAAGAGGGTTCCCTTTTCTCCACACCCTCTCCAGCATTTATTGCTTGTAGACTTTTGGATCGCAGCCATTCTGACTGGCATGAAATGGTACCTCATAGTGGTTTTGATTTGCATTTCTCTGATAATGAGTGATGTTGAGCATCTTTTCATGTGTTTGTTAGCCATCTGTATGTCTTCTTTGGAGAAATGTCTATTTAGTTCTTTGGCCCATTTTTTTGATTGGGTCATTTATT
>NW_011495020.1:5586214-5595088 GCF_000754665.1 Bison bison bison
TCAAAGATAAGGTGTCCATATGTGCGTGGATTTATCTCTGGGCTTTCTATTTTGTTCCATTGACCTATATTTCTGTCTTTGTGCCAGTACCATACTGTCTTGATGACTGTGGCTTTGTAGTAGAGCCTGAAGTCAGGCAGGTTGATTCCTCCAGTTCCATTCTTCTTTCTCAAGATAGCTTTGGCTATTCGAGGTTTTTTGTATTTCCATACAAATTGTGAAATTATTTGTTCTGCAACAAACTATCTTTTGACACGGCCTCTGACAAGAAGTGATGAAGTGCCCAAGACTGAATTAAGAAGTGTGTTTTCCTACTCATGAAATAGTTCTTGAAATTCAGTCAGCAGTAATGATTTATGACTTCCAAATCCTACACTAGCTAAGTACTAGCAATGAGAAAAGAAAATGGACACTACTTTTAGAATAGCAGGATCTGCTTTTCTTTCTCTTACACATGGTGTATTTACAGATGCACAAGCTGTTGATCCATATTATTTGCATTAGTTACATTGTTCAGTACAAAACTAAAGATTTCCCTTTATGAGATAGTGTTAAGTATAAATATCTTGAAACTGATAAAAAATAGTGCAGTTGTTAACACAACAGTGTAAATCAGCTGTGTGTGTGCCTGTGCACTTAGTTGTGTCCAACTCTTGGTGACCCCATAGGACCCCAAGGACCCCACGGACCCCATGGACTGTAGCCCACCAGGCTCCTGTCTATGGAGTTTTCCAGGCAGGAAAACTGGAGTGGATTGCCATTTCCTACTCCAGGGGATCTTTTGGACCCAGAGATCAAACTCAACATTGGCAGGCAGATTCTTTACCACTGTGCCACCTGGGAAGCTCTACTCTTAATAAAAGCCCTACTTTTAATAAAAATTAAAAGCAAAAAAAAAAAAAATCCATTGCCGTTTTTAGAATATAGAAGAGAGTGGCACTGTCCTGACAGTATTTGGGAAGGTCTCTAGCACTACTATTTGCTAGTGTAAAGCCCACATCCTGGGTATGTTGAGAGGAAAAGCACAACTTTAGTTAACAAATAGACAAAGGGGACATTTTTTCCTCTTATGTTTGGATTCAGTCATAGGATATTAATGCTTTTCTACAAATTATAGGTAAACATTTAAAAATTCTGGTTTCTCTAACCTTTCTACCCTGAGACTGTGTTTATGTGTTTTGTGTAAGAGCCGCAAAGTATCCCTTTTTTATTATATAAATACTTGGGACTAAGTTAGACAGTGGCAGTTTTGGTGTGGCCTGGGCCAGCTTGGGGACATGGAAGGAGACAAAGTCTCGAAGGTCTTGGTAAGGCTGTAGGGAGGGGGTGCTTCCACTTTTACTGGAGGGTGGAGGATAGTCAAGCAAAGAAAGAATATGAAATTGTCTTCTTTAAACAGAAATGCCCTGTCAAAAAGAGATTAACCCTGGTATGATGAGTGGAGAAATCAAAAGAACAGACAGGTGAAGATTGCATCCAACAAGTGAAATTCCTTGTGTATTTCCTTGCATCATACTTGACTCTGGTTCTCTTCAATCAAATACTGCTCTCTGCCTTTATCCCCCTTACTTTTACCTTCCTATTTTTCAAAGCTGTGTACGCCTAGTAACAATAGGTGAGTAATGCATTCGAGCTGTAAGGAATAGTCCGATGGCCTGTTAGATTTCTTTCATGAGAATATTTATATCCCTCTTTTGGAATTATTCAGACTTGTTAAAAACCTTAGACCTGAAACGTTTCTTTGAGCTGCCTAGTTCTGTCAAATAAGAGGCATCCTCTGTTTCTTTCTGCAATGCAGTGCTCACTGCCTCTGGCTGTTCACTGTTATCCATGGACTAGCCGCATCAGTTTATCACCAGGAAGCTTGCTAGAAATGCAGACTCTTGGACCTGTACCCAAATCACTGAATCAGAATCTCATTTAGTCAGATCACCAGATGTTTTGTATAAAAATTTGAGAAGCACAGCTTTATCCGTTTCTGAAAACAGAATCAACTTAGAGTAACAGTCACCAGACAATAATGTCTTTGAGATATACCTTTGGGCTAGGATAAGAAATATATAATTGAGAAGTGTGTAAGATTGTTTGTGTACTAGAATAGCTGTCCAATGAAAGGGGATTCAAATAAATGAACTCTTGACTATGGACTACATGATACATGTAAGTTACTTCTAATGCTGGGTACAGAAAATGTAGTTAAATACTGTTACTTTTATTAGAACTTAGCTTCAATAACAGTATAAATTTGAGTGAACTCAAAGCAAGACTTGACTGAAAAGTGGTAGAATTAGGGGGAAAAATCTGTTAGGATTTGGAATCAGTCATACCTGGTTTGAGGGCTTCCCAGGTGGCTCAAGTGGTAAAGAATCTGCCTGCCAGTGCAGGAGCCAGAGGAGACCCAGGTTGGATCCCTGGGTTGGAAAGATCCTCTAGAGGAGGAAATGACAACTCACTCCAGTATTCTTGCCTGAGAAATCCCATGTGCAGAGGACCTTGGCGGGCTACAGGTCCATCGGGTCACGAAAAGTCAGACATGACTGAGCCTGCACGGAGACCTGATTTGAAATCTGCTTCTGCTACGTATGTATTTTGGTGACCTGAGACAAATTATTTAATCTTTCCTTCCTTCAGTTTCCTCATCTTAAAATGGGAATAAGGAGAATAGCTACCTTAAAAGGTTGGTTTAAAGGTTTAAGGACATGACAGGTTTTAATGCTCAACATAGTGCCTGTGGATTCCCTGGTGGCTCAAATGGTAAAGAATCCACCTGCAATGCATGAGACCCAGGTTCTGCCCCTGGATTGGGAGGATCCCCTGAAGAAGGGAATGACAACGCACTCCAGAATTCTTGCCTGGAGAATTCCATGGACAGAGGAGCCTGGTGGGTTACAGTCCATGGAGTTGCAGAGTCAGGCATGACTGAGAGACTAATACTTTCATTTTCACAAAAGGGTATTTTCTTAATTTTAGTAAGAATAAATATATATAATAAACAATAATTACATTTAATATTTATAATTTATATAGCATAATTAGAAAATTAAACCTGTGAAGAAAATATTACTTTAGAGGCTATAAGCTAGTTAACATTTTATTTCAACTATAATTAAGGCCTTAACAAGTAATTCTTTTTTTTTAAAGATCTTTACTGAGATACAGTTTATGTACCATAAAATTTATCTGTTTTAATTATGTAACTCAGTGATTTTTAAGTGGACTTAAATAGTTGGGCAGCCATTTGCCTATTCATGTTTCCTTTTTTTCTATTGATTTGAAGGAGTTCTATCCTATAAGGATATCTGCCATCACCTTTTATTAAATATGTTTCATACATTTGGAGAGTTTTTGTCTTTTAAATTAATTTGTGATTTATGGAATAAATAAGTTTTCGTGAAGGTGGTCAAAAGGTACAAACTTCAGTTATAATAAAGTGTTAGTCACTCAATTGTGTCCGACTCTTTGCGACCCCATGGACTATAGCCCACCAGGCTCCTCTGTCCATGGAATTCTCCAGGCAAGACTACTGGAGAGGGTAGCCATTCCCTTTTCCAAGGGATGTTCCCAACCCAGGGATTGAACCCTGATCTTCTGCACTGCGGGCAGATTCTTTAACATCTGAGCTACCAGGGAAGCCCCACTAGTTATAGCAAGTACTAGTGATTTACATACAAATAAACGTAAAGTTGTGTTTAACATTGTATTCATGCATTTACATGGATTTTATGTGATACTTCGTCATCTGAGTTCTCTTTCATGATCACATTAGGAATACCCTGGAGGCATTGTCTTACTTGAAAAATGTTATTTCAATTGGTTGAACATCATTCTTTATACTATTTAGGTCAAACAAGGGCCAACACTAAACCCAAACTAAAAAAAAGTATGTGTCTGTAATAAATTTTTCTTCCTGCATTATCATACATAGTGGCATAAGTGACTCTTTAAGCATTCTGAATAAGTAGAATGGATTTCTTACTTTTTTATGCTCTGTTTTACAAAACTTTTAGTAATTTTACTTCTCCTTAACAAACGAAGTATTGATTCATCTCTACCAAAAAGAAGAGAGAGAGAAAGAAAAGAAAGAGTGTGCAGCTATCACAACAATACAATTTTCCATCACCCCCCAAAGATCTGTTATGTCCATTTGCAGTCAGTCCCCATTCCTATCCTCAGCCCTAAGCAGCCAGTAATCTAGCACTATAGATTTGCCTTCTCTGGATGTTCCATATTAATGGATTCATACATTTATATGTATGAATATAATCTTTTGCATTTGCTTATTTGATTTAGCACATCAAAATCTGTTTGAGATTCAATACTGTTACAGCATATGTCAATAGTTCATTCCTTTTTATGGACCACAATTTTCCATTGTATGGATGTACTACATTTTGTTAATTCATTAGGTAATGGATATTTGGAGTGTTTATACTTCGGGGCTATTATGAATAATGCTACTATGCATGTTCATGTACAAGTTTTTGTGTGGACATATAAGTCTTTCACTCTTGAGAGTAATATCTTTGTAATGTTATTAAAGTTTGTTTAATAATTATGTCTCCTTGGTTGCTAGTGGTTTAGTTGCTAAGTCATGTCCAACTCTTTTGGGACCCCTGGACTGTAGCCCTCCAGGCTCTCCTGTCCATGGGATTTCCCAAGCAAGAATACTGGAGTGGATTACTATTTCCTTCTCCAGAGGATCTTCCCCACTCAGGGATTGAACCCCAGTCTCCTGTATTGCAGGGGGATCTTTACCAACTGAACCACCAGGGAATCCTTATACTAAGTCAAATCTGGAGATACCTAATTGAACTAGGAGAAAAATGATATACAGTGAAAAATGAGAACTATCATCCCAAAATGAATTATATACAGTGTTTAGTTTTAGGAGAAATATTGTAACATTAACTTGTGAATATAACTTTATTTTTAGGTGCTCCAGTATTGCCTCAAGGATTACAGCCTGAACAAGAATTACAGTTGTGGAAACAGGTAAAGAATTATCATTACACAAATTAGTGAAAATTTACCCTTTTAAAAATTATCATCGTAAAGTGAAATAATGTAATTGAGCTTTGTGATTTTAGCAACATTCTGAATTCATAATTTTTTTTATTAAACGAAAGAAAGAAAGATGAAAAGAAACCAAAAATACTGTAAATGGTGAAGATGGCAGAAATAAATCCTAATAATAGAATAATGAGAATAAATATGAATGTGCTAAAATGCACCACTTAAAAGAGATTATCAGACCAGATGTTAAAAACAGATTAAGCAATATGGCCTAGGTAAAAGTCACACTTGAAGTAGAAAACAAAAAGTGGTTGAGAATGGAAAATGACACACCAAGTAAATATGAACTGCACAAAAATTGGAGTGGCAGTCTTAACATCTGATGAAATAGAATTCAAGTACATGAACCATTTTAACAGATAAATATATGTTGATAAAAGAGCAACAGAGCGAAAAGATACAACCATCATTAATATGTATTAACAGAAGTGAAAGTGAAAGTGACCCCATGGACCATACAGTCCATGGAATTCTCCAGGTCAAAATACTGGAATGGGTAGCCTTTTCCTTCTCCAGGGGATCTTCCCAACCCAGGATCGAACCAGGGTATCCTGCATTGCAGATAGATTCTTTACCAACTGAGCTATCAGGGAAGCCCGTATTAACAGAAGAATCTCCAAACTTATTTAAGAATTGATAGAAATTCAGGGAAAAATAGATAAATGAACATTTGTAGTTGGAAATTTTAATATACCTCTCTCAAAACTGATAGTTAAAGCAAATAGCACACAAGTAGATATGTCAAAGACCTAACAATACAATTCATAAATTTGAGCTATTAGGAATATTTTTAAAAACATGTACTAAATAGTATACACATTCTTTTTGAATATAATTGGGGCATTTAAAAATGTAGACTGTATCTTAGAAGACAAGAAAGTTTCCATAAGTTAGAAAGGATCCATTTAAAATGTTTTCCAATTATAATGCAATAAAGTTAGGAACTATTAACAAAGGTATAACTTAAATATCCCATTTGCTTGGAAAATATATGGCATTGGTAAATAGCTCTATGTTGAGAAGAATGATATAGAAACATTATAGGTCAAAGTTTGTATGCTACAGCTAAAACAGTAGCTAGAAAGAAACTTTAACTTCATATATATTTTTCATGACAAGAAAATTTAAAAACAAATATGCTTAGCATTCAGCTAAAAAATGAGGGGAAAGAACAACAGGGAAAATTCAAATAAACAGGAATGAAGTAAATAATAAAAATAAGGGCAGAAATAGATTTTTAAGAGAGAGAGAAGGAGAATGACAATACTAACAAAAGCATATATTTATTGTTTCAGAATGTTAATAAGCACTTGCAGTGCTGATTTTAAAAAGGCAGAGGGAAAGATAAAGATAAAAAAGGACGAAGACTGAAAAAGAGTAGATCATCAACAAAAATAGAGATTTTATAAATATTTTACATAAGTATTATAGGCAATTGACTGATGAAATTTGTACAACTCTATAAATAACACTAAAAACAGTGTATTGAACTGTACACTTTAAATGGATGAGTTGTATGAAGTGTAAATTGTGTCTCAATAAGCTCTTACCCCTCCCCCTAAGTATTATGGACAGCTATATGGTGATAATTTTGAAAACATAGATGAAATGGATAAATTCCTAGAAACAATACCTTATGCCCAAAAGATGCAACATTAATACATTAAGTACTGAAGAAACAATTTCTTCTTTCCTTGTAAAGTGAAAGTGTTAGTCGCTCAGTTGTGTCTGACTCTGTGACCCTATGGACTGTAGCCCACCAAGCTCCTCTGTCCATGGAATTCTCCAGGCAAGAATACTGGAGTGGGTTGCCATTTCCTTCTCCAGGGGATCTTCCCGACCCAGCAATCAAACCCAGGTCACCTGCATTGCAGGCAAACTCTTTACCATCTGAACCACCAGGAAAGCCCTCTTCCAATCGATGGCCAGAGTCCTCCAGTACTATGTTTATATACAGTAAATGCAGCTAAAGGGTCTCCGTAAAGTATAAGTTTCCTCTAGAATTCTGTTATATAATGTTCACCTACTTAAGGAATTTCTCTTCTCCTTTCTTAAGAGTTTTGTTAATCCTAAATAAAATGTCAACTTAATCAAATATTTTACCTGCACCAACACTGAGATACGGAGAAGGCAATGGCACCCCACTCCAGGACTCTTGCCTGGAAAATCCCATGGACGGAGGAGCCTGGTGGGCTGCAGTCCATGGGGTCGCTGAGGGTTGGACACGACTGAGTGACTTCACTTTCACTTTTCACTTTCATGCATTGAAGGAAATGGCAGCCCACTCCAGTGTTCTTGCCTGGAGAATGCCAGGGACGGGGGAGCCTGGTGGGCTGCTGTCTATGGGGTCATACAGAGTCGGACACGACTGAAGTGACTTAGCAGCAGCAGCAGCAACACTGAGATAAGCAACATGCCTGTCAACCACCAATTGGCACTTGCTGTGGGTGCTTGCCATCTACCTCTACAAGGATTAAATCGTGTGCAGCTGCAGCTGTTGACCTTAAACACTTCCTGAAAAAGTTCAGGGTGGAGAGCAGAAATGAGGCACTCTGTGCTTCGGGAAACTGGCGGGACAAGTCTTCAGATAGTTAGATATTCTCAGGAACTGGTTTTATGATCTGAATTTTTATATCTCCTTTTCTCTAGAAAAGCACTAAAACCCTTCATGATGACAATTGTTTCTCATGACTAGCAGAAGCTTCAAAAGACCAGCAGAAACTCTCCTCAAAAAACTATGCACTCGATTGCATGTACTCTCCTTTTACCAAAATCACATATAAATTGTCCTTTCCCAGTACCTCTTTGGAGCTGTTTCTCAGAGCTAACTGGGGTGCTGTCTCCCAGGCTACAGTCCTCATACTGCCCCAAATAAAACTTGCAGCTTTCACTTTGTGCGTTTTTTTTAAGTTGACGTGCCTTTTCTCCTTTAATCTATAATTGTGATGAATTACATAAACGAATTTCTCGTTGAAACTATTAGAGCTAGGATGAGAATTCAGCAGAGTTTTGGATATAATACCAATATACAAGAATCACTAACATTTCTTTTCACTAAGAAAAAGTAATATGAAAATACTACATCATTCGCAATGGCAACAAAAACTATAAGTATTTAGGAATTAACCAAAAATACACAATAGCTTATATGAAAAAATCAAATTTTAATAAAGGAATTAGAAGATAATGCAAATATTTGGAGAGGCACTCTTTGCTGTTGGATGGAAAAATTAATTTAATGTAAGAAAAATATTGATTCTCCCCAAATAGTTGATGTAAATTCCATAAAATCAATGTAACCCCAATCAGAATTCCACTTAACTTTTGCTTGGAAAGTTTATAAATTTAACCTACAATTGATACAGAAAAATAAAGGTCTGCCAGTAGCTAAGGAACTTTCCCTACCAGATATCAAAAAATATTATATAAAACTGTACTAATAAAAAAGGCATAATGAGAGTGTAAGAACAGACAAACGAACTGGTGGAACTGAGACTAAAGCTTGGAGAGTTTAGCTGACATTGTCAGTATGCTGTCATTGTCCTTTGTCATTCACCATTCAAGCACACTCAAGACTTACTATTCTAACTGCGATCACCTGTGACTCTGCCTCTTTGACCTGTGCTCAGGACAGACCAGAAGTGCCTGGAACCAAATGCCTCCAGCACTGAAAACAGCCATCTGAAAAGCCACCCAGATATCCCCATGCTCTAGAATATCCCTCTCCTGGGTATGCAGCCCAAATATATTCTCCTACAGAACCGTATATGGGGACAGATACAAGGAGGTAATGGGGGGGGC
>NW_011495020.1:5595188-5597763 GCF_000754665.1 Bison bison bison
AGCAACACACTAGAGGTATCCAGGAACAGAGAGTGATCTTATAGTATTAGGGGAAAAAAAGTAAGAGAATATTATACACACACACCAAACAACAGTACAGATTTTATAAGAACATACACAAACGAAGGATACACATCAAATGCATTAGAAGAGTGGCCTTTGGGAGGATGGAATGAGAGTAGGCAGGGGATAGAAGAATAAATAAATAAAGCATGTCCAGTGGTGATGGCAAGCTATAAAGTGAGAACACCTTTTATACCTAAGCCACCTCTAACAAAATACATGATGGAAAAGATTGATGGTAAGGACCGAGCACTAAAGAGTCTTAAATAGCATAGAAACTCATAAAATCTCTTTCAAAAGTTTCTGCCTTGGTATATCATGATGTATGCTTGTTGTTGTTTAGTTGCTAAGTCGTGTCCGACTCTTTTGTGATCCCACAGACTATAGCCCACCAGGCTCCTCTGTCCCTGGGATTTCCTAGGCAGGAATACTAGAGTGGGTTGCCATTTCCTTCTCCAGGGGATCTTCCCTACCCAGGAATGGAATCCAAGTCTCCTGCATTGGCAGGCAGATTCTTTACCACTGAGCCACCAGGGAATCCCCAATAATACATGCTAGAAATATATTAATAAGGTGACAAATTAGATAATAGATATTAATGTAGAATATAAAAACGTGTATTTTAGCTTGAAATTATATTTCTGTGAAAAATCTTTGAAAAAAACTTTTAGATGGTAATGCTGGGGGCAAAATCAAATGGAGTTGTAAAACCACTATAAATTCTTTTATAAAAAATATTTTAAAAAAGTGTTTAGAACATATAGTTAAGCTTTCTATCAGAGGTTTTCAAAGTTCCAAAGCTATTCAGACACTAGAAACACATACTTTTCAAACCAAATACAGAGACCTAACCATTTTCAAAGGGATTAATCAATGGACTTCACAGAATTCTCAGAAGCAATTAGTGGTACTTAAAACCATCAGGGCCATAAACTGAGTAAAATGAACAAGTGTTTACCCAAAGAGAAAGACAGCAGGCAGTACAGCTCTGCCTTTTAAAGAAAGGAGTACAAAGACCGAAAAGCTTTGCAATTATCTACTAATTTGATTAACTGGAGTTTTTTCTTATTCTGATGTTTTTATTCAAGCAATATTGATGCACTGATTAGTGAACCCTGAGTTTCAAGGGTCTTTGGACTTGACTACTTCACACAGATGGGCTGCCTGGGCTGGGGGTGGACAGCTCTCCCTTGAGCAAATAACATATTCAGATACCTAAACATCACTATTTGGGGGAGGGACTACTTCCTCCTTAGTGAACCCTCAGTTTCAAGGGTCTTTGGATTTGACTACTTCACACAGATGGGCTGCCTGGGCTAGGGGTGGACAGCTCTCTCTTGAGCAAATAACATATTCAAATACCTAAACATCACTATTTGGGGGAGGGACTACTTCCTCCTACCCTACTAAGGCAAACTTAATCGCATTTGGGGATGATACACTAAGCATTTGGAGAAGGCAATGGCACCCCACTCCAGTACTCTTGCCTGGATATCCCATGGACGGAGAAGCCTGGTAGGCTGCAGTCCATGGGGTCGCTAAGAGTCGGACATGACTGAGTGACTTCATTAAGTGACTTCACTTTCACTTTCACTTACACTAAGCATTGGTCACAATTCAAAGCTTTTAAGCTTAAAAACTCTTTTGGTTTTCCTCTCTCAATTGACTTCTTTTTCAATACAATTTAATTAAAGAATATTTATTGATCACTTATTTGAGCATGTTAAATAGCCCCTGACCTCAAGAAGTTTACCGTGTGTGTGTGTGTGTGTGTGTGAGAGAGAGAGAGAGAGAGAGAAAGAGAGAGAGAGAGATTCTGAAGAAATCTTCAGAAGAGGGAGCAGGTGACTGGCCACAAGGGACAAATAGAATAAATCAATTTTCCCAATACAAGTTTTGTGAACATAAAAAGGAGACACAAACATATGCTTTTCTGTAATACTATATGTTACCACATATACTTTTGTTATTCTCTAAGTTAGAGAATCGGATATTTTAGTTCATGTTTTAGTTTACTTCATGTTTATTAGAAACAATAAGGAGCTTGAGAAATTATGATTGAAGGATATAATTATCCTCCCTTTAGTTTAGTGTGAGAAATTAAATTCAACAAACAATTCTAGAATTAAAAGGAGACCCCTGAGATGTTATGTCATAAATAGGACCCAACCTAAATCATCTCAGACAGACAAGAATCAGTCCTATTTTTTCCAGTCCCATTTTAAAAGGCCACTAAACCACTCTTATGGTAGAAAGTGAAGAGGAACTAAAAAGCCTCTTGATGAAAGTGAAAGAGGAGAGTGAAAAAGTTGGCTTAAAGCTCAACATTCAGAAAACTAAGATCATGGCATCTGGTCCTATCACTTCATGGGAAATAGATGGGGAAACAGTGGAAACAGTGGCTGACTTTATTTTTTGGAGCTCCAAAATCACTGCAGATGGTGATTGCAGCCATGAAATTAAAAGACGCTTACTCCTGGGAAGGAAAGTTATGACCAACCTAGATAGCATA
>NW_011495020.1:5597959-5598435 GCF_000754665.1 Bison bison bison
TCCAATACTTTGGCCACCTCATGCAAGAGTTGACTCATTGGAAAAGACCCTGATGCTGGAGGGATTGGGGGCAGGAGGAGAAGGGGATGACAGAGGATGAGATGGCTGGATGGCATCACCGACTCGATGCACATGAGTTTGAGTTGACCTCCAGGAGTTGGTGATGGACAGGGAGTCCTGGCATGCTGTGATTCATGGGGTGCAAAGCCTCGGACACGACTGAGCGACTGAACTAAGCTGAAAGTAATAAATGCCAGTAATTACTCTAGACACCCAGCTTAGTACTGATAAGTACTTAGTACTTATCAGCACAGTTTTTAATGATTACTATGAATCTCTTATTCTACAGTTTAAAATCTTTCAAAGTTTCTTTTAAGGACAAAAGCTGAGGACAGCTAGTTGCCAAGCATAGTCAATAAACCTTCATTGTAAAATCGAACCATTTTCTAATGCTGGCTTCTTGATAGAGAACTAGA